>NW_026138088.1:1800000-2359517 GCF_025592945.1 Manacus candei | reverse complement strand
TTCCCTGGGGAGGGTCCAGCTCCAGCCCCCTCCTCTCCCCCACAGCCCTCGGCCGCCGCGGAGAGGCCGAAGAAGGGCCGGAGGACCACCAAGATCTGGTGCACCCAGAGCTTTGCCAAGGACGACACCATCGGCAGGGTGAGGGTGAGCTGCAATCCCGCCGAGCTCCGCTGCTCCCTGGGGCGTGGAGCCCCCTCCCCAGCGCCTCGCTGACCCCCGTGTCCCCCCCCAAGGTGGGCCGCCTGCACGGCTCCGTCCCCAACCTGTCCCGCTACCTGGAGTCCTCCCAGAGCCAGCTGCCCTTCGGCCTCCCCCCGGAGTACACCCAGCTGCAGCGGAGCTTCTGGGTGCTGGCCCAGAAAGGTGGGAAGGGGCCGAGCCTCGCCAGGGGGTTCCTGGCTGGTTTTGGGGTGCCGTGACACAGCCTGACCCCCCCCCCCCCGTGTCCCCCCGCAGTGCACGGCTCGCTCAGCAGCGTGGTGGCCGCGCTGGTGGCCGAGAGGGCCCGTCTGGAGGAGATGAGGCGGGCGCTGGACCGGCAGGGCCCTGCCCCACGCCCCGGCAGCGCCGGCACCGCCGCGGTGAGCGACCGAGGGGGGCCGGGCAGCGCTGCCCTGCTCGGGGGGGCTTGGGGAGTGGTGGTGGTGACACCACTTTTGGGGGGCTGTGGGTGCTGCGGGGTCTCAGCCTGGCGCTGGGCCAGTGATCCCCCCTCACTGTCAGCCCCGTCCTGGCTGGAGGGGAACATTCCGGGGGGGCCTTGGCTCAGCCTCCCCCTCCCTCCACAGCCCGCCCTGCGCCGCTTCCACTCCCTCTCCGTCTCCTCCGACACCACCCTGGATTCCTTCGCCTCGCTGCACCCCGACGAGGTCAGGGGGGCAGGATGGGGTGGGGTGGGGGTCTGGGCGGCCCCCCCCGGGCCGGGGGGCTGGGCTGAGGCGGTGGCTGTCCCCACAGCCCGACGCGCTGCCCGCCAAGGGCCGGGAGCAGCAGCTCTCCAACCGCAGCATCGTCTCGCTGGCCGACTCCCACACCGAGTTCTTCGATGCCTGCGAGGTCTTCCTGTCCGCCAGCTCCTCCGAGAATGAGGTGGGGGGGCTTGGGGTGGGCTCTGCTGGTGTGTGGGCTCTGCTGGCGGGGGGCTCTGTGGACCCCCCTGCCGCCTCTCGCTGCTCTGGGTTCATCTCTCCCCTCTCTCTCCCCCGTCCCACCTCATCAGCCGCCCCCCCAGCTCCCCGTAGTGCCCCCAGCCCCTGTATCCCCCCCAGCCCCCCGCAGCCCCCTCACTCCCCGCGCTCGGGGTCTCTGCTCTCTCTGAGCCCGGCAGCAGGGGCCGGGTGCTGCCAGAGCCCCCCTGGGCACTGCTCCCCCACCAGCACCACCCCCTCCCCATCCCAGCACCCCCCGCCCATCCCAGGATCCCGAGTCTCATCCCATCCTTCCGGGGGGGCCCTTCCCGCTAAACCCCCCCTTCCCCCCCGCCATGGGGTACCCCCCACGCTCCCCCCAATTCCCCCGGGACCCCCGAAGCCGCCGACGGTCCCCGCGTCTCCTCAGCCCTCGGACGACGAGTCGTGCGTCAGCGAGGCCACCACCAGCGCCTGCGAGGAGGGCGCCGAGCCGGGGGGGCCGGGCCGCCCCCCGACAGGTACGGGGAGCACCGGGGAGGGGGATGCCGGGGGTGGGAGAGGCGGCTCCATCCCATTGCCCGGTGCCCGGCAGGAGCGGAGCGCGCGGGGGCCCCGGCGGAGCCGCCGCCGGTGGAGCTGCCGGGGCCGGACCCGCGGCGGCGGAGCCGGCTGCCCGCGCCCCCCGCGCCGTCGGGGGACGTGAGCCTGTGGGGGCTCCTGAGGAGCAGCGTGGGCAAGGACCTGTCCCGCGTGGCGCTGCCCGTGCAGCTCAACGAGCCGCTGAACACGCTGCAGCGGCTCTGCGAGGAGCTGGAGTACAGCGCGCTCCTGGACCGCGCCAGCCGTGCCAGGGACCCCCGGCAGCGACTGGTGAGGGGGACACACACCGGGGGACACTCGGGGGGCTCGGGGTCGTGGGGGAACTCAGGGGACATGCTGGGGACTGGGGGCTCGGGGAGCACCGGGAGGTTGGGGGTACCGGGAGCTCGGGGGACACAGAGGGACTCGGGGGACAAGGGGGGCTTGAGAGCTCAGGGAGGACACAGGGCTTGGGGACTCGGGGACAGCTCAAGGGACAGAGGGGTCTTTGGAGCGGAGAGGGCACAAGGAGGGCAAGGGCGTGGGGGATGTGGGGGGTCAGGGGACATGGAGGGTCACAGAGGGACTTGGGGAGCTCAGGGGATTGGGGGGGCTCAGGGGACAAGGGGGAACTCGAGGGACATGGGGGTAGGGAGGCTTAGAGCCAGGGCCTGAGGGGACATGGAGGGTCTTGAGAGCGTGGAGGGACTTGGGGAGGTTTTAGGAGACTCAGGGGAGCTCGAGGACATGGGGGGACAGGAGAGATTGAGGATTTAGGGGGCTCGGGGACATGAGGGAGCTCAAGGATGTGGAAGGACTGGAGGACTTTGAGGATTTAAGGGAGCTCAGGGGAGCCTGAGGACACGTGGGATTTGTGGGAACAGGGCAGGGCACAGGGCCGGGTGGGGACCAGTGGGTGGGTGGCTGTCCCCAGGGCAGGGAGGTGGCTGTCCCCAGGGTGGGTGGGTCGCTGTCCCCTGGGTGGGTGGCTGGCTGTCCCCTGGGTGGGTGGCTGGCTGTCCCCAGGGCAGGGGGGTGGCTATCCCCAGGGTGGGTGGGTGGCTGTCCCCGGGGCAGGGGGGTGGCTGTCCCCAGGGCAGGTGGGTCGCTGTCCCCGGGGTGGGTGGGTGGCTGTCCCCAGGGCAGGGGGGTGGCTGTCCCCGGGGTGGGTGGGTGGCTGTCCCCAGGGTGGTGGCAGCAGCGTGCTGGCTGTGGTGCCAGGTGTACGTGGCCGCCTTTGCCGTGTCCGCCTACGCCTCCACCTACTACCGGGCGGGCAGCAAACCCTTCAACCCCGTGCTGGGGGAGACCTACGAGTGTGTGCGGCCCGACCGGGGCTTCCGCTTCATCAGCGAGCAGGTGGGCACTGGGGGGGGCACGGGGAGGGCACGAGGGGGGCACGGAGCTGGATGGGGCACTGGCATGTCCCTCTTGTCCCCCCCCCAGGTCTCCCACCACCCTCCCATCTCCGCCTGCCACGCCGAGTCCGACAACTTCATCTTCTGGCAAGGTGAGCGCCCGGGAGGGTGTTGGGCACCGGGAGGTCTCCCCCGTGGGGTGGGTGGACTGGAGGGGTCTCACCTTTCTCCCACCCCCCACCCCCCCAGACATGAGGTGGAAGAACAAATTCTGGGGCAAGTCCCTGGAGATCGTCCCCATGGGCACCGTCAATGTGCAGCTGCCCAGGTGAGACCCCGGCCCCGCCGGTGGGCCCCCCCCCCGCCCCCCTGTGCCCCCCTGCCCTCCCTCCCTCCCCGTCCAACGTGGGCGGTGCCCGCAGGACCGGGGACCACTACGAGTGGAACAAGGTGACCACGTGCATCCACAACGTGCTGAGCGGGCCCCGCTGGATCGAGCACTACGGGGAGGTGCTGATCCGCAACACCCGCGACGCCTCCTACCACTGCAAGCTCACCTTCTGCAAGGTGTGCCCGCAGTCCTGCCCCTCAGCCCCCCGGGCCCCGCCCACCCCATAGCCCCGCCCTCCCACCTGCCCTGACTCCGCCTCTCTGCGCCAAAATGGCCTGGCCCCGCCCCTTCAGGTGTGGCCCCGCCCCTTCACCTACTCATTAATCTTAATTGTGTTATTGCTCCATCCCTTTCCTGGCCCAGCCCCCAGTTATGGCCCCACCCTTTCCCAGTAGCTCCACCCCTTCCTAGTAGCTCCACCCTCCCTTAGTGCCACACCCTTTTTATGGCCCCTCCCCATTACTTGTGGCCACACCCTTTCCCAGTAGCCCCACCCCTTGCTCCTGGCCCCACCCTTTCCCAATGGGTCCTCCCTTTTCCTGTTAGCCCCGCCCCTCTTAGTGCCCCACCCTTTCCCAGTGACTCCACCCCTTAACTCATGGCCCCACCCTTTTCCATTGGCGTGCCCTTTCCTGTTAGCCCCGCCTCTCCTGGCCCCACCCTTTCCCTTTTCAGAAGTCTCCTCCCATCCCTCAGGGCCCCACCCTTTCCCCATAGCCCCGCCCTTTTCAGAAGACTCCTCCCATCACTGGTGGCCCCGCCCTTTTCCCAGTTAGCTCCGCCTTTTCCCAACGACTCCACCCTTTTTCAGAAGGCCCCTCCCATCAAGCTTGACCCCCCCAACCTTTTCCCAATAGCCTCCCCCTTTCCAAGTGTCCTCACCTTTTCCCAATAGCCCCCCCCCCCCGTTCCCAAGTGACCCCACCTTTTCCCGATGGCCACACCCTTTCCCGATGGCCACACCCTTTCCCGATAGCCACACCCTTTCCCAATGGCCCCACCTTTTCCCGATGGCCACACCCGTTCCCGATGGCCACACCCTTCCCCAATAGCCCCGCCCTTTCCCCCCGTTTCCCCCAGCCCCCCCCGGCCCCCGCCCATGTCCCGGTGGCCGCAGGCTCGGTACTGGGGCGCGGGGGCCAACGAGGTTCAGGGGGCCGTGCTGAGCCGCAGCGGGACCCCCGTGGAGCGCCTGGCAGGGAAGTGGCACGAGGGGCTGCACCGCGGGCCCGCCCCGGGCCAGTGCGTCTGGAAAGCCAGTAAGGACCACCCCGCGGGGGGGGGGACGGGGATATCCCGGGGTTACCCCGTGCCGGGAGCCTCTCTCAGCGCCGTCCCGCCCTCCCGCGCAGACCCCATGCCCCGCGACCACGAGAGGAACTACGGCTTCACCCAGTTCGCCCTGGAGCTGAACGAGCTGACCCCGGAGCTGCGCCGGGTCCTGCCCTCCACGGACACGCGGCTGCGCCCCGACCAGCGGTGAGCCCGCTGCTCCCCCCGGGCCGGGCAGGGGACGCTGCGAGCCCCACCCGGCTCGTCACAGCCGCGTCCCGTCCCCGTCGCCACCCCGCAGGTACCTGGAGGAGGGGAACGTGCCGGCGGCCGAGGCGCAGAAGCGGCAGATCGAGCAGCTGCAGCGGGACCGGCGCCGCGTCATGGAGGAGAACAACATCACCCACCAGGCGCGCTTCTTCAGGTCCGGCTTTAGGGGGTGCTCCCCTCCCGGGGCTGGGAAACCCGCGGGTGAGCGGGATGTGGGGCTCTCAGGGAATGGGGAGACCCCCCCGGGAGTGATGGGGGCACCCTGTGGCTTGGAGGGGTGCGGGGTTCTTATGGGACAAGGAGGCTCCTTTTGGGATCCTGAGGACACCCCATGGCTGGGTGGGATGTGGGGCTCATAGGGAATTGGGAGAACCTCTGGGAATGCTGAGGGCTCCGTGTGGGTCAGGGGGATGTGGGGCTCTCAGGGGGATGTGGAGGTCTCAGGGAATGGGGAGACCCCTCCCCAGGAGTCCCGAGGGCACCCCAATGCTCAGGGGGATGTGGGGCTCTTATGGAATGGGGAACCCCTTCTTGGGAATGCTGAGAACACCCAATGACTCAGGGATGTGGGGGGTTTTAAGGGAATGGGGAGGCACCCTGGAAGTCCTGAGGGCACCCCATGGCTCAGGGGGGTGCCGAGCTCTCATGGAATGAGGAAACCCCTCCTTGAAGTCCCGAGGGCACCCCGTGGCTCAGGGCAATGTGGGGGTCTCAGGAAATGGGGAAAAAAAAACCCTGGAAGTCTCGAGACCACCTCAAACACACCTCCCCTACACTCCATCCCCAGGAGGCTGATGGATGCCAGTGGCAAGGAGTCGTGGGTCACCAACAACACCTACTGGAAGCTGCGCCTGGACCCCGGCTTTGCCCACCTGGACAGTGCAGTGCTCTGGTAGCGACCCCCCCGCGGGGCTCTGAGCCCCCCCAGCTCATCACAGCAGTGGGGCTGGTCCCCCCGGCACTGGGGGGGGTGCAGTGTCCCCCCCCCGCCCTCTCTGAGCCATTTTGCTGGTGTTTAAACAAAACTGTGATATAAAAGAGGGAGGGGGGGCACTGGCAATGCTCCCCCCCCCCCCCGACCCGGGGCAGAGCCTTGGGGACAGCTGGGGCAGTGCCCCCCCTGCCCCGGGGGCACAAGATGCCTGGGAGTGGGGGGACGGGGGGTGCCCGCGGGCGGGAAGACCCCTCTGCCCCCCCTGCCTCCCCCAAACTGTGCCCAGGGGCTGCTCTAATAAAGGCTGTGAAGAGTCGGGGTGTGCAGAGAGCTTCCTTCCCCCTGCCCTGCACCACCCCCGGGGCTCAGGGCCCTCCAGGAAGGGGGAGGGCACCCTCAGCCCCCCCTCCCCGTGCCTGTTTCCCTCCCCTCACACACACACAGAGCTGAGCAGAGTCCCCACAGTGCCCCTTTATTGCGATATGCTGCTCCCCCCACGCCGGACACGGGGAGGGGGCTCAATAAATACTTCAGCATTACCCACCCCGACCCCCCCGCCCTTAAAAACCATCGACAACAACAACAAAAAAACCCAAACCCCTCCTCGCCATCCCCCCCTGCCCCTCCCCGCCCGCCCCCGCGGCCCCACCGGGGCGGCACCGGGGGCTGATTGTCTGGCTGGGCCCCCCCTCCTCCCGCTCTGCCCAGGATATGGGTGTTAAATAGCGGGGGGGGAGCGTGGTGGGCGCACGGGCCCCCTCGCGGTGCCCGGGGCGGGGGGCTCAGTTGCCGTAGAAGCCGTAGTAGCCGCCGTCGGCGAGCGGGTCCTTGTCGTAGAGGTCGCCGTTGCGGGGCGGGGGGGAGCTCTCGGCGCTGGACGGGTACGGGGACACCCGCCGCCGCTTGCACTCGTACAGCCCCGAGTCCGACGAGTCCCCCGAGGCGGGGGCGGGGGGCTCGGGGGCCCAGCCCTCCACCTCCTTGCCCTTCTCCTCACGGGGCTCCCGGTACCAGCCCAGAGCCCCGGCGCCGCCCTTGGGGCCGTACTGCCCGGGGCTCCAGCCCCCCGTCACCCCGAAGCCCCCCGGCCCCTCGGGGTAGTAGGGCAGGGGGGGGTGCGGGGCGGGCGGCAGGGCGAAGGGTTTCACCCCGTAGGGCACCAGTTTGCCCCCCCCGTAGCCCCCGTCGTAGCCGCCGTACTCCAGCGCCCCGGCGGCGGGGGGCTGCTGCGGGGGGAAGTACCAGTGGGGGGGGTCTTTGGGGGGCAGGGACAGAGGGGGAGCCCCCCGCTCCCCCCCGAAGAAGCGCCCGGGGGGCAGCGGGTACTGCTCGGGCAGGAAGGGCTGGAAGCGGGGGGCCGGCAGGAGCTGCTGGCAGCCGGGACCCTCCGGCGGGGACGGGGTCAGGCGGTCGCTCTCCGAGGCCGTGTACATCCTGGGGGGCACAGGGAGGGGTGGGAGTGTGCCCTGCTGCCAGCTGGGGTGGGGGAGGCACCAGCGGGAGGGTGGGGGGGACACTCGGGACACTCACGAGTCAAAGTTGTCCCGGAATCCTTTGGCGAAGGGGTTGTGGTCGATCTTCAGCTGCGTGATCTGGGGGGGGGGGACACACGGAGGTGGGGGGGCTGCTGATGGATTGACCCCTTCCAGGATGTTCCCTCCCATCCCTTTCCCCTCGAGCAGCCCCCACGGCATCAGAATCCCACCCTTTCCCAACGCGGGGGGTACTGGGAGGGGGCTACTGGGATGCTGAGGTGATCCAGGGGGAGATACTGGGATGCTGAGGGGATCCAGGGGGAGTACTGGGGGGGGAACTGGGATGTTGGAGGGGTTCAGAGAGGGGTACTGGGATACAGAGGGGATGCAGGGGATACTGGGAGGGTTTCTGGGATGCTGAAAGGATCCAGGGGGAGGCACTGGGAAGCTGAGGGGACGCAGGGCGTGCAGAGATGTTGCAGACAGGAGTGTTGGCAGACGGGGGGGCCTGGGGGATGCCATGGGGGGGTTCTCCCGATGCTGAGGACACCTTAGAGGGTGCTGGGGGGTTACCAGGGGCTGCTCCTGGCGGGTCACTGGGACGATACTGGGATGTGTCACTGGTTTCTGTGGCCCTGGGAGGTCGCTGGGGCTCCTGTGCTGCTGGGGGGGGGCTTTTTGGTGGGTGTCCCCAAGCCGGGGAGTGGCAGGGGGGTCTCGTACTCACGTCGGCGTTCTGGTAGGCTGTGACGGCGATGAACTGCGTCTCGGGGAAGGCGAAGGTGTGGGTGTGCGGGGAGGGGTACCCGTCCTCCCCCTCCCCTTCCTTCACCTCCGTCACGTGCAGCCGGGGCTGGTACTTGTGCAGCGACTGCAGCACGATCATCTGGGGAGGGAAAGGGGGGCAGCGGGCACTCAGGGAGGGGGCACAGGGGGACCCGGCCCAGCCTGGCACGGCGGCGGGGCCCTCACCTACCTGCCCGACGTTGTTGGACGCGCCCTTGTTGTTGGTGAGCTTGAGCTTCCCGAAGGAAACCTCCTGCCGCATCCAGTGCGCGCCCGTGTTGGGCGAGTCCGGGTGCAGGTAGAGGCGGTTCCCTGCGGACAGGGGGGGGAGCAGGGACGGGGTTACCCCGCTCCCGGCACCGCGAGGAGGACGAGGAAGGGGACGAGGGGGATGCCGTACCTGGCATGTTGCCCTCGGCTTTCCCGCACTGCACCCACTTGCCGCCCTGGTAGCGCCAGTGGTGCTGGTCCACCAGCACCACGTCCACGCACACGCTGTAGTGGGCCACGGGGTTGAGCCCCGACAGGTTGAAGCTGAGGAAGGGGAACATGCGCCTGGGGAGGGGACAGAGGCACAGAGACACCGTCACCCCCCGGCCCGGCCGCTGGAGCACAGGGTGGCACCGGGGGTGGTGGGGGGTGATGGGGAAACTGAGGCAGCGCGATGCCCACCCCCCCCTTCCCGCGCCAGGCTGGGTGCCCGCGAGGAGCTGAGTGACCCCGGCAGCTGGGGGATGCTCTCGGGGCCGATTCCCCCCCTCCCGGTATCTTCCTCCCCCTCCCCAAGCACCTTCCGGATCGAAAACCAACACCGCTGCTATTTCGGGCTGGGCGCCAGCCTGTGCCAAGGGCAGGAAGGGGACAGGATGGGACGGCCCGGGGGGGACCCTGCGGCCGCCTGCAGCTGCCACCCCCCCAGAGGGGCTGCACCCCGCTGTCCCCCCCAGCCGTGCCCCCAAATCCCGGCTCTGGGGTGGGAGATCTCACCCCCCGCTCCCTGATCAGTCCCTCACGTCCATCCCTGACCCGGGTCACCCCAACTCAGGTTCACGGCGGGACCTCCAGCCGTGGTGGAAGGGGAGAACCCGAACCCTGCTCGTCCCTCTCCCCAGGAGCAAAGCGAGGGGCTTGGGGGGAAACACGGAGCTCCTTGTGCCGGGCAGGAAACGGGGCTCGGGGAAGTGGAATGCAAAGGGTGGTGGAAAGAAAAGTCGGCGGGTGCCGCTGACTCAAAGTTGCCCTCGAGGGAGAGGAGGGGGGGGGGAGAATAGAAAAAGAAAGAGAAGAAAAGGGGAGAAGAGAAAGAGAAAGAAGAAAAGAGTAATAAGAAGAAATGAAAAAGAAATAGAGAAAAAAAAGAAAACGAGAAAAGAAAAAGATTAAAGTTAAGATTAAGATTAAGAAAAAGAAGTAAAATAAGAAGAAAAACGAACACAAGAAAAAGAAGAAGATGAAGAAAAAGAAGAAGAAAATAAAAAAGAGAAGCAGGAGAAGAAGACGACAAAGAAGAAGAATAAAAAGATAAAGAAGAAGATAAAGAAAAAGAAGAATAAAAAGGAGGAGATAAAGAGATTAAGAAAAAGAGAACGAAAAAGAGAAAGAAATAGAGAAAGCAGCACTCGTGGTGAGGAGCTGCACACTCCTCACTGCTCCCCGTGCTCGGCACGGACAGTGGTCCCGCACATCCCGGGGTCCCTCCGAGCCCTCACAGCCCCCGTCCCCCCTTCCTGTATCCCTAAAGCTCCTCTGGAGCGAGACAGACGCGGCTGTGCCGAGGGACGGGGGTTTCCTGCCACTGATAAAAGCTGCAGCCGCATTAAAAACCACCCCGGGGCCGCCGCGCTCGGGGCACCCGAACGCCGAGCCGGGCGCTGGGTGACCGCGGGGCGAGCCCCGGCCTGGGCGCTGCACCAGCCCGAGCTGCTGCAAGGAGCAGGGAGGAAAGAACCAGCCCCCCTTTTTTTTTTTAGTTGGTTTTGGGTGGTTTTTTTTTTTTCTCTCTCTCTCTCCGCTCCGCTCGGAGCCCCGAGCCCCCGCTGGCAGCGAGCGCGGCTCGGCGCTCACACGCTGCCGCGGGGAAAACCGCACGGCCCGGCCGGGCACGGCAGGGTGGGGGCAAGGCCCGAAACCGCGCTCGCCTCGCCTTTATTTTTAAATCCCCCCCAGCACTCGAGCTCCCGGGGCTGCTGCTCGGGCAGTGCTCGGCTCCCCCGGGTTTGGTCACTGCGGTTTGGGAGGTGCCCCAACCCTGTTCTCCCCCCTTCCCGCCCACCCCAAAAGCTGGTGGGCACCGCGCGCGTCTCACCCTTTGTGTTTTTGTTTCCGGGCTCTCGGCGGGCCCCGAGGTTTGTCCCTGAATGAACCCCTCTGCTCGAGGGGTTGGGGGGGACACGGGGACATCGGGAGGGAGCCGGGGGGGGACACAGCGGCACATCCAGGGTGTCACCTGGCGACACGGAGCCCTGCGGGCACCGCGGTGATGGAGGCACAGGGAGCGCGTTCGGGATGGCCGCGGGAGGAAGGAAAGCCTGGAGGTCCAGGAGCGCAAACACCCCCCTCCCCAGGGCAGTTGTGCCTCTCCTACTTCTCTCCCCCCCCCACCACCCCTGGCAGCGCATCGAGAGGGGGCTGCGGCTTCCTGAGCCGCCTCCTCCCCCCCGCGACGGCAGCGCGGTGACCGCAGGAGCCACCGCGGCCGAGTGGGAGATGGTGCAGCCCCCGCGGCACGGCGGGGTGGCACGGGGACAGGGCACGGCGGGGTGGCACGGCTGCTGGACACGGCACGGTGACGTGGAATGGCTGCATGGCACGGTGACATGGCACAGGGGTATGGCATGGCTGCTGGACATGGCATGGTGACATGGAATGGGTGCTGGACACGGCATGGTGACATGGAATGGGTGCTGGACATGGCATGGTGACATGGAATGGGTGCTGGACATGGCAGGATGACATGGAATGGGTGCTGGAAACGGCATGGTGACATGGAATGGGTGCTGGAAACAGCATGGTGACACGGCACGGTGGCATGGCAATGCATGGCATGGCTGCGTGGCAATGCGTGACACGGTGACAGGGAACGGTGGCACAGCAAAGCATGGCACGGTGGCATGGCACGGCTGCTGGACACGGTATGGTGGCACAGAAAAGTGTGGCACATGACATGGCATGGCAGCATGGCATGGCTGCACAGCAGTGGGTGGCACGGTGACATGGTGTGGTGGCACAGCAACACACGGCACGGTGACGTGGCACAGCTGCGTGACATGGTATGGTGGCATGTCATGGTGGCATGTCATGGTGGCATGTCAATGCACGTCATGGTGACATGGCAGGGTGACATGGACAGTGGCACGGCCTGGTACATCTGCACGGTGCTGCGTGGCACAGCTGTGCTGCTTGGTGTGGGTGGCACGGCACAGCCACATGTCATGGCACCCCATGGCTGTGCCACTGCCTCCAACCCCGCAGAGCTGCCAGCTGGGCACCGTCCCTGAGCCCCACAAAAAGTCCTCGTGCCCCCCCAGGTGCACGGCCTTGCCCAGCGCCCCTCGAGCCAGAGCCAGCCCTTGTGTCTGCCAAGTGCAAACCCAGCCCTTGTGTCCCCAAAGCTGTCCCGTGTCCCCTTCAAAGGCAACGCCAGCCCCGTGTCCCCAAAGCCCTCCCGGTGTCCTCTCCGAAGGCAAGGCCAGCCCTTGTGTCCCCAAACGCAAAGGCAGCCCCTGCACCCCACAAAGGCAGCACTGAGACCCCCCCCAAGTGCAAAGACAGCCCTTATGTACCCCCAAAATTCAGGGCCAGCCCCTGTGTGCCCCCAAAAGGCAAAGTCAGCCCCTGTGAACCCCCAAAAGGCAAAGCCAGCCCCGTGTGCCCCCAAAATGCAGAGGCAGCCCCGGTTTCACGGCAGAGCCTCACGGCAGGAATTCCCCGGGCCTGCTGCAGTCGGGGCACTGGCGAGTCCTTGGGGGTTTCCAGAGAAATCCTGTCCTGGCTGAGCCCTGAGAGCCGTGGGGGGCACAGGAAGGATGGGGAGCCACACGGGAAACCAGTAGGAAATTATCTTGGAGGGAATGACAGGGGGTGGGATGGCGTGGGATGGGGTGGGATGGCACGGGATGGTGTGTTGGAGCCGGGGCAGAGGGGCAGGAGAGGGCAAAAAAGACACCAGCAGGGTAAATCCCAGCGCCTGAGCAGGTTCATCCCAGTGCCACCATCTCCCACCCATCCTCAGCTCCCTCCGTGGGTCCTCAGGGGGCTGCACCCCAAGGACGCCGGCGCTGAGGGACCAGCGGAGCCCGGAGAGATGAAGCACCCACGCCAACAGCAGGACAAGAACATGTCCCCTGCCCTGCCCCAGAGCCCCCCAGCCTGGTAGATCCCCACTTTGGGGGGCACACATCCTCCTTGGGCCCCCTTTTTGGGGCTCCCGTCCCCCTGGAGCCTCACACTGGGGTTTTTCCTGTGCCTCAGCAGCGCTGCAGCCCGGCCCTGCACGCCGAGGTTTGCAAGAGCAGCTCGGGGTTGGGGGAAACGGATGTTTTGTGGCTCCGAGCTCGACGTCTCCACGGGCCGGGTTTGCCGTGAGCCCCCTCGAGCTCAGAGCAACCCACACACACCCCCCCATCCCCAGAACCTCTGCAGGGTCGCTGGGGAGGGGATGGAGCTGGGAAAAGAGCCCCAAAATCGCCTGGTTTCAGGCAGCGGGGCAGAGATGACGGGATTTGGGGGCTCGCCCCATTTTCCAGACCCCTCAGCACCAGATCCTGACGCCGCCCCAGCGCCCGCCGTGACGGCTGGGGGAAGAGAGGAGGGAAGAACTGGAATTTCAGCGTGTCTCTGTACGAACTGGGGGGGGTGGTGTGCGAGGAACAACCATTTGGGGTGCCCTGCCACCCCCTCGGAGGGGCTGGGGCCACGTCACCCGCTCCCAGCGGCCCCGAGCCCGGCGGGGGGAGCCGGGCCCGGGCAGGGCCGTGGCAAACCAAGCGGCCCTAACGTGTTTAGACTTCCAACACATTAAGCAGGTTGGTCTCAGCATCGAAGTGACACCATCTGTCTCGGCCGAGGGAGGGAAGGGGCGCGGGCGCTGCCGGCGCTGGCCAGGAAGAGCCCCCCTGGGCAGAGGGATGGCAGCGGGAGGGAAGGGGGGGGTCGGAGCGGCAGGAGGGGCCGGGGGGTTCTCTGCCAGCTGCTGAGCACACAGCAGGGGTTGCTGCCCTGTTTTCCCCTCGGCACGGATTTTTGGGAGCCCCTCAGGCGGCTGAGCCCCTGCCGTGCTCGTATTCCCCTCCTCACCCCAGCATGATCCCACCGAGGCCCCCAGACTGCAGCCCAGGGCCTGGCTACCCCCACCCACGTCACCCTGTGGGGCCAAAGGATGGGCTCAGCATTTTGGGCTCCCCTTGCTCCAAGTTGTGGCGGCTCCACGGCCCCACAGGGCCTGTGTCGCACCCGGCCCCCTCCAGACCCCCCAAACAGGGGTGTTGGCAGAGGTGGGGTGAATTTGAGCCCCCCAACCTTGTCCCAGGCCCCCAGCTCACACCCCGTGAACACCCCAGGCTGGAGGCAGCACAGAGGGACAGAAGGTACCCGACCATGGCGTCACCAAGGGCGGTTTGGGCACCGAGGACGTTGCCAAAATGCTGCCCCTTCCCCGGGCACATGAGAGGCACCAGCCCCTGTTTGGCCCATGGAGGAGGGGGGGCATTTCTAGCATGGAAAGTGAGTAGAGGGGGTGTCACCCACCCACCCACGGTGCCCATGGGGTGGCTGTGGGCTCTCACTACTTGTTGCAGTGCCGAGCTCCGGATCAAGCCCATGGGTTGAGGCCGGAAAAACACTGCCTCCAGGCCCCCAGAACTGGCACCATCTCTACCAGCTTCCTGACATGGGGGGTCTGGACCCCCCTGTCCCACCCTGACACGGGTGGGGAGACTCCCCATCCTCCCTTCTCCTTCCAACAAGCCTCAACTTCCATAGGAAACAAGACCAGGGAAGTCCGTTCTGCTTTCCCCCTGCCCCCCCCCATTTTTTTCCTTTGCCCAAGCAGCAAAATGTCACCCCCCAACCCACAGGGATGGGGGCCCCCCCTTGCACACCCCACCCCCCCACTGCGCGGGCAAAGAGGGACCCCCAGACCCAAAAACAATTCTCACATCTCCAGCCCTTTGAGGACAGGAGGCAGAAACCCTCAGCCCCTCACCGTGCCAGCTCCCTCCGGGCCCACCCCACAGCCCTCCCGGCCCGTCCCACCCCCCCTTTCTGCGCTGCCGTGCCCACCCCGCATCCCCCGTGCCCGTATCTCTGCCCACACCGGACTCCCACCGTCTCCGGGGTCCGCGCGGGTCCCGGTGCCGCTGCCGGTTCCCTGTCCCGGTCCCCACCGGTCCCCAGCCCCGATCTCCCACTGCTCCTCCGACAGTCCCCCGCCCCGGTACACCCCAGTCCGCCCCGGTCCGCCCCGGTCCCCGCCGCTCGCGTCCGTCCCGGTGCGCTCCGGTCCCCCCCAGTCCTCCCCAGCGCCTCGCTGGTCCCACCTCCCGGTGCCTCCCGGTTCCCGCCGCTCCCCCGCCCCGGTCCATCCCCTTTCCCCCCCCCCCGGTCCCCCCCGCTCACCTGCCCTGCTTGGTGATGATCATCTCGGTCTGGTGCTTGTGGAACTTGGCCCAGAGCGGGTAGTTGTTGAGCATCACCTGCACCTTCCCGGCCGCGCGGTACCCGGGCAGGGCGCAGAGCGGGGGGCACAGCGGGGCCCCCCCGCCGCCGAAACCGCCCTCCGCGCCCGCGTAACCCTCGACCGGGGCGGCGGGAGGCGGCGGCGCCCGGTAGGGCGGGCACGGCCCCAGGAACCGGCCGCCGAAGCCGCCCGGAGCGCCGTAAGGGAGCGGGGGGGCTCCCGGTTCCGCCGCCCCCCCGTCCCCGAAGTAAGAGGCGGCGGCGTCCCGGGGGCCCGGCGGCTCCTTGGCGAAGGCGGCGGCGGAGCTGAGCATGGGGGCGGCGGGGCGGGGGGCACCGGTGCCCGGCTCCAGCGCGCCCATGGACGGAGCGGGGGGCGCCGGCCCCGCTCAGCCGCTCATGGGGGTCCCCGGGACGCGGAGCCGGGCGCCCGTCAGCGCTGCCCGCCTCGCCGGGCTCCCGCCGCCCCCTCCATGCCCGGGGGTCCCGGGGGGGCGGCGACCCGCGGCGACCCGGGAACGGCCAAGGGAGAAGGGGTTAAAAAACCAAACCCCGCCAAAAAAAAAAAAAAAAAAATTAAAAAAATTAAAAAATAGCCCGAAACACCCGGAAAGCCCCCAAAAGTGCCGTCGGGAGGGGGTGGGAGTTGGCGGACCGCCCTGCCCTGGTGCTGCCGCTGGTCCCTCACACGCTCCACCTGCCCATCCTCGTGGCCCCGCGCCTCTTATCCAAAGAAGCGGCTCCGCGCCGGGAGCTCCGCCCTCCGCCCCCCTCCCCACCCCCGCGGGGGCGGGCCGGGGGCGGGAAGGGGGCCACGCGGGGACGCGCGGGAGGGGACGGCGGACACGCCGGGGGGACGCGGGGCACGGGGGCAGCGGGGAGGTGGGAGGGGATGGGAGGACGCGGGGGGAACCCGGACTGTGGGACCGCGGGACACTGGCAGGGGTGGGGACACGGGAGGGGACAGGGACACGGTGAGGGGACACGGGGACAGGGGATGCAGTGACCAGGGGCGGCCACACCTTCCCGCTCGTGTTTTGGGGCTCTGAGGGGACACAGGGACTGGATGTTTCGGGCCCCCACACCCACTGTGGTGTCACCACTGTCACCGGAGGGGTGACACACCCGGGGACAGAGGCTCAAGGCTCGGCCCCTTGTCGTTCCCCTTCCCCCTCTGCTGGGTTTGGGGTGGTCCGAGTTCCCTGGGGAGCCCCGACAAGCCGTGCCCACCCCTGAGCCCATTCCCACGCACATCCCTGAGCCCATTCCCACGCCCACCCCCCGTGCCCCCTCCCGTGCCCACCCCCAGGCCAGGCCTTCCTGGCCCCTGCCCTTGACCCCGCTGTGCCCGGGGAAGTCCCCGTGTCCCCTGGAGCCGTCACGGAGGCATTCGGTGCTGGAGCGGCCGCTTCCCCTGGCACATCCCCAGCTCGGCTCCCGTCAATACTTTCCATTCCCAGTGTGGCAGAGCCGGGAGGGCGGGGGACGGCCGGTGCCACCCCGTGCCCGTCGCTCCCGCACCGCCTGGAAGGACAGGGACACTGGGACACTGCCACCCGCCCATGGGTCCCCTCCTGGGGTCCGGGCTCCTTCCCAGCATCTGCAGGACCCCTCTGGAGCTGGGGTTGGGAAGGGGAGAAAGGGGGACGTGGGTGTCTACCAAACCTACACCTAAATCCCTTGGGATTCGGGGTCACAGGTGATGGTGCTGCCCCGGGGGAAGTGGGAGCTGATGGGGACAGGGATGGGGAAAGAGGACAGGAATGAGGATGGGAACAGGAAGGAGGATGGGGATGGGGACAGGAATGGGGATGGGGATGGGGGACAGGGGACAGGAATGAGGATGGGAACAGGAAGGAGGATGGGGATGGGGACAGGAATGGGGATGGGGATGGGGGACAGGGGAAAGGAATGAGGATGGGAACAGGAAGGAGGATGGGGATGGGGACAGCTCTGCTTCCCCCCCCAGAGTGCTCCAGCTGTAGGGCAGGAGGAAATGAGGAGTTAAGGATGCACCAGGGGTGACCATGGGGGGTGGATGGACAGGAGGACCCTCATCCCCACAGTGAGTCAGGCCTGGGCGGGCCTGGGGGTTTTGGGAGTCTCACGGGGTGGGTGTGGGGGTGTGTGTGTGTGTATTGGCCCAGCAGATGCAGCTCAGCAGCCATCCAGGCCAGCTCTTCACCACTGGCATTGCTCCAAGGGGTCCTGCCCTTCAATCTCATGCAAAGCCCCCCCTGCTGACCCCCCCACACCACCACCACCCCCAACACCTTTCTGGTTCCCTGCCAGCTCTTCCCAGCCACTAATCCCCCGGGAGTTAATGAGGGAGAGGCCTGGTGGGGACTGGGGGGGTCAGCAGCGAGGACAACATCCCCCTGTGAAACTGCCCCCACCTCCCTGGGCACCCTCGGACTGCCAGGGCACTGCCAGCCCCTCCCAACCCACCCGGCAGGAATCCCCCTCACCGAATTCCCAAGCAAGAAAAAGAAGGAAAAACAAGGAAATTTCCAGAATTTTTTTTCCATAGAGGGAAAAATAAAGGCCAGAGGGGGGTTATGGTTGGGGGGGGGGGAGAGACTCATTAACGGAGGGTGAGGGGGAAGCAAGTGCTGCAGCTCATGTGCTCCCTGACGTCACACGACGTGCTAATTCATTCCTGTTATACCATCGCCGGCGAGGATGAATTCACAGGGACACCCCCCCTGCTGTGGGATCAGCCAGCACGGCCACCCGGGCGGGTGCCAGGCTCGCCAGTGTCCCCACTGCCCCCACAGCTGGGGACCTGCCACCCCCACCCCGCGTCCCCCTCGCCCCGACGGTCCCGGCCCTGGGTGGTGCCACCGGCGGGGCCTGGCGGGGCGGGGGAAGGAGTGTGGCCCTGTCCCCAGGATGTCACGCCCTTGAGTGTCCCCCCTGCCACGGTAAAGTGACACCAGGGACACTGGGAGACACGGCAGGGCTCCTGGGGAGGTGGCTGTCACAAGTGTCCCCGCGCAGGGAGGACTCGCTCGGGGCCGGGAGGGAGAGGAGGGCTGGGAGGAGCCGTGTCCTGACCGTCACCTTGAACAGCCTCCAACAGCCCCGCTGGCCGGGGACGGGGATGCTCCAGGACACCCCAGACACCTCTGGGACGTGGTGCCACTTGGGATGGGACAGTCCCTGAGCCAGGTGGCCTGAACTCACCCCTCCACAGCGAGGGAGCAGCGGGATTTGGGGTCCAACCCCCTCCAGCAGCTCCTCAGCAGCAAAGCCGACCGGGCATCCTCACCCACAGGGCCCTTCCCGGGGGGCAGGAGTGCCCCAGGGACTTCCATGGGGCCAAATTCCCCTCTCCAAGCCCCGTGCCTCGGTGTCCCCTCCGCAGGCGGCTGATCCAGGCGGCACTTGGGACACCCGAGTGTCCCCGAGCGCGGGGGGGCCGGCGGGGGCCGAGGGGCAGCATCGTGTGCACGCCGTGCCCGGTCCCTCCCGGCCACCGCTCTGGTTTCCGGCACTCGCCAAACTCCGTCGCCCACAGAGGGGATGGGAGGAAGTGGCTCCGCTGCAGGATGCGCCCCGGGGCTGGGGACACACTTGTCACCTCACAGGCCACATCCCTCCCAGAGCCGCCGCGTCCCTCCCCTGCCCATCGCCGGCAGGATTCCCAGGCTCCCGAGGATCCTTGAGACAAGCCCCGTGCCTCAGTTTCTCCTCCCGCAGCTGCAAGATGGAATATCCCCATCCCTGGGGTCTGCAGTGCAGGCACGGGATGGGGAGTTGGGGGGATTGTCCTGAACATCCCCTGCTCCACGTCACCATCCTGCATCCCGCTGCTCCTGGGCATCATTCTGCTGACCCCGGGACCAAATTCCCAGCAGAGACACTGGGCAGGAGCCCAGGATGCAAGGCTGATGTCCCCAGGCTGTCCCCAAGCCCTGGTGTCCCCACACCTCCCTCCAGCCCAGCCCCCGGGCAGGCACCGGCGCTGCCGGGGAAGGATGAGGCAGGAATTTGGCTTCTGGGGACCGAGGGGAAACTTTGGGGGTAATTTTCTTAGTAAATGGCATTGTTCCTGTTTTCATTCTTAAAATGAACACGAGGGCACCGGGTACCCACGGGGGCTAAATTTGGGCCCAGGGAAAACCGAAAATACTCCCCCCACCCCGGAGGAATTTGCATCTCGCTGCTGCTCGAAGGCAGCGCGGGGCTGAGCGGTTCAGGGAGCCGTGAATGCAAACCGCAGGGCTCCCGGGCCGGGCCGGCCACCTGCCACCCACCCGGGGGACCCCCGGCCGGGGGACGCATCCGCCGCCCACCTGCAGCCACCTCCGGCCGGGAAGGAGCCACATCCCCGGTGCCCCCGGCGCTGTGCCCCGGAGGGGAGCCATGCCGGCCAGCCCCCCAGTAGCCCACCCAGGCTCCCACCCTGCAGAAGCCCCCTCCTGTCCCACCCTCAGGGCACCCCAAGCACCTTGTCCCCCTCCCCAAAAACGTAGCCAAGTCCCCCCCCCCCGTCACCAGCGGTGTCCTCTGAGTCAGAGCAGGCGGGGAAAATCGAGTCACGGGCGGTGGCGAGTGGGGAGCAGGCAGAGCTTTGGGGTTTGGGGGGCTCAGCCTCCGCCGTGGAGGGTTCCAACCCCCGTCTCCCCCCAGCACGCCGCAGCTCCTCACCCCGCGCCCCGGCACCGTCACCCTCCTCCTTCCTGCCCCAAACCGCCCGGCGCTGGCAGGCGGGCTCCACCCCGGGCAGCCCCGCTTTGGGGGGGCCCGCAGGGAAGGAGGAGAGCGGGGGGGTCATGGTGACCCCTTTCCCTGAGCCCCCTCCCCGGTCGGTGGGACGAATCCCGGGCAACGCCGGGAGGATGCTCAGCACCCCCGACCGCGGGACCCCGAGGGAAGGGGGGCACCCAGAGCTTTTAGGGATGGGCTGCCAGGGCCAAACCTGGGCCAGCCGGGGGGGACAAGTCGGTGGCAGCTCCGGGGGGGGCTCAGCGGCCGCGGGAGGGAGGGGGGGGGGCGAGCAGACGGCTCCTTAATCTCGGGGAAGGAAGCAGCTCTGGTTACGGAGCTGCCCTCGGTGTAAAAGGAGAGCGACAGGAAGAAAAGTCATTAACATCGTTCCAGCCGCTGCCATCCAAAACCCTGCTGGTGCTGAGCCCCGCGCCACCCGCACCCGTGCCCCCCGTGCCCCGGTGCCCGCCGTGTCCCCTGCACCGCTGCCACCGCTGCCACCACCCCCCCGGCCGCCCTGGCATCGGGTGGCACGGGGGGTCCCGCCAAGAGATCCCCCCGGAGCCCCCTCCCTGGGGCGGTCCCACTCGACGCCCCAGCACCCAGAGAGCCGGGACTCGGCGGTGGGGGGTCACTGGTTCCGCCCTCGGGACCGATCCTGCCCCCCGGAGACCGATCGGCGGTTTGGCTTGGCTCCCTCCTCCTCTTCCTCACCCCGGCCTTGGTAGCCTGCGTGGGAGGTGGCAGCGTGCGGGGGGCAGCTTCCCACCGCGTCCCCGTCTCGGTGTCACCGCGTCCGGGCTGTCACCGTGTCCGGGGTGCCACCGTGTCCGGGGTGCCAACGTGTCCGGGGTGCCACCGCGCCCCCCGTGCGTGGGGCAGAAACACCGGGGGGGAATCGGTGGCCGTGCGGGTGTGCAAAAGGGCGGAGGGGGGGTGTGCAAGGGAGCCCGCGTGTGCGTGAGGGGACACGGGTGTGCCGGGGGCTCTCTGCGAGTGCGAGGGGGCTGCTGGGGGGGGGGGGGCGCGCACGGGGGCCGCGGTGACCGCGCAAGGACGCAGCTGTGCCCGCGCCCGTGTGTGCACGGGGGGTCCGCGGGGACCCCCCCGCCAGCACCCGCCGGGCCGGGGGGAGTCCGTTTCACCCCCCGCCGCCGTGCCCGGCCCCTCGCCCCGCTCCTGTACGAGGAGATTTGCTTCAGCGGGAGCCAGATCCTCGGCGAAGAGCCGCGGCTCCCTGGGGAGCGCCGGGGGGCTGCAGCCCCTGTCCGGCCGGCTTAGCGTGACGGGGGCGCGGGGGGCTCGGGGCCGGCGCCCCCGGCCCTTCCTCTTCGTCAGCGGGAGGCGAAGGCCGGGGAGTGATGTGCGCTGCCCGGGCGGGGGGACGGCGGGCGAGACACGGGTTACAGCTTCTGACAACACGCGGCCCCCGCGGGCACACGCGTGTGCGGGATCGCCCGCCCCGCCGCCGTCGCCCTCCCGAGAGCCCCCCCCCGAGCCGGGGATCCGGCCAGGGGAGGGGTCCCGCGGGCTCGGTGACATGGGTGACGCGGGGACATGGGGGCCGGACCCCTCTGGGATGGGGCTGAGGATGCTCCTGCCCGGCGGAGGAGATGGCGATGCTGATCCTGCCCCACGGGGGCCAATCCTTCCCCACTGGGATCGATCCTGCCCCACAAGGGACAATTCTGCCCTGTTGGGCGCCGTCCTGTCCCACAGCGTCCCATCCAGGTCTGGAAAGTCCTGCCACGCAGGACCCTTTCCCACCCCACAGAGTCCAATCCTGCAGGGTCCCATCTTCCCTCACAGGGGCTGATCCTGCCCCATAGAGTCGATTCCTGCTTTCCAGTCCCCCATCCTGCCCTGTAGGAATCAATCCTGTCCTATAGGATCCAATCCCACTCCACAGGTTCCCATCCTGTTCTGTAGGGTCCTGTCCTGCCCGGTAGGGTCTCATCCTGACTCCTTGGGTCCCGTCCTGCCCCATGGGGTCCCATCCCACTCTGCAGGGTCTCATCTTTCTATTTGGAGGCTGATCATGCACCATTCTGCCACATAGGGTCCCATCCTGCGCCAAGGGGTCCCATCCTGTCCTGTATGGTCCAGTAGTACCCTGTGGGGTCCAACCCTGCTCTGTGGGCTCTGATCATCCCCGGTAGGGTCCAATCCCGCCCCATTGGTTCCAATCCTATCCCATGGGGTCCCGTCCTGTCCCATGCAGTCCTGTAGCACCAGACGTGTCTCCGGAGGGTCCGATCCTGCCCTGGGGGGCGGCGCGGGCTGGGGGAGGCAGCTGGAGGCAGGACGGCGGCGGGGACGGACACTCACCGCGTGCCAAGCGGCGGAGCCGGGAGTTAAAAATACCCTTGGGGGCCCTGCCGACGGAAGTGGAGGTGTCGGCACCGGCTGCTCGGGGCCGGAGGGGGCCGTACTCGGGTGTCCCGGCCCCCGCCGGGGACCCTCGTACCCAGCACCGGCACCCCACCGAGGTGGGCGGCAGCACCGGCCGCCGGATCCCGGCACCCCCAAAAAACACGGAGCAGGAGGAGCATCCCCGTCCCCCACCCCGGGGGGGGGAGCAGGGGGGGCACCCCCATCCCGGCGTGCGCCCCCCGCCTCGGCCGCGGCACCACCGAGGGGCCTTGGGGAAATGCAAAGTGACAAATGAGGCCCCGCGCGCGTTAATTGATGTGACGCGGGGCTGACACCGCGCTCGCACCCGGGGCCGACACCGCGCTCGCACCCGGGGCCGGCCGCGGGATCGGCGAAGGGAAGGGGGCGGGAGGAGGGGGGGGAATAATTCCAATCAAATGTTAAAAATAGGTCACGGGGAAGGAGCCGGAGCCGGTTTCATTTCAGCCGCGGGTTAAAAGGAGCCGCCCGTGGGTCCGGCGGCACCGCGTGAGCCCGGGCGGCGGCAGGGGGGGGGCTGAAAATGAGGGAGGGGCGCGATGGAGATGATGAGGATGGGATGTGCCATCCCCCCCAGCCCCAAATCCCACCTGCCTGAGGCTCCGCTGACCAAGCAGGGCCAGGTTTGTCCCGGAACGCCTCCGTCCCGGCCCTGGAGGGCTTTGGGACAGCCGCAGTTTTCCGGTGGGATGGGGCGGGGAGCGCCGGGCTGTGACCCCGGGAGGGTGTCCCGGTGCCGGGGTGGCCTCTCCGGCCGCAGCCGCGGTGCCGGCGGGTCACGGGGAGTTCAGGCTGCCGGCGCGGGTGTCGATGGCCCCTCGAGCGCCCGCCGGGTGCTGCATTTCGGGCCAGCGGCCAGCGCGGGGCCACCCGCGGGTCGTGTCCGTCACGGCCCCGCGTGTCCCGGTGGCCGCGGTGACCCGCAGCGACAGCCGAGGAGCAGCTCCCTGCGGACACGTGTGGCCACCACCGCGCCGTCCCCGAGAGCCACGCGGGGGCCTGGGGACACGTTTGCCGTCCCTCTCTCCTTTACTCCCCCAGCACGACGGAACGTCACCCCCCGCATCCCACCCTGGCGGCAACCGGGGGCAGGGGGTGCCAGGGCGCGGGGGGGATTGGGGGAGAGGGGGGTGTCGCCTTCCACCAGACCCCCCTGTGGATGCTCGATCGGGGTGACCCCGAGTTTAACCCCACTTACGGCGCCGGCAGACGCTGCCCCCGACGCAGATGGGTTGTGACAGCCGAGAAGTCCCCCCCGGCGGGCGCTGGCGAGGCGCTGGCCGCGGCGGGGGGGGGGGTCGGGGGAGGGGGTGCGAGCCCCGTGTCACGGCGCGTTGGCTCCGTCACCTCCCCGCAGCGAGACGGCGGGTCCCGAGCGCGGGGCCGGGGCCGGGCCGGCAGCTGGAGGGTCCCCGGGGGGCCCGGTGGCACTTGTCTCTCCGCGGCAGCCGTGATGGCGCTGGGCACATGGCAGCCGGGGCTCTGCGGGAGTGCCTGTGCGTGTGTCCCCCCCGCTGCCATTTGAGGCCGCGGACCCCCCCCCCCCCGACGGCTGGGAACGGGGAGGGGGGTCACCGCGGATGGATGGGAAAGAGGTGATCCCGTCACGGCGATGAGGAAGGACACTGGCGTGGCGTGGCCAGGAAGGGACGTGGCACGTCCCGGGTGTGAAGGGCTGGAGGTCCCTGTCACCGCCACCCCTCACCCCCACTCGCTCAGGGCTGCGGGGAGGGCGAGGCACGTGCGAAAACCTTGTGCCTCTCTCCAGGAAGAGCATCTGCGAGAGGTCGGGCAGCTGCCGGCACACGTGTGGAACGGGGACAGCAGCCAGCGGGGACGGGGCTGGCAGGGGAGGGACAGGGTGACGGGCAGCTGCTGCTGCAGGGCGGGAGAGCCGGGCACCCCCGGGCCAGAGGGATGCAGGGAACAGGTGCCCGAGGTGGATTCAGGCACCTGGGAGGGATGTGGGAACCCTGGGGTGATGCTGGCACTGGGTGTCCTGTTGGACACAGGCTCCCAGGGGTGATGCAGGAACCAGGAATCCCAGCTGGATGAAGGCACAACACAGGGTGACATGAGGACCCCGGGGTGATGTGGGCACCAGGGTGATGCTGGTACCAGGAACAGGGACCCAGGGGTGATGCTGGCACCAGGAACCTCTCTGGATGTGGGCACCCAGGATAGCTGGGGTGATGTGGGCTCTCTGGGATGATATGGACTCTCTGGGATGATATGGACTCTCTGGGGTGATATGGACTCTCTGGGGTGATGTGGGCTCTCTGGGGTGATGTGGGTTCTCTGGGGTGATGTGGGCACCGAGTACCCCTGGGAAAGGGCCGAGATGAGAAGGTGAAGTGCAGCAGCAACGGCTCCTTTGCAGAAAACGTGGACCCAGAGCTGAGCCACGGGGCCAAAGGACTCCTTCCAAGGGGTGGGCAGAGCCCCCGGTGCCAGCCGGGATCCCTCCCCCCAGGCAGCCCCTCCATTTCTTATAAACGCCTCTGGCACGGCTCCCCCATGACACGGCAGCTCTGGGGCTTGTGGTTAAACCCCAGGGCTCCGGCTTTGACTCACACCGGATCCCCCGCACTGAGGGGCCTTTCGGGGCGCCCACGGCTGGAAAGAAACGCTCACCCGGGCGGGAGAGCCGGGCGCTTCCTCGCACTGCCGTTTCCTATAAACCCCGGCGGAGGGGACCCGGGGACGAGCTGAGCCAAGCCAGGAGTCCCCTGGCGCTCTCCTGGATCCGGGAGGGGCAGCGGGAATTACTCCGCATCGACTTGTGCGTGCAGGTGACCCCCCTCGGTGGACAAAGCTGGAAGGACAAACAGCCAGGGCCAGGCAGGAGCTCAACCTCAACAGACGTCAGAGAATCCCCCGCGCGCATCCAGAGGGACCAGGACACTCATTCCTGCACGGAGCTGGCCCCAAACGCCCAGTGATGGAACAGGGTCGTCCCCGGTCCCCGCGTCCCCCTTCCCCCCAGCACCCCCCTGCAGGGGAAAGAGGGACCCGAGCAGAGAGAACTGTTTCGTTTTTCCCCTAAACGATAAAAACTCTGAGAAAAGGAAAAAAAAAAAAAAAACCAAACAAACCTGAAAGCTGGAAAAAGAAACCTTAAACCTGCCCAGAATAAGAGGGGGTTTTGGTGGGAAAAACAATAAAATGAAGAAGGTTGTCACGTAGGAAATGGTGAGGTGTGACCCACCAGCACGGGGACATGGGGGACGTGGGGGACATGGGGGACACAGGGGACATGGGGACAGAGCCAGGCACATCTCACCATGGGTGGGGGGCACAGCCCTGGGTGGGGAGGGGGCTGCACTCACACGGGTGGCTCCAGGGGACAGTGCCCCGTGCAGGATCTGTGACATCCCTGGTGCTCAGGGGGCACAATTCCCGCAGGGATGCTCTCCCTGCCCTCAGGAGAGGCCAGAGGAGACAGACCCCAGGCCCTGCCACCGCAAAAAGCCCCCCACAGCCCAGCTTTGTGACAACTGAGGTAGGACTGGCTTGTCCCTTGTCCCCTGAGCTGGCACAGCCAGGCCACACTGGGCACCTGGTGGGTCCAGCCAGACCTGTGACCCCAACCAGGAGCCCCCGAGCCCCAGTTTGTGCCCTGCTAGTGGGACGCTCCCACCAGACCCCCTGGCATGGCCCCCATCCCAGTCCCCAACTTCTCCTGCGGGAATTGGGGTGTGAAGGGGCAGTGGGGGGGGTTCTCCCAGCCACCCTGTCCCCCCTCTCCGGACCCTCAGGGCAAGGTAGCTGAGGTGGGGAGGGGAGGCTATAGGGTGGGTTTGGAGCCCCGGGGGGGCTGTGGGATGGGTTTGGAACCCAGGGGGGGTTGTAGGGTGGGTTTGGAGCCCGGGGGAGGTTGTGGGGTGGGTTTGGAGCTCGGGGGGGCTGTGGGGTGGGTTTGGAGTTCGGGGGGGCTGTGGGGTGGGTTTGGAGCTCGGGGGGGCTGTGGGGTGGGTTTGGAGGCCGAGATTGAAGCACTGGGGGGGCATCGCTGTGGTCGGCGCCCCCCCCAGGGTGAGGAGCTCCCTGGCCCAGCCCTGGGTGGGCGCCCTGTGACAGCCCTGTCACTCCAGGGGGTGAGGATGCCACCAAAGCCGCAGCCCAGCGCTGTGGTTGGCAGCTCCCCCGGGCGAGGTGCAGCACCGGGGGTGGGGGCAGAGGAAATGGGGCCACAGTCCCCCTCCCTGGACACCCCACTTCCCTCCACAGCGGGCAGTGGAGCCGGGAAGGGGGCAGCGCTGGGGAGCGGTCCCGGGGCAGTGGGGAGGGCTCAGAGTTTCCCCACGGGGCAGGGAGGTCCCCAGGGCTGAGGGGGGGCACAGAAGGGGTGAGGGGGGGTGATGTGCTCTCATTCTGCTCACAGGAGGTGAAAGGTGCTCAGCAAGGCACAGCGACGGGCACCAAACCTCGTGCCCACCACCAGCACCCCGGGGCACCACCAGCACCCCGGCCCCTCCCAGCACCGTGACAAGGAGCGGGGCAGCCCCCAGGCAGCGGATTTGGGGTGCCGGGACCCCCCAAAATCACGAGAGCGCCATGGGGACACATCTGCACCAGGTGACACATTTCCCGGAGCTCCTCCCGCCCGGCCCGGGAGCCGGAGAAGGGACGGTGTTTTCGGGGTGCCAGGGGGGTCCCCGCGGCCCGGGGGGAGCCTGGCAGCCTCCTGAGTCAGCGGCAGCCGCCCCCGGGGGGAAGCGGCGCCGGGAGGGTGCCGGGATGAGTAAAACGGCCCCGCCGTTTGACATTTATCACGTGATTTCAAAAAAAAGAGAGACAAAACCGGGGGGGAGGAGAGCGTGGGGGCCGGGCACCCCCCGAACGCAGCCAGGCCCCTCCTCCGCCCCCGGCCCGGCTGGAGGACGGGCAGAGAGGGAGCCCGGCCAGAGCTGATGCCACCCTGGGTGCGGATCGGGATCTGTCCCCGTGCGGTGACTTTTGGGACCCTTCCCTGCAGCATCAGGTCCCCCTGGGGGTCACCGTGTCCCCCCCCGGCTCAGCCCCCGGTGCCCGCCCTGGGGGTTGGATCCTGCCCGTCCTCCCCCTCCCCTGGCAGGGGCGGAGATGAGCGGGCGATAAGGCGGCGGCACCGAGCCTATCTCCTTCACACCATCGCCCCGCAGCACTGGGAACCGGCTTCGCACCCTGCCCGGGGCTGGGCTGGGCTCAGGGGGCCGGGACAGACCCCCCCTGTCCCCGCCTCCCGCAGCCTGCCAGGGCAGGGTGGCCGGAGAACGGCCACAACTCATCACACTGGTGCTCCCTGCAGGAGCCAGCGGATGGGATTTTCCACGAACAGCCGAGTTTGGGGGCGTTTCAGCCCCGGGGGTCGTGCGCCCTCAGCCCCACGGGGGTGTAAAAATCACCGCGGGGGTCCTACAGAGCAGCCCCAGACCCTCAGCCCGTGTAGGACCTACAATAACACAGAGAAGTGGGGCTCGGCGGTGCTACCCCAGCCGTGGTACCCATGGGGGGAGGGAGGGGGGGGGTCTCCCTGCATAGGGAAGATCCTTCCTCCAGGATATCCGGGTGGATCCCACAGGACCCCCAAGCCCCGGGGGACCCCCAAGTCCTGCACGGGGACCCACCCGCCGGGGCTTGGCCGTGTCCCCTCTGTCACCACGGCGCTGGGGAGGTTTTGGTTTTGCTTCTGGTGGTCCCATTTTGTGTCACCCACCAGCCCAGTAAACCCTAAACGTGTCACCAGGAACGGGGACAGGGGTGCAGGACGACGACAATGGGACCCCCAAACCCCGTCACCCCCCTCAGCCACTCTGGTGACACAAGTTGGCTCTACCAGAGTTGCCCGTGCCAGCCCCCAGCTCGCCCCCTGCCCCACCCCAGCCCCGGCGGGGCCACCCACGTCCTGGACCCCCCTCCCCTTCCCCAGGGACCCAAAGAGAGGAGACGGCTTCGCCCCCCCCGTGGCATTTTGGGCGCTGGAAAGGTTTTATTGGGGTCGGGGGTCCCGGGGCAGGGGGGGGGTCGCACCCGGCCGAGCCCCCGGGGGTGCGGGGGGGGGTGTGCGCTGTGGCACGGGGGGGACATGCAGCGCAGAGCGGCTCAGTGAGGGGGGGACAGTGCTGTGGACCCCCCTCTCCAGGCGGCCTTGAGGTAGATTGAACGTGGGGGGGGACGGGGTGGGGGGCTCAGGGTGAGCGGCCGCCTGCAGCCCCCCGGCCAAAGCAGGGGGGTCTGGGGGAGATGGAGGGGGGCTGCTGGGGGGCTGCGCTGTGCCCACGCCGGGGGGGGTGTCAGGGAGAGCCCCCAGGGCCGCGGAGCCCAGTGCAATGTGGGGAGGGGTCCTTGCTGCGCCTCGGGGTCCGTTTCTCAGCAGCATCTTTGGGGGGAGGGGGGGAGACATTGAGGGGAGGGGGCGCTTTTAGTGTAAAAGATGCTCGAACTGGTGGGATGAGGAGAGGGGGACCGAGAACAAGCAGCTGCCCCCCAACCCCCAACTTTGACCCCAGGAGCAGGGGAAGGGGCAGCCCCTTCCCCTCACCCGCTTCCTGGGGGCCGGATCCAGGACCCGGCCCCTCGGATCCTCCCTGAGATCAAGCAGCGACACCCAAGGGTGCAGAGGACACCCAAGGGCACAGACAGGTCCCCTCCAACCACCACCTGGGGTGGTGTGATCCTGGCACCCAAATTCCAGCATCCAAACCTGGTATGGACGCAGGGACGGGGCGAGGAACCCACTTACAGGGGGCTGGGGGGGCTCCGGGGGGCTCCGGGGTGTGTGTGGGGGGGCTCAGTCTTTCTGTAGCTACTGAAGACTTGGAGGTATTTCGGGAGCCGTGGCGCTCCTGGTGTGTTTTCATGCAGCATCCAAAGGTCGGGAATGGGCGGGGGGAAGGCTCAGATCTTGCTGTTCTCCAGGTGGGAGTCGATGTGCTTCACCAGGGCATCGTCCGGGTACCCGATGGGGAAGGCCAGCTGGCACAGGGGGCAGCTCCTCACCTCCGAGTCCACCGTCTCCAGCAGCAGCTGTGGGGGGCACAGGGTGGTGCTGAGACCCCCCCAGGGTGGCCACATCCCCCCCATCTCCTCCCTGGGACATTCCCGCTGCCGGGAGCAAGCTGGGCTAGAAACGTGGAATCCGAGGCACTAAACCCTGCCTGGGAGGTGGGTTGATGTTTCCTGCTCTCCAACCCACAGCAACACCCTCCGGGGTGTGGGGGGTCTCCAGCAGCAGCTGTGGGGGCACAGGGTGGTGCTGAGACCCCCAGACTGACCACACTTCCCCCCCGATCCCCTCCCTGGAACATTCCAGGCACCAGCACCAAGGCGGGCGAGAAACGTGGAATCCAAGGCACTAAACCCTGCCCGGGGGGTGGGTTGATGCCCTCCAACCCACAGCAACACCCTCTGGGGTGGGGGGGGTCTCCAGCAGCAGCTGAGGGGGCACAGGGAAGCGCTGAGACCCCCAGAGCAGCCACACTCCCCCCACCATCTTCTCCCTGGAACATTCCAGGCGCCAGCACCAAGAAACTCAGAATTCGAGGCGCTAAACCAGACCCGTGGGGTGGGTTGATGTTTCCTGCCCTCCAACCCACAACAACACCCTCTGGGGTGCGGGGGGTCTCCAGCGGCAACTGTGTGGACACAGGGTGGTGCTGAGACCCCGAGGGTGGCCACATCCCCCTCCACCCCCTCCCTGGAACATTCCAGGCGCCAGCACCAAGGCGGACGAGAAACGCGGAATCCGAGGCGCCGAACCAGACCCATGGGGGGGCGGGTTGATGTTTCCTCCCCTCCAACTCCCCCCCGAGCGAGGCCTGGGGGGGTTCCCACTCACGTTGATGGAGGGCCAGGACTGGGCGTGTTCGGCCCGGGCGTAGGCAGCGGCCGTCCGGCGCACGGCGTCGGCGTCGGGCGCGGGGAAGCCGGCGCAGAAGGAGGCGCAGCGGATGGCGCCGGCCTCGGGGCTGGGCGGGCTGGGCAGGGCCCACTCCTCCTCGTCCGACGACTGCTGCTTCTCGAAGCGCACGTGCTGCTCCTCGAAGGGCTGGCGGGCGCTCAGCGGGGCCCCCGCGCCCCCCAGGTACACCTCCCCGTAGGGCCGGGGCTTGGGCAGCGTGGAGGCCTCGGGCTGCAGCCACAGCGAGCGGCTCTGCTGGTACAGGGCCACGTTGGTCACCTCCGAGTAGCTGCGGCGGCCCTGGAAGCCGGCCTTGATGTGGCGGCTGGAGGGTTTGGCGTAGCCCAGCTCCATCCTCTCGCCGGGCAGCCGGTGCGGGGACGCCGAGGCCGGGGACGGGCAGGGCGGCGGCGGCGGGGCCGGGGATCGGCGCTGCTGCGCCGGGGACTGGCTGGAGGGGGGCACCGGGGACCGGCGCTGCTGCGCGGGGGACTGGCAGGGGCCGGGGGCTGGCGAGCGGCGCTGCTGGGCCGGCGACTGGCTGGGAGGGCCCGGCGAGCGGCGTTGGAGGGCGGGGGATTGGCACTGGGAGCGCCCCGGCGGGGCGGGCGAGGGGCACTGCGGGGCGGGCGAGCGGCGCTGCTGGGCCGGGGAGTGGCACTGCGACAGCGGGGAGTGGCACTGGGACAGCGGGGAGTGGCACTGGGACAGCGGGGAGTGGCGCTGGCCTGCGAAAGGAAAAACCCCCCGCCCCGTTAGCTCGGCGGCGCGGAAAGTGTCCCTCGGGCATCCCGGGTGGAGGGGGGGATGTGGGAGGGACCCCCGGCGGGAGGGAAGATTCTGGGGTGGGACGATGCCGGGGGTGGATGCTTTTGGAGGGGGGTGCACGCAAGGATGGATGTTCCCAGGGATGGATTCTCCCAGGCATAGATGCTCCCAGGGATAGATTGTCCCAGGGATGGATGTCCTTGGGGTGGGATGATCCCAGGGATGGATGTTCCCAGGAATGGATTATCCCAGGGATGGATTATCCCAGGGATGGATTGTCCCAGGAATGGATGCCCTTGGGGTGGGATGATCCCACGTAAGGATGTTCTTGGGGTGAGAAGCTCCCGGGAATCGATGTTCCTGGGGTGGGATACTTCCAGATATGGATTCTCCCAGGCATAGATGATCCCAGGGATGGATGCTCCCAGATACGGATGCCCTTGGGGTGGAATGATCCCAGGGATGGATGTTCTTGGGGCAGGAAGCTCCCAGGAACGGATGCTCCTGGGGTGGGATATTTCCAGATGTGGATGCTCCCATGTACATTCTTGGGGTGGGATGCTCCTGGGGCAGGATGCTCCCAGACATGGGCTCCCCCGGGGTGGGATGATCCCGGGATGATCCCTGGATGTTCCCAGGGCAGGACGCTCTCAGGGACCAACACCCACGTCAGCTCAGCACCATCGGGAGTCCGAGGGCATCCAGCCCGTCCTCCCGGCCCCTGTGCCCCCCTCCCTGCCTGGCAGCGGGGTGCAGCCCCCCGTGCCCCCCTTACCGCCGTTGAGGCCCTTCTCCTGCAGCAGGGCCCGCAGGATCTGGCTCTGCAGGGAGCTGAGGTTCCGCAGGCGGCACAGCTCCTCCGTCAGCTCCGTGTAGGCCAGCGCCAGGTTCACCCTGCGGGGGGGGGGGGGACAACGGGGTGGCTCTGAGGGTGACAGACCCGAACCACCCCCAAATTCAGCTCAAAAAGTTGTGGGAGCAGCCGGGAGCATCCAGGAGGTGGGTCCTCACCCCCCTCCCCGGGAGCTCGGTGACAAATCCATCAGCCGCGCCCCGGGTCGGTGCCGCTTTCCCAGCGCGGCTCCTCCGCGGGGATGCGAGGGGAGAAGCCGCCTGTGAGGGCCCCGCGGGGCCGCGCTCGGCGCGTCCTCGCAGGCTCCGCTGAGCCGTTGTGACACCCCCGGCACCCGGAGCCGCCGCTCGTCACCGCGGTGACAGCGCCCGACCTGCCCCTGCCCCCGGGGGGACAGCAGGGGAAGGGCAGGGAAGGAGGGGTACGGTGAGAAAAGGGATGAGGGGGAAGGAAAAAAAAAAAAGAGGGAAAAGAAGGAAAGGGTTACGTGGAGAAAAAGAAGAAAAATAAGGATGCAGGAGGGAAAGCGAGAAAATAAGGGAGGAAGGATATAGGGAGGGGAAAAAAGAGGGGAAAGAAGGGAAATGTATGTAGAGAGGAGGGAGAAAGGGAGGAAAAGGAGGAAAGGAGGAGAAAAAGAAGAATACAGAGAGAAAAAGAGGGGAAGTCAGGAAAAGAAGGAAAAGGGGAAAAAATTGAGAAGAATGGTATGGGAAAGAAAAGAAGGAAAAAAGGGAAAAGGAAAAGAAGGAAAAGGAGAAAAAGAATGAGAGGAATAGTATATGAAGGAAAAGAAGGAAAAAAGGAAAAGAAAGAAAAGGAGAAAAAGAAGGAAAAGAAAAAAGAAGGGAAAGAAGGGAAGTGGGAGAAAGAGGATATAGACATTAAAAAAAAAACAAAAAAAGAAGAAAAATAAGAAAATAAGAAAAAAAAAGAAGAAAATATTGAAAATCAGAAAAAATGAATGGAATTAAAAAGAAATAAGAAAACGGGGGGCGAGGGGGGAAGAAGAGAAAAAAATAAGAGAGTGAAAGAGAGAAAAAGGAAAAGAAAATGAAAAGCAACACACGTTTGCCCATCTGGGTGCCCACGACACGTCCCCGGAGTCCCCGTGGCCCTGCCAGGGTGGCACTGAGGGCACAAAGACCTGGAGATGTCCCCGGACAGAGACACCCCCGAGACCCCCCAGTGCAGCCCCGCAGGCCCCCTCCCCAGCTCCCCCCGTCCATCCCGGCTCCTCCCGTTTTCCACCCGGCTCGTCCTTCCCGAGGAAATCCAAGCGGGAATTGCCGGGAGCTCAGAAAGGGCGGGGAGGGAGGGAGGGGGGGTGGGAAAGGGCAAAACTAAGAAAAAGAAAGCAAAAAGAAGGAAAAGCGGCCCCGCGCCCGCTGTGGCAAAGCACCAGAAAATCACCCCGGAGATGGAAAACGCCGATAAGGCGCTTTTTCACACCAAAAGAGTGGCTGAGAGGAGCGGGTGACAAAAAAAGAGCTGAATCGGCGAGATCAGAGCGGGGAGGGAAGGGCTGAGCCCGGGGAGGGGGGAAGGTGCCCCCGGGGCAGGGTTGTGCCTCAGTTTCCCCTTCCCAGCCGGCGGAATTTGGGGTTAGAAGGAAGGTGGGATTGGGAGTTTTGTTTCCCAGGGGGAGGGAAATGGGTATTGTGGGAAGCGGGGACAGGGAGGGGGGGATAAAATGAGGGGGGAGCACGGGAGGGGTCCCAGGCACGGGAGACTGGACTTGATGGAAATAAAGTGAATTAAGGTGGGGAAGGGTGGGGAGGGATAGGGAGGGGAACCCCCCCCGACCCCAGGATGTGCAGCAGAGAGGTGGGCACCTCCCAGGGATGCCAGTGTGGATGAATCAACCCCCTCCCCGGGTCCCCCCCCCCACTGATTTATGCCGGGAAGACAAGGAACAGCAAAAGCTTCTGGACACCTCTGGAAAAGGAGGGGGAACCCCAACACCTCGGCACCTTCCCAGCCCCGTGTGTCGCCTTTGATCCATCCACAGCTCGGCACAGGCTGCCCAAAGGGGGCACAGTGCCAGCCTGGTGTCACAGCGTGGGGGGGACACGGGGGTGTGAAGTCCCACTGCCACATCCCGGGATGGGCATGGAATGCGGGGAATGGAGGCTGATTTCAGGCTGTGCCCACCCTGATGCCACCGTCAGCCCCGAGGGGTCTGGTCACAGCCCCACCTCCCATCACCTCTTCCCAGATTTGGGGGGTCTCGGCCCAAACCCCCAAAGCTGAGACGCTCAGCCCTTGTCCAGCACCACACGTGGCACCCAGGGGTGCCCAGATGGAGCACCCACGGCCCGGGGCTGCAGCCAGGGGGGGCACTGGGGAGAGGTGGAGGAGGGACCCACACCCAGCACTGGCACCACGAGGGGTCCACACCCGGTTACACCAGTGCCAAGGGAAACCCTCCAGCAGGGTTTGGCCACGGAGAAGGGGGAGTCAGTGGCTCCAGGCAAGCTGGGCATGATCCTGGCACTGCCCAGGGCAGATGGGCTGGAGAATGACTGGCATGGATTAGTGCCATAGGGATGGCATGGGTTGGTGCCATGGGAATGGCATGGATTAGTGCCATAGGGATGGCATGGATTGGTGCCATAGGGATGGCATGGATTGGTACCATAGAAATGGCATGGATTAGTGCCAAAGGGATGGCATGGATTGGTGCCAAAGGAGTGGTATGGATTGGTGCCATAGGGATGGCATGGATTGGTGCCAAAGGAGTGGTATGGATTGGTGCCATAGGGATGGCATGGATTGGTGCCATAGGGATGGCATGGTTTGGTGCCACAGTGATGCCCAGTGCCACACGGCTGGCACAGATTGGTGCCCTGTGGTTGGCGTGGGTTGGTGCCTGTGGTTGGCACGGGTCTGTGCCGTGGGGATGGCACGGATCGGTGCCCAGGCATGGCACGGGTTGGCGCTGTTCTGTGACAGCCGGTGATCCTCGGTGCTGCTCGGCAGCCACGGGCCGTCAGTGCCCTCTGGAGGCAGCTCCGAGGCGGCACCGGGCACCGGACACACCACCGGGCACTGCACACACCGTGTGGCACCGGGCACCCCGAACCCAGAGCCCTGCTCAGCTCCAAATTACCGGGGTGCAGCAATTTTGGGGTGCAGGACCCCAGCAACTGCTCTCGGGGTGCAGGATCCCACCCACTGCAGCACCTCAACGTGGGGAACCCCCAGGGACCCCTCCCAAAGCGGGTCCCGTCCCCACCCTGGCTGTGACGCCCAGTGGTGCCCCACAGACGGCCCCCGTGTGCCCCCATCCCTGCCTGCCAGAGCGGGGACCCCCCAGCACAGCCCAGCCCCCTCCCAGCACTTACTGGTCATCGCCCACCTTCTTCACCCAGGCCATGTCCCGCTCCGACTGCTCCTGGGGAGAGCAGGCACCCCTCAGCACCCAGACCCCCACCCACCACGGACAGGGGGTCCCACAGGGCCAGACCCTGCCCCATCCGTGCTCCAGGGAGAGCAGACACCCCATCAGCACCCAGACCCCCACCCACCAAGGATAGGAGGGTCAGACCCTGCCCCATCCCTGCTCCAGGGAGAGCAGACACCCCACCAAACCCCCAGACCCCCACCCACCACAGACAGGGGGTCCCACAGGGCCAGACCCTGCCCCATTCCTGCTCTGGGGAGAGCAGGCACCCCCTCAGCACCCAGACCCCCATCCACCAAGGATAGGAGGGTCAGACCCTGCCCCATCCCTGCTCTGGGGAGAGCAGACACCCCACCAAACCCCCGGACCCCCACCCACCACGGCCAGGGGGTCCCACACGGCCGGGCCCGCCCCGTACCTGCTCCCGGGTGTCCTGCAGGTGCTTCAGCTCCGCCTGCAGCCTCTCGCACTCGGCCTTGAGGTGCTCCTCGCGGTGCTGGGCGCGCTGGTTCTCCTGCCGCGCCGCCTCCAGCTCGGCCTCCAGCCGGCCCTGCGCCTCCATGGCCCGGCTCTGCCAGCCCCCGGCGCGCTCCAGCACTGCGGGACCCGCACGGGTCAGCCCCGTCCCGGCCGGGAGGGGGGTCGGGGGGGCCCGCGGGGCGGGGAGGGGGGCGGCTCACCGTGGCTCAGCCCGGGGTTGGGGTGCAGGGCGAGGAAAGGCACCTCCTGGCCGGGCACGGGGGTGCCCAGCCCCGGGAAGGTGCCGCCGTCGCGCTGCCGCAGCTGCTGCTCCAGGCTCCGGATGCGGCTCAGGTGAGTCTCCACCAGCGCCCGCTGCCCGGGGAGGGGACAGGGATGAGCTGAGCCCTCTCCCTGGGGCTCGTCCTGCCCCAAACCCAGCTCTTGGGGTCCCCGTGGTGCTGGCGGGGGAACTGTCCCAGCGCACGGCCGGCCCAGAGGAGGGTGGCAGGGTGGGGGTGGCCCCTCAGCTGGCAGGGAATCATCTGGGTGGGAAAGGGGAGCCAGGGATGCCCACCCAACCCTGGAAGTAGGACTGGCACCACACAGGAGCTGGGAGCATCCTTTGGCAGGGGTGGAGGGGGAAGATGGATAAAGCTGAGCCGGTGCATCACTACAACCCCCGACATGGCCCAAACGGGGCCGAGTAGCCACGGCCCCCCCCAGCCCTCCATCCCCTGGGGTGGAGCTGCCTCTGCTGCCATGGAGAGGGGAAGAGCACCCCAACATCCCCAGGCCCCGGGGGCCGTCACCCACCATCTCTCCCAGCTCGGTCTCCAGGTCAGCCTTCTCCACGCAGAGCTTCTCGTACGCCTGGATCATCTCCTCCAGCTGCTCCTCCCGCTCTTTGCTCTTCTGCAGCTGCCGGGGCAGCAGGAGGGGGGTGGGTGGGCAGTTTGGGACCCCCCCCACGTCCCCCATCCCTGCCGTCCCCGCTCACCTCGTGCTGGAACTGGTTGAGCTGCTGCTGCAGCGACGCCTTCTCGCTCTTGAGCAGTGACGTCTCCTTGGCCTCGTAGAGGGAGAAGATGTGCTCCTCCCCGAACTCGCCGATCAGGGGGTACTGCGGCCACGGGGCAGGGGGTCAGCGGGGCCCTCCCGGCCCTACAGCCCCCCCCCAGCCCCTCCTGACCCCTCACCTTGACCTCGTACATCTTGAGGCGGCGCTTGAGCGTGGAGTTCTCCCTCTCCAGCCCCGTGAGCCGGTTCTTGATGTCGTCGTAGGCGGTGATGAGGGCGAAGTGCGAGGCCGAGCACATCTCCCCCGACAGGTCGGTGTTGGGGCTGTCCAGCCAGTCCTCGTCCGGCCCCAGCGCCTCCTGCGTCAGGATGCTGATGTCGTCCTCGAACATGGAGTCCATGTCCTGCCTGGGGTGGCGCGGGACGGACAGACAGACACACAGACACTGCTGATCACGGGGCAGGGATGGGCCCGGCCGGGGTCTGTGGGGACACTGGGGTGGGATCCAGGATGGATGAGCTCAGATGGGTCCTGGGGCCAGAGAGGGGTTTGAGGGAGCTCAGCGTGTCCCAAAACCAACAGGTGATGGAGGAGGGACTATCCCAGGAGCTGCCACAGTGTCCCCGGGGGTGGCAGGGGGACACTGGCCGTGCCATCTCCTCTGTCCCCACCAGGGAGAGGAGGGACAGGGGGTCTGACACCCCCCAGCCCCCCCCCTCACCGCCCGGGCCGAGGGCGGGAGCAGAGCCCGTCCCCAGCGGAGCAGCCCGGCAGGGGGGACACGGTGACTTTCCCCCACATCCCCTCGGGGAACGAGCACCAGAAATAGCGTCCGGTGCCGCTGCCTCCCGCCCTGTGCCGCACGCGAGCTGCTTCCCGGCCTCCCACGCCTCCGCGCCGGCACAGCCCGCGCCGTGCCCTATATACCGGCGCTGCCGCTCGCCCCCCCGGGGCCCACCCGCCTCCTGGCACCGGCCCCGCACCGGCCCGGGGGGCGTCCCGTCCCGCCCACCCCCCGGACAAGGACTGACGGGTGGTGGAGGATCCCAAAGCCGCCGCCCCCGGTGGCTCCCGGGTTGTTTGGCACGGCCGTCCCGGGGGGTGAGGGGGCAGTGCCCGGGGTGCTGAGCCCCCGTACCCGCGGGTGGTGCCCCGGCACTGCCCCCCGTCCCACCCAGGGACCCCGCGGGCAGCGGGGTGGCCACAGGGCAGGCGCAACCCCGCCGGCTCATCAGACATCTGGGAGCCACGGCCGCACAAATAATTCATGGCACAGAGCCGGGAGAGGGAGGAGAGATCTGCAGGGGACGAGGGGGGGACAGCACAGCCCCCCTGAGCCACTGGTGCAGCCTGGGGACAGCCCAGCCCCGCTGGCAACCCCAGGCCGGGCACTCCTAAGGGTAGTCAGGGGCTGAAACAGGGATAAACCCCCCGGCACCACGACCCCTCTGAGGGTCCCAAATCCACCCCCTCCAGGGTGGTGATGGAGGGGACCCACCTCTGCTTGGGCACCGTCCTCACCCCCTTGGGGAAACTGAGGCACCCCTGTAAGCCAAGAGGAGACTCCCCAAGCTCTGGCATCCCCTCAAAGCAAGACCCCAGAGTCCTGGTCACTGGGCTGTTCCCAGCCCCCTGCCCAGGTCCTGCCTGGGGGCACCGTGGGGACAGGACACACAGGGCCCAGAGGCAGCTCTGCACCCCCAGCCTGGCCCGGAGCCCCCTGGCCTGGCCCTGCTGCCCCCCAAACTCCCGTGCCTCGGTTTCCCCACCCGTTCCCCTCCGTGGCACCCACCTGGCAGCGGGCCCCAGGGGTGGGGCGAAGCGGCGCGGGGCTGGGCAGGGCTGCGGCGCGGGCACACGTGTCTCAGGCGTGGGCAGGGCGGGCACACGTGTGTGTCTGAGGCGTGGGCAGGGCGGGCACACGTGTGTGTCTCAGGTGTGGGCAGGCAGCCACGGCGGGCAGGTGCTGCAGGGACTGTCCACGGGAGGGTCAGGGGGAGGTGGTGACGTTCTCATGAGGTTCCAGGGTGACCAGCCGAGGTCCCCACGGCAGCGACGCTCCCTCCGCGTCCCTTCCACGCTCCCTCCACGTTCCCGGCAGCCAGCCCCTCCTCCAGGCCTACAAATTCCTTGGAAAAGAGCGAAAATGGGGCTGCAGCTCCCTGGTGCTGGGACAGCCGGAGGCAGCTCGGCGCTCCGGTGTGCCCGTGGGAATAGGGCTGGGGATGGGATGTGCCAGGCAGTGGGTGCTGCCGGGCCGCTGGCACCCAGCTGGTGTTGGGGACAGACCCCACGCCCCTGCCTGACCCCCCCAAACAGCCCTCTGGGGGTCGGGGGGGTGCAGCCAGCAGGACCCAACCCAGGGCAGCCCTCCCGACCACGCACCCCCCCCTGCCCCGAGCCTCGGGGGGCTGCGGGGGGACGAGCCCCCTCCTCATTGCTGGGATGCTCTGGGCGCCTTCCCAGCTCGTGGGGGCTGAGGGGAGGGGGCGATGCCACGGCCAGGGCCACGAGCAAGGGCAGCGGCGTGGAACCGGCGTGGAACCGGCGTGGAACCGGCGTGGAAAGGGGGGTCAGTGCGCGGGTGAGTCCGAGCGGGGGGTCGCAGCGGGGGATGCGGGGGGGGTCCGGCCTGTGGCGGCCCCGGCGCCTCCGGTAAACCCTCCCCGAGCACCCCCGGCCCGGCCCGGGGCCGCCCGGCCCCCCCCGCGCCCAGCCCGGGGCCGCAGCGGGCCGGGGGTCGCCGGGAGGGGGACGGGGACGGAAACGCAGGAGGGGTCCGGGGCGGAGCCGGGATGGGGATGAGGATGAGGATGGAGCCAGGATGGGGATGGAACCGGGATGGAACAAGGGACGGAGATGGGGGGACGGAGCCGCGGATGGGGATATAGCCGGGAATGGGGATGAGGATGGGGATGGGGATAAGGATGAGAATGGAGCCCGGGATGGGGATGGGGATGGAGCAGGGGATGAGGATGATGATGAGGACGCAGCCGGCGATGAGGATGAAGCCGCGGGATGGACCCGCGGGGTGAAGGCGGCGGGGGGAGATGAGGATGGAGACGGGGATGGGGTCGCGATGTGGCGGGAGGAGACAGGCCCGGTGGGGCGGGGGCAGCCCGTTGTCCCCCCCCCGCCGTCCCCCCCGCCGTGTCCCCCCGGCCCAGGCCCCGCACTCACCGGCGCTGATGCTGCGCTGCGGCGGCGCCCGCCGGGATGCGGCTCCGTCCCCGCCCCGCCGGGTCCCGCTCCCGGTGCCGCTCCCGTTCCCGGTCCCCGCCGCAGCCCCGGCCCCGCCGCCGTTTCTTCCGCTCCGGAGACACCGACGGACCACGTGGGCACCGGGCGGCCGCCGGCCCCTCCCCCGCCACGCGCCGGGGCCGCCCCCGGGGCTGTGACCCCCCCCCCTGGGGCTGTGACACCCCCCCCGGGGCTGTGACATCCCCCCCTCCGGGGCTGTGACACCCCCCCCCCCGGGGCTGTGACCCCCCCCCTGGGGCTGTGACACCCCCCCCTCCGGGGCTGTGACACCCCCCCCCCCGGGGCTGTGACCTCCCCCCGGGGCTGTGACACCCCCCCCAGGGCTGTGACCCCCCCCCCGGGGCTGTGACACCCCCCCCCGGGGCTGTGACACCCCCCCCCTGGGGCTGTGACCCCCCCCCGGGTCTATGACACCCCCCTCCGGGGCTGTGACCCTCCCCCCCCGGGGGCTGTGACCCCCCCCCGGGCACGGCCGGTCCCCGCGGGGCTCCCGGGGGGGACACACGCTCTGCCCCGGACCCCCCGACCCCCCTGAGACCCCAGACCCGGGAGGGGGGAGCGCCTGCCCCCCGCCCCCTCCTGCACCAGAGAGACCCCCCAAAAAAGGTGGTCCCGGGGCCGGGGGGGCTTCTCCCCTTCATCCCCGGGGGGGTCACGGGCACCGCGGAGCCGCAGCCCCGCACGGTGGGGGCTGGGCTCCCCTTCTACCCCCTCCCCCCCCTCCCAAAGCCCCCGAACATTTTATTCCCTGAATTGTTCTCGGAGCCGCTTCCATCATGGAATTACATCTTTCCCCTGTGCAGCGCAGGGTTATTAATAGCTGCTCTCCTTTTGCTGCCGCTGCTGCTCCAACGGGGCCCTGGGGGAAGGACCCCCTGCAGCCCCCCGGGCCGGGGGGATCCCTGCCGGGTCCCAGATCCTGGATGGACGGGCCCACGGCTCGGCAAGGACAGACCCACGGCGTGGACGTGGCTCTGCGTGTCCCCGGTGGCAGGAGGATCCCCGGGAAGGCCTTTTCCCACCCCACTGGAGGAACTGGGATGAGGGACGGGGGGGATCCAGCAGCAGAGGGGAGCTGGGAGCTGCTGGAGTGATCCTGATCCCGGCCATCTGCCTCCATCGCTGCTGGCTCAGCGGGAGAGGGGAAAAGGAGTTGGGGTAAAACTCGGCTTTGGCTTCTCCCGGCCCTTGTTCCCCCCCGGGAGACCCAAAGGGAGCAAAGCTTCGAGCTGGGAGCACCCACTGGGCTCCCACCCCAGATCCCCCTTCCCAGCACTGTGTCCAGTGCCTGGATGGAGCCCTGGATGTGCTGGGAGAGCGTGGTGGTGACCCAGGACCCGGAGCATCACCAGGGGCACAGACAGACCCCTGCCCACCCTGGGCTGGTGCTGGTGGGTACCACCCATGGGGTGCTGAGGTGCCTGGTGATTCCCGCCTGGAATCACGACTGGAGCAGGAGCTGGGTGCTGCACTGGGGCCGAAAATGCATCACAAGGCCTGGAATGTTTTGGGAGGCTGATGCCAGGCGGGCACTGGGCTGCTCTGATGCTCCAGTGAGCAAAGCACGGCCGTTTCCATTGGAATTCCTGCCGGGGAGCAGCATTTTATCTTTGGTGCGTGGCCTGGAGATGGAAAACAGCTCTTGGAGCGTCACCTTTGGGCAGGGGAGCACCGGAGAGCCCGGGGAAGGGGGGGCAGGATCCACTGGAACAGGCTCTGCCGCAAACAGGGCCCCGGAAAAATCCAGTGCCAGCTCGGGCGGATTTGCTGCAAAGCACTTTGAAGTGCAAATTAAGGTTTTCCATCAGGTTGGAAGTTAATTTTGACGCAAAGGGAAACAGCCCCGGCCCCGGCCCCGCCGGGTGTGGGATGGAGGCAGCGCCGTGCTGGGGGTGCAGGGCCCGGGGGGACCCCCCAGAGCCCCCTCAGGGGGGGCAGAGGGTCCCTGGGCACTGAGGACAAGCCTCGCAGCCCCCCCGGGAGCTGTCACGGGCTTGGATGCGGAGAGGAGGAACAGAGGGAGACTCCAGAGGCAGGAGGAGAGATCCAAGCTCCTGTGATTGTCTCCCACCTGAGCCAGACTCCGGGATTTGGGGGCCCCGTTGCAGCCCCTCAGCCAATCCTGCACCTGGGAGCTACGGACAGAGCTGGATCCAGCCTGGCCATCCCATGGGATGCTCTGCTCTTCCCACGCAGCCACCTCGCCCCAGGACATCAGGGATGTGGTGGGGGGAGCCGAGGGGAGCACTGGGCACTCCCCACACCCCCCGTGTCCTTTTTTTAACTCCTCCCAGCAGTTCCTGGAAAGTTTTAGGGCAAGAGTAGCCTCGGGGAAGGTCCTTCTGACTGGTGGGGATCCCTCTGGAACGCTGGGGAAGGGAAAAGGGAAGATCCCCCAGTGCCAAGGGTGGGCCCACAGCACCCCTGGATTTTTGGGGTGCAGGGGTCGAGAGGTGCAGTGCCCAGAGGGAGGGGGGGATGGCTCTGCAGCCGGATTTCCTGGGAATTATCGAGGAAACAGGTAAAATCCTCACCCCCCAGCAGCATCTGTGATGGGAACTCGGCGGGCAGGAGGCAAAGGGCAGCATGGAAATGGTGCCAGAGGGAGGGAATGTGGGCAGGGATGAGGGAAGGGATGAGGGAAGGGATGAGAAAAGGGATGAGGGAAGGGATGAGGGCAGGGATGAGGGCAGGGATACAGGCAGGGGTGAAGGCAGGGATCAGGGCAGGGATATGGGCAGGGCTGCCCTCATCCCACCAGCCTTCCCCCTCCATGGCCCCTTTGCCCCCAGCCCCACCCTCCTGCCTGGGGGCTCCACCCGGAGCTTTTCCTCTGTTCCAAAAATCCTCTTTAATCCACGTTTGTCCCTCCCCCTGTCCCAGGAGCCTCCACTGCCTGCCAGGGATGGTCCCTGGGCTCCCGGCCCTGCCCTGTGCCCGGGGCTGCTTCCCTGCATTCCCGGCGTCCTCCCGCCTCCCGCTCCCCGGATTCCCATCCCAGCTCCCTGAATTATTCAACTCTAACGCATCTCGGGCACCCTCGGGGCCTCAGGGCACTTCCATGGAGCCTGTGGCAGGGAAGGATGGAGAGCAGGGAAGAGCAGGGCAAGGGAAAGGAGGGGGAGGAGAGCAGGGATCTCTCCCAGCTCCCAAGGATCTCTCCCAGCTCCCAGCCCAGGATTCTTGGAGGCTGCCAGCTCTTCACACGAGGCCTGGGCTGTGCTGGAAGCATCAGTTGAACCCAAAATCCTCCCCTCCATCATCCTCAGTGACACTCCTGGGTTTGTTCCCTCCTTAACTCCTTTCAGGAGGAATTAAGGAGCCCGTTGGATCCCTCAATCCAAGACTTCACCTGCCTTGACCCATCAGTCCCTGCCCACAGACAGTGTCCAAAGTGGGAACACCAACCCCCAGCCCCACCAGCAGCTGGGTCTGTGTGGAGAGACCCTCATCATGGAAAACCTCAGACCATTTTCCACTTGGCTTATCCTGCCCTGCTGTGGAAAAAATCTGGCCTGGAAGAACATCCCTGGCCTGGAAGAACATCCCTGGCCTGGAATAACATCCCTGGCCTGGAAGAACATCCCTGGCCTGGAAGAACATCCCCATGTGTTCATAAATCCAGCACTGAGCTCGTTCCCACCCCTGCCAGAGGGGTCCCTGGGCTGGTTGGAGGCACTTCTGGGGTTTCCTGGGAATATCCAAGCCCCCATCCCACAGACCCAGCATCCTGATCCCGGCTCAGCTCTTCCACACTCATCCCTGATCCCTGATCCCGTGTAGTACATCTTGGTGCTGGAATCAGGGAGAAGGGACATCTCCCATCTGGATTCCTGGGATTTCAGTGCCACAGGGAAGCCCCACCGGGTGAGGGCACGGGAGCAGTGCCGGTGTAGCCACGCAGGGATGATCCCTGTGGGATGGGAATGACCAGGAGGATCAGGAACGATCAGGAGGGATGCGGCTCCTCCAGCACTCCCCGGCACCCAGAGCAAGGAGCAAAACCACCTCAACAAGGGAAAAAAAGCTGCAAAGTTCAGGTCCCCTCAGCTGGGAATTTGTATTCCAGGGGGTGACACCAACTCCAGGGACACGCTGGGTGCTCCAGGGTGGGAAGTGCCACCCTCGGGGTGGGAAAGTGCCAGACAGTGACTGGGAGGAGGCCCCGAGGCCGCAGCGGCACCTCCGAGGCTCCAAACTTGAGTTGTTGCCTGTTTTTCCCACCTCTCCCGAGGAAAACCGGGTTTCCCCCCCGGGGAAGGTGCTCCACCCTAAACCCCCGGCGGCAGCGGGGAAAGGGGCCCGGGGGGGCTGATCCCGGGAATGCTGCGGGTGTCCCCGGGCGCCGGGGTGGCACATACGGCTGATGACACAGCGCCGGCACCTCCGGATCCCCCGGGAGAGGAAACGGGAGCTCGTCACTCCCGGAGCGCTCACCCACCCCCGTGTCTCCGACAGGGCGGGGGAAGGATCCTGGCAGCGGCCTCGGGGGAAATGAGGCAGCAAAAGGGAAGGGAAACAAAAAAAAAATAAGTGGGATTTTGGGGATTCGGGAGGGGAATAAACGGCTCCTCCCCGGGGTCCTTTCCCCCTGTGGCTGTCACGGGGCGGGTGTGATGGTGATGGGTGAAGGCGGAGGAGCATCAAGGGGGTGGTTCTTTGGCTGATTAATTGATAAAATTTAATTAATTAAGCGATTTGGAGCCGCAGTTTCAAGGTTGTGTTGACGGGGGGGGGGGGATGAGGTTAAATTTGTCCCCCACCCGCACCAAGGGGTTGGTTGAGAGGGGAAGGGCAGGACAAAGGAGCAGAGGGGAGTTGGCACTGACAGCACCTCCACGGAGCCAAATCTTGGGCAGTTTGGAATATCCAAAAGCTCCAGGAGTTCGGGATCTCTGGGAGTGTGGAATGTATGGAATGCCCGGCAGTTTGGGATCTCTGGGAATACGGAATCCCCGGGAGTTTGGAATCTCCAGCACCAGCCCCGGGCAGCCTCTGCTGAGCCGACCACGTCTCAGTTCTGGTGCTGGAACGAGACTTGGAGGAAGAAAATAATTAAAAAAAAAAAAATAAAATCATTTATTCCGTTAATCATTACTTATCCTGTCAATTAAACTGGCCGAGCAGCGAAATCAGCTATTAAAAAAAAATAAAAGGATATAAAAGGGGTGTTTTGCCCTCAACCCACAGCGACGGGATCGGGGAGAACAGGGCGGTTCCTGCTTTGCTGCTGCGGATTTTGGGAAGATTCCCCCAAATTTACCCCAAAAAAACCCCCAAAACAAAGAGGCCAGACACAGGTTTGTTCCACTACTGTCTCTGTACTTTATTCTCCTGCTGTCTACAGCCTTTACAGCCACACAGGACAGACACAGGTCGCACTGAGGAATGCTCAGGTTCCTCCCTCGCGCCCCTTCCCCAGGAATGGCTTTTTGCTTTTTTTTTTTTTTTTAATAAGTTTTTTTTTTTTTAAATTTTTTTAAATTCATATTTAGGAAACTCCCACCCCGCCCCCCCCCTTAACGCCCACCCCCACCCTCCCACCCTACCCCCCCAAAAAAAAAAAACCCAAAAAACAAAACCAAAAACCAACCAAAAAACCAAAAACCAACGTCCAGAACGGAACTAAAAAGAAAAGGCATTACTAGAAAGGTTTGAGCCGGAGCCCTTCCCAGAGCTCCTCCTCTGCTCCGACACCTGGGATTTGCTTTATTTCGCTTTTCTTTCGCTTTACTCTCCTTTATTTCAATTGTTTTCCTGCACACTGGGGCAGAGGCGGCCCCGGGGCGGCCCGAGCCCAGCACTGAAGGCACATTCATGTCATACCCTGTACGATGTGGTGCTGTGGGGCAGCTCCGGGAGGGAGCCGAGGAGCAGCAGGGCAGGGGAGAGGGGGGGAAAGGGGGAAAAAATGTGAACAGTGGGGAAAAATAATAGAGAAAAAAAACGGGGGGAAAAATGGGAAAAATTGGGGAAAAAATGGGGAAAAAATGGGAAAAAAATGAAAAAAAAAAGGAAGAAAAGTGGAAAAAGGGAAGGAAAATGAAAAAAAGGAAGATGGAAAAAAGGGAAGGAAGAAAATGGGAAAATGGGAAAAAAGGAAGAAAATAGAAGAAAATGGAAAAAATGAAAAAAAGGAAGAAAATGAACAAAAATGGAAAAAAAAAGAAAAAATGGAAGAAAAATCGAAAAAAAATGAAAAAAAGGATGAAATGAAAAAAATGGGAAAAAAAGGAAGAAAAATGGAAAAAATGAAAAAAAGGGAAGAAAATGAAAAAAAAAAAGAAAAATGGAAGAAAAATGGAAAAAATGAAAAAAAAGGAAGAAAAAAAAAGGAAGAAAATAAAAAAAAGGAAGAAAATGAAAAAAAGGAAAAAAATGGAAAAAAATTGAAAAAATGAAAAATAGAAAAAAAATGAAAAAAGGAAAAAATAAAAAAAAGGAAGAAAATTGAAAAAATAAAAAAAAAGGAAGAAAAGGAAAAAAATGGAAAAAAAGAAAAAATGGAAAAAAATTGAAAAAATTGGAAATAAGGAAAGAGAAAAAAAGAGAAAAAAATAAAGAAAAATAAAGGAAAAAAGAAATCAAAAGAGAAAAAAGGAAGAGGAAAAATAAAAAGGGAAAATGAAGGAGGAAGGAGAAGGGAGGAGGAAGAGGAAAAAGGAGAAGGGAGGAGGAGGAAAAAAGGAGGAAGGAGGAGGAAGGAGAAAGACAATTTTCTTCTTTAGTCTTCTTGGAAGAAAAATTGAAAGAAAAAAATTGAAAGAAAAATTGAAATGAAAAATTGAAAAAAAAAATTGAAAGGAAAAAAAAAAGTGGGGAAAAAAAAAAACCCAAAAAAGAATTCAGAGCAAATACTGCTGAAGGCTTTTCCTGCTCTCCCTCCCAGGAGCAGCTTTCCAGGTGCCCCCAGACACTGCCAAGTCCCCCCCCGGGGGCTCCAACAGCTGCCAAGGGGCAAAATGAAATGAAAAATCCAATCTCCAAACCCTGCACCTCCTCCGAGCTGTTCCTTGGCTTATTGCTGACTCCAGGCTAAGGGAGAATTCCTCAAAAACCTTTTTTTTTTTTTCTTTTTTTATTTTTTCTTTTTTTTGTTCCCCCCCCCCTTTCCTTCAGGGGGGAAAATTCTGATCCTTCATGTGAAAAAAAAAACCAGGGAAGCAGCAAGCAGCCAATTCCATCCGGAGTCGCCCATTGTCACTACTCTGTTGGGAGAAAAAAAAATAACCCCAAAAAAATAAAAATACTGGTTATTCCTGGGTTATCCCTCTGGGCTCGGAAAGGCCAAGAATAGGGAAAAAAAAAAAATTAAAAAAAAAAACCAGAAAAAAAAAAAAAAGGAAAATATTGGGGAATGTTTGACACCATTTTATTCATCTTCAACTGCAGTGGAAAAATAGAACCTTTTACAAGTGCCGCCTCGTGTCAGCTCAACTCAGTATATATATATTTTATATAAATTTCTTTTTTTTTTTCCTTTTTTTTTTTTTTTGTTGTGTGTGTTTGTTTTTGTTTTTTTTTTTTGAAGTGCAGCGAGAGACCAAAAAAAACCACATTAAACCTGATCAAATAAAGAGCACAAAAAAGGCCAGGCAGTTTCCAAATGGCATTTTATCCGATTTTTTTTTTTTCCTGTGTTTTAATTCCCTGTGTGTGTGTTTTGCACGTTGAATTTCTCCTCGGTTCCAAAACATCACCTGAAGTTTTTTTTATTATTATTATTATTGTTATTATCTGTGCAGTTTTTTTTTATTTTCTGTTTATTTTTTTTTGAACTCTTTGGCACAATTTCGGTGTGAGTGTTCTGGGCTGCTACAGTACAAGTCAGGAGAGATCTTTTTCCCTTTTCACAGCCAAATTCGGAGCACTTTTAACTCTGGATATTTTTATTTATTTATTTTTAGGTCGTGTGTGTGTGTTTTATTTTTCTTTTAAACTCTTTTAAGCCTGAAATCTCGATTTGACCATTTTTTTTCCTATTCCCTCTAAACACAAGAATTGTGTTTTTTTCCCCCCCCCCTTTCTACATTCACAGTTGAACAATATTTAAGGAAGGAAAGGCGCTTTAGCTGAGCAGGACAAGGGTGGGGAGCTCTGAACATTCGTCAGTGTTTCCCTAAAAATAAAAAGCCCTAAAGAGCGACTTTCCTTTATTTAAATTTTTTTTTTTTTTACTTTTTTTTTCTTTTAATCATTTTTATTTTTTTTTTTTACTTTTTCTTTTTTTAAATCCTCTTCTCACCTGTTTTTTGTTTTTTTTTTTTTTTTTTTCTGCTTTACTATTATTATTATTATTTTTTGTACATCTCTTAACGCTGCATCAGTAGGACCAAAAAAACGTCTGGTTAAGTTTATGAAATGCAACAGCCAACCCTTTGTGTTTTTTTTTGTCTTTATAATGTTTGGTGTGAGATTGTTTGGGTGGTTTTTTTGCGTGTTTTTCTTTTTTTTTTTTTTTGTGTGTGTCTGGTTTTTTTTTTTTTGTTGTTGCTGGGAAAAGATAAACTGCAATGACTTGAAGTTGAGAATGTGGATACCTCCTCACTCACACACACTCACTCCTCGACTGAAAATCCTTCACCCTCCCCCTTCCTCACCCGTGCTGGAGATCCCAAAGCTCCCCCTCTCTCTCCAGCAGCCAAAACCTCGCAGAGCACCACAGTTGATCCCAGTTTTTTTTTGTTTTTCCTCTCTCTCTCTCTCTCTCTCTCTCTCCTCTCCCAACTGGCAGTTCCTCCTGGAGAAGCCAGTCCTGGGCTGTTGGGAGAAGAGCCTCCCTCGTGTTGCTTGGACAGAATTCCCGAAATTCCCTCTTCCCGATGCCGGCTCAGCGCTGCCCCCGTGGCTGCTCCCGGGATTTTCAATGTGGTTGTCTTCTTGTTGTTGTTGTTGGTTTTTTTTTTCTTGTGGTTTCTTTTCTTTTTTTTCCTCAAGCCTCACTCACACTCATCCTCTCATTCCCAAACATTCAGCATCCGTGCACACTCCTCTCACTTCCGGGTTTTTTTTTTGTTTTCAAAAGATTGGAGATTTTTTTTCCAGTGGGGGTTCTCAGGTGTCATCCCAATGGTAACAGATCTGGAAGCAAAGGGGGGGGGAGAAAAAGAGGGAAAAAAAAAAAAAAGGGAAAAAAAAAGGGGTCTGTCACTGTTTGGGGATGTGGGGGGGGGTGGGCTCCATCCTGGAGGGCTTTTCCAACCTTAATAATTCCATGATTCTACAAAAAAATAACCCCAAAATCCAACATGAATGTGGAAAAAATTGACTTTGCAGGACCACAAGAGAAATAACAGGGATAATTAAAGGAATTCCAGGACAGGTGACAAAGCTGGGACACTCAATCCTGCCAAAATAATCCTCCATCCCACTTTTCCATACAACCTGCTCCCTTTAAAAAGGTGTTTCGGTGGAATCATGGAACATCTGAAGCTGGAATGGAGCCCCCAGGAGCAGATTCCAGATCCCTAAAACTCAACTGTGGCACTGAGAGCAGCTCCCAGGGGCTCCCTGAACTCCAAGGCTCCAATTCCAGCAGGTCTGGAGGGGGCAGGATGGTCCCCAAGGAGCACAAGTGACACATTTGAGGAAGGGGAGGGATTTTTCTATGGGCAGACAGTGACAGGAATGGTTTTGAACTGCCAGAGGGGGCAAGGAGTGATGGGATCTTGGGAAGGAATCGTTCCCTGGCACAGGTTGCCCAGAGAAGCTGGGGCTGCCCCATCCCTGGAAATGTCCAAGGCCAGGTTGGAGTAACCTGGGACAGAGGAATGTGTCCCTGGGGGTGGAGCTGGATGAGCTTTGAGGTCCCTTCCAACCCAAACCATTCCATGATTCCATGTTTCACCCCCAATCCCTCCAGCCTGGTGTGAATTCCCCACCTGGATTTGTCCTGACAAACCAACCAACCAAAACAAACGAGGACCAACCTCCTGGAGAGAACAGAGCCTTTGGGATTGTGCCTCTTCCAGGCTGATCCCCTAAGTGTGGAGCAGGGAAGGAGGTGGGAGGGAGCCCTTACCAAGCTTGATTCTTCAGTTTTCTCAGCTCTTTAGTCGCCCAGGTCGCGAGAGTTTTCGTTTTGTTCGTCTTGGATCTCCTCCCTTCCGTTAGCAGTTCATGGATCATGGGTCTGGCTTCTACTAATTTCAGAACATCTTTCCCAAATGCTGTACACAAATCCCTGGAAGGAGGGGAGAGAGAGGCTCTGAGCACCACAAACAGCTGTGCCAGCAGGCAGAGCTCTGACTCACAGATCCTTTGGAAAACGCTGCAGATGGTCACTGATTCCAGGCCTGCCACTGAAAGGGATGTTCAGCCTCCTGTCCCAGGGCTGATCTGCCCTAAATTCAGCAGGAAGGACTAAAACACCCCGAACTGGGTCTCCTCTGGACCCTGAGGACGGGAGGTTTTTTGCTTCTGAGCTTTTCTGTTTCAGCTCATCCCTTTAAAAACCCCTAAATCTGGAATTCCCGGGGCGACCTCCACTTGCACCTCCCGGTTTTTCCACCTGTGTGATGCCTTCACACCCCGAGTTAAACACCCAGCACTGCTGGAAAACCCCAGAGCTGATGCTAAACACTTGAGAGAGGCAGGAGAAAGGGCAGATTGCAGGGATTCTGGAATGGGGGGAAGGCCTTACCCTATGAGCCCGGCAGCACAGGCCACCACCCCGTCCGTGTGATCCTCGTCCCCAGCGATGTGGTCGATGTAGGACAGGATAAATTCTACTCTGGGCTGCACCAGCATCACATCAGCTGCAAGGGAAAGGCTCTGTCAGAGCAGGGGGACACAGGGACAGCGTGACAGGGCTTCCAGGGATTCCAGCAAACCCAAAACAGGTGGAATCTGACCCAAAAGAGCTTCTCTGACAGGGAGGGGGAAATGCTGCCAGAGGAACCACAGTGAAAGGCTCTAAACACGCTCCCTGCCTGTGGCAGCAGAGTGTTCACTCCCACAGGGGAGGGAAGGAACGGGGATATTCCCATGGATGTGATAACCATGGAGAAAAGGTGCTCAGGGGGGACCTTATTCCTCCCTGGAAGGAGGTTGGAGCCAGGGCGGGCTCTGATCCCAGAACCAGGGACAGGACAAGAGGAAAGGGCCTCGAGTTGCAGCAGGGGAGGTTCAGATGGGATATGTGGGAAAATTCCTTCATGGAAAGGGTTGTAAAGCACCGGCACAGGGCAGTGGTGGAGTCACATCCCTGGAATATCCAAAACCCATGTGGGATGTGGCACTTGGGGATGTGGGTCAGAGGTGACACAGCAGTGCTGGGCTGACAGATCCTTAAGGATCTTTCCCAACCTCAGCATTCCCGTGATCCCAGCCCAGGGTACTCACGGTGCACGTTCTCCTGGTCTCCCTTCAATCCCTGGATGATCCCAGTGTAGGCTTCCAGGCAGCCCTCCCTCAGCTCGTTCAGGTAATCCACCATGTCATAGTCAGACTGGAAAGGGCCACAGGAATGGGAATGAGACACTGGGAACACCCTGAGGACGAGCACAGCCCCTTGCTGGGCTGGGCACACCTTACCTTGTCCACCTGTGCCTGGGATGCCTGTTGGAGGGTGTTCAGCACCACGTCCAGGTACTTCTTAAACTCCCCCCCAATGGCCAGGGCGATGTCCCCAAACACTGAGAGGATCTGGGGCTTCACAGACCTATGGACATTTTCATTCTGGAAGAGATTCCAGCAGGGCCAACGTTCAGTTTTTTTGGGAAGGGGGCCGGAGCCAAATAAATGCAGATTATTTACTCCAAATGCAAATCCTTGCCCCCAATAAGTTTGGATCCCGTTCAAATAGTAAGCAAGATAGTTGTCAAACAGGAGATGATCCGAGCATTCCTAACACTTGTGCTTCTCCCACCTCCCACCTCCCTCGGAGTGTGCAGCCAACTGTTACTAATGAGGAGGGAAACACTCACCCCCAAGTTCTCCAGGAGCAGCTGCATAACCTCGTCACAGAAAGGCAGGATGTTGGACTGCAGGGCTCTGCACAAGTCCCCAACCAGGCCCACTGCAGACAGGCAGACCTGCAAATAGCACAGCAACACCCCCAGTGTGAGTCAGTCCCTGCTCCAGCCTCCCGGATCCTGCTCCTTCCAGCACTCTGGAGTGGGGAGAGGTTAATTAAACCACGGGGAATAACGACCCTGAGAGCAGCTGAGGAGTCCCTGGGCAGTTCCTGCTTCCTTAACCTGCTTCCTTAACCCCAGAGCAGAGATCCAGGTGCCCATGGAGAGACAGGGACTGAGTCTGAGCAAACCCAAACACGTCGTGTCTCAGCACCCACCCCCTTGGAGGGCACCAGGGCTCGACATTCCAGTGGGAAATCCCATCCAGCAGGACCTCCTTCCTCATCAAGGCCAGCAAATGTGCAGTGTCCAGGCACTGGAGGCTTCTGCTCCACTAAGTCTGAATTTATGCACAGAATTAGACTGGTTGGGGCTGGAAGGGACTTTAAAGATCATCACATTCCACCCCTTGCTGTGGGCAGGGACACCTTCCACTAGCCCAGGTTGCTCCAACCTGGCCTTGGACACTTCCAGGGATCCAGGGGCAGCCACAGCTTCTCTGGGCAAAGGGAGCAAAGTCTTGGATCTCTACCTGGTACTCGGCATAGTTCTTCAGTCCAATGCCAAGGAAGGGTTTGAAGGCATCCATGTACTTCAGGAACTCTCCACCTAAGACTGTGTGTGGAAAATATTCCAGTTAGAAAGAAAAAAAAAAAACATTTGTGACCAGAATCCTATTTTGCTGGAGTTCAACAAGTCAGCAGCTCACCACTGCATCCCACCCAAACCCAGGGGAAATCAATTCTCCTCCAGGCAACCCCCAGGAAATGAGAGGCACTGAAATGTGTCCAGGGCCACCTGGAGATTCCCAAGAGCCAAATTCCCTGCGGATTTTTGCCACTGTGATTTGTGATAAACAAGAGCAGTGGCTGTAAATCCACAGCCAGAACAGCCCTGAGTCACCAGGGGGGGTGAATCACTCAGGTAACATCCAATCTGTCCTGGAGCTGCTCCAAGGGAACAGGTTCCCTTGGGATGGGAACTGGACAGAGCAGCACTAATTTGAGGTGTTTGTTTGGTTTTTTTTTTTTCCTGGCAAAATTTGCTCTGTGGCAAGATTATAAACTGAAACCAAACCATTCCTTCGTGGAACAGAAATCTGGAATAACCAGCCAGGCTCAGACATGGCGAGATCATGGAACACAGGATGGTTTGGGTTGGAAGGGACCTTAAGGATCATCCAGTTCTACTCTCAGGGACACCTTCCACTAGCCCAGGTTGCTCCAAGTCCCTTGGACACTTCCAGGGATGGGGCAGCCACAGCTTCTCTGGGAAATCCATTCCAGCCCCTCTCCACCCCCACAGGGAAGAATTCCTTCCCAATATCCCCTTCCTGAGTCCATTTCTCCAGGAAAAGGAGGAGCAATGATACACAGATCTGTAGGGTCAGACCTGACATTCCAATGGGAAATCCCAGCCAGCAGAACCTCCTTCCTCACTAAGGTCAACAAATGTCCAGTGTCCAGGCACTGGAAACTTCTGCTGGATTAACCTGAATTTGGGTGCAGAATTAGAACAGTTTGGCTGGGAAGGACCTCAGAGATCACCACATTCCATGGGCAGGGACACCTTCCACTGGCCCAGGCTGCTCCAGCCTGGTCTTGGACACTTCCAGGGATGGAAGTGCAACGAGGCTGGGGAAGGGACTGGAGCACAAGTGCTGTGAGGAGAGGCTGAGGGAGCTGGGGCTGTTCAGCCTGGAGAAGAGGAGGCTCAGGGGAGACCTCCTCACTCTCTGCAACTCCCTGACAGGAGGGGGGAGCTGGGTGGGAGTTGATCTCCTTTCCCAGGCAACCAGCAATAGGACAAGAGGGCTGGGTCTTCAGCTGTGCCAGGGGAGGTTTAGGTTGGATATCAGAATTTCTTTCCAGGGAGGGTGCTCAGCCATTGGAATGGGCTGCCCAGGGTGGATTCTCCATCCCTGGAGGTTTTTAAGAACAGACTGGATGTGGCATCAGTGCCATGGTCTGGGAACCACGGGGGGGTTGGGTCAAGGGTTGGACTTGATGATCTCAGAGGTCTTTTCCAACCCAGCTGATTCTCTGATTTTATGATTCTATGAAGTGCAGCCACAGCTTCTCCATCCCAGGGGTGCTCACACGACGCCTCGAGCAAAACCAGCACCTGATGCTATTTTTCCCCCCCCCCACAAACCAAACCAGCAGGATCCAAAGCTGCCCTGCCCTGTCCCAGCCCAGAGCTGACCTTCCACCAGGGTGCTGACAGCCATCAGGGCATCCTCCTGCACTCCCCCTGAGCCCGCCGTGCTCTGGAACATCCTCAGCAGCGAGGCCATGACCACGTCCGAGATCTGCAGGGCATCCTGGTGCTGCACCTTCCTCAGCACGTTCTGCAGGGACAGGAGGACACACCACCACTGTTGCCATCCCTCTGAGCCCACATGAAGCTTTTCCACCCCCTCTTTCCCCCCCCTCATTCCCAGAAAGGAACTGCTGTTTGAACTCCGCCGCCACAAAAATCCCTTTTCATTCTGCTCCCATTCAATTCTGCAGCCACAGGATGAGCTGAATTTACCTTTCCTGCTGCATAGGCTGTTCTCCCAGCTTTCCATTTGTAAGCTGGAATTAAATGTGCCCAGCCCAAATTTGATCCTATGAGAACAAAAGAAGCAAGGAGGGTCCCTTTTCTCTGTCACAGAGAGGGTGAGCTCGGACGGGCCCAACTTTAGAAATGCTGATTGTTGAAAGAAAATGCTTTTTATGGAAAGAGAAGGGCCAATTCCTTATAATAACAATTATTTTAAGGTTGATTCTTCACTCCAAAGAGATGGACTCAGGCTGTTTAAATAATTAAGCCTTGATTTAGAGAATTAACAGGGTGGTTTGGGTCGGAAGGGACCTTGGAGATCATCAAATTCCAACCTTCCACTAAGCCCAGGTTGCTCCAAGCCCTGTCCAAACTGGCCTTGGACACCTCCAGGGATGGGATTTTCTCGTTCCTTTTAAATATTAACAAATGGATTTATGGTAAAATAATAAAAAATGCTGTAACAAAACAGTGTATGTGACCATTTAACAGTGATAAAAGCCCCTCTGCTGAGTTTTACCCAGTGGAATTTAAGTATTTGCTGCAACTGAGAAAATGCTTTAGGTTCAGATTTTGGGATAATGAAGAAACACATGTTTACAAATTAAAATTGGCAGTTTAATTCCACTTCTCTTACACTCCCCAGGGGCAAACAAAGCTGTGCTGGGAGAGATCAGGGATCAGCAGAAGGAGATTCCAGACACTGAATCTCCCCTTTAAAGCCCAACTTAAGGACAGATTATTCCCATCTACCCATTATTTTTCAAAATTAACCTAAAAATTGGAGAGTGAAAGCAACCATAAGGCTTTTGAGGGAGCAGATGAATGATTCCTCAAATCAACCTGGAGACAAACACCCCAGATTCCAAAGGGGTGCTCTGAGCAATCTCCTGAGAGCTGATTTTGGGGGGAAAAAAGAAAAAATAAAGTGTTTTCAGTGGGATCTGTAGGAGTAACCAAGGAACTGCACTGCCCTGGTGCTCCCAGTCACACTGCTCATTACCAGATGTTTCATTTCAAGGCCTCTTGGTGCCTTTTAATTAGAGCCATTTGAAATAAGAACACCAACCACAGGAGGCAGATGAAGGAATTCGAGCCGTGCTGGAGGGTTTTTTTTTTATGCCTGTGCCAAGCAAAGGGGTTGTTCAGGCTGTAGCCAACACAGGAGCCAAGCTGACAGCACATACAATCCTTTATCCCACCTTTAACAGGCTGCCCACAGTGTTCCTGCTTCAAATTGCCCTAAATTCTGCCACTCGAGGCTTCTGATCCTCGTCTCACCTCCCACGTGTCAGCTGGGACACAAATCCACTTCTCCTCATTCAGATCTGATCAACAGGCCCCAAGCCTGGCTCCTCAGGGGCACAGGAGCACCCCCAGAGCCACCCCATTCCCATAAAACCCCCGGGGGACAGCGGGACACTCACCTGGAGAGTCGCGCACAGGAGGGACTGGAGGTCGTTGAACTGGATTCTGTCTGAGGTGCTCTGGATGTGAGACTGGAACACAAGGCAAAAGAGGCTGCACTGGGTTCTGACAACACCAGCACATCCACACTGTGTTTAAATATTTGGGTTTTTAGGGTTTTTTGGTTGTTTTTTTTCAAATTGAAGACAAGAGGGACAGCGCGGAAGCTCAAAAGAGAATCCCAGGATCTTAAATCCCACCCAGTCCCACCTTCCACCAGCCCAGGTTGCTCCAAGCCCTGTCCAACGTGGCCTTGGACACTCCCAGGGATGGAGCAGCAGCTCTGTAAGGGGGGAGGTCGAATTGGGATTTACCCACCTCCATCTGCAGCACTTGCTGGAGCCGCTCCATGATGACCAGGGTTGTTTTTTGGACAGCAGGATAACAGTCCTTGGCACTGTTTTTCACTATTTCCATCAGGGATTCATATGCAGAACTCCTCAAGTTATTCTGGTGTCCATCAGGCCTGGAACAGAAGGGATAATTTGCAGCTCCCAGTGGCTCAGCCTTGCTTAGAAACAGACTTTTTTTTTTTTTTTCTTTTTAATTTTAGTAAACCAGCAACAGCCACATTTCAGGGCTGTGACAAGCAGCACTTGCATCCCTGCATTGCAAGCCTTGAAAGCAAAGGAAATTTATGAAGCCACTTTTAGCACTTTTCTTTTTTTTTATTTTTTTCAATTCTCTATTAATGATTTTCAGCATCTGGGAAGGAGGAGAGGGAGAGGAAAAGCCTCGAAGCCCCCAGAGAGAGGTGAGCAGCACATCAGTGCCCCTCTGGCACCCCCCTGGCACTGAGCTGGGATAGAAAGACAGCTGAGAGTGACTGATGGGCTCCAGAGCCTTGAGCCAGACACTCCTGTCTGGATGGAAATTAGGCAGGGAGAGCTTGGACTGAGCTCTTCAGACGAGGAACAGTTGAAGGAGGATCAATCCTGCAGCAAAAAGGCTCCACTGAGCTGAGCCAGGCACTGAACTCTGAGCTGGGGGGATTTATGGGACCTCCAAGGCACCATAAAACTGCAGCTTTGCCCTGAGTTTTCACATCTGCAGGGCTGGGAGCAAAAATCTTTTGCCTCGGTGGGAAGGGATGGAACCTCCAGGGGAGAGGGATGGAGGGGAACAGGCAGGGAAATGTGGAATTTTGGGTGTCCTGCTGAAATTCCTGGTTATCCAATGGCCCTGCAGCCAACCTGGCTGGGTGTGAAAGTGGGCACTTAAAATTCAGATTGAAAGGAAAGTAGAGGGGGTTCAAAAAAAAATAGGAGATTCAGGATAAAGTAGGAGAGGTTAAAAGTAAAATAAGGGAGACTGGAAGTAAGAGAAGAGATTTAGAGGAAAACTGGGGGGATTCAGAGGAAAAGAGGAGATTGGAAGTAAAATAGGAGAGATTCAAAGCAAAACTGGGGAGATTCAAAGGAAAAATCAAGAGATTCAGACTAAAACAGGAGATTCAAAACCAGGGGGGTTAAACTAAAATAAAAGATTGAAGGTAAAATGAGAGATTCAGAGGAAGAGGGGAGAGATTCAAAAGTAAAAACAGGAGAGATTAAAAGCAAAATTGGGGAGATTCAAAGGAAAAATCAAGAGATTCAAAACCAGGGGATTTAAAGTAAAATAACAGATATAAGGTAAAATGAGAGATTCAGAGGAAGACAAGACAGATTGAAAAACAGGAGATTCAAAGTAAAACCAGGAGAGATTGAAAAGTAAAACCAGGAGAGATTCAAAGTAAAAACCAGGAGAGAGTCAAACTAAAACAGGAGAGATTCAAAAACAGGGAGTTTAAAGTAAAATAAAAGATTTAAGGTAAAATGAGAGATTCAGAGGAAGAGGGGAGAGACTGAAAACCAGGAGAGATTCAACAGTAAAAACAGGAGAGATTGAAAAGTAAAACCAGGAGAGATTCAAAGTAAAAACAGGACAGATTCAAAAGTAAAACTAGGAGAGATTGAAAAGTAAAAACAGGAGAGATTCAAAAGTAAAAAGAGGAGAAATTCAAAGTAAAAACAGGAGAGATTGAAAAACAGGAGATTTAAAGGAAAACAGGAGAGACTCGAGGCAAAAAAAGAGCTTCAAGATTAAAAAAAAGGAGATGTTTGAAGTAAAAGCAGGAGAGATTGGTACCTGTCTGCAGTCTCCAGAAGTTTCTGCACGATCAGCTCGAAGGAGGAGGACAAGCAGTAGGTTGCTGGTTCTTCCTGATCATCAGCCACATCTGCAGCTTCATAGGCAGCTTCAGCAAGGCTGGAGAAGGCCTGGAACACACCAAAAAACAGGGGTTTTATTTCCCCTGGGTTCAGCCTCGCTGCTCCAGGAACACACATTCCCTCAGGGCTCGTTGTAAGGACCAAAAAATAAAAAATCAAACCCCAAAAAAAGCCCCCCCCAGGATTAACAAGTGCAGAGGGACTGTGCTGAGCCAGGTGGGTTTAGAGGAGGTTGAAAAGCTTCCTGATTTTCATTTTCATCTCAAAAAGGCATCGTAATCATCCCCCTGAGCAGACAAAAAAGCCACAAAAAGCTCCCTGGACCTTTGCCAGGAGTGAGTGATGGAGAAGGGGAAGCCTTTAAACCCCTGGAAGAGGGAAGGAACAGCTCCTGTCACTCCTGAAGCTTGTTTTGACATGCAAATCCTCCTCTCCACCCAGTTCTACCCCAGCAGGGATGTGGAGCAGCAGGGAGTGGATCCTGCTCCCCAATTAGTGCCTCTGGGAGTGGATCCTGCTCCCCAATTAGTTCTGGAATCACCACTGGAATCAGATCCAGGTGATGGTGAACAAGGTTTTCCACCTTTTCCTTAAGCTGCCTCCCCCAAAAAACCCCCCTAAATCCCAGCATCTCTTTTCCAAACAGCCATTACACCTCACCAGGGAGCTTCCACTGAAGGTAACTTTTAAACTCAGGGAATATTACATTTTTTTCTCCTGAAAAATCCATTTGTTCCTTAATTTTTTTCCCCACAGCCACAAAAGACTTTGAGATCATTTGAGTGTCAACCACAGTGTGGGGTTGGCTGAGCAAGCCATGAATCAGCTGGCAAACCTTTTAAGTGTGTGTAAAAATATGGGAAAAATAATATGGGAAAAATAATAGAGGAAAATGCAGAGAAATATGAAAAGAAATGGGGGAAGAAATAAATGGGGTGAAGAAAAATGGGGGAAAAAAGAAATAAATGGGGGGAAAAGAAATAAATGGGGGGAAAAGAAATAAATGGGGGGAAAAGAAATAAATGGGGGGGAAAGAAATAAATGGGGGGGAAAGAAATAAATGGGGGGAAAGAAATAAATGGGGGGGAAAGAAAGAAATGGGGGGAAAGAAATAAATGGGGGAGAAAGAAAGAAATGGGGGGAAGAAATAAATGGGGGAAAATAAAAATGGGGGAAAAGACATAAATGGGGGAAAGAAAGAAAAAAATAAATGGGGGGAGAAATAAATGGGAGGAAAAGAAATAAATGGGGGGAAAGAAATAAATGGGGGGGAAAGAAATAAATGGGGGAAAAAAAACGGGGGGAAAGAAGTAAATGGGGGGAAAGAAGTAAATCGGAGGAAAGAAATAAATGAGAAGAAATAAATGGGGGAAGAAATAAATGGGGTGAAGAAATATAGAAAAATACAGGGAAAATATAGAAAAATATAGGGGAAATATAGAAAAATATGGGGAAAATATAAATGTGTGTATTCATATCTGTATCTATTGATTTGTATCCACAGATATCCCAGTAACTCCCTGACAGGAGGAGGTCGGGCTCTTCTCCCAGTAACAAGCAAGGGGACAAAAGGAAACGTCCTCAAGTTGCTCCAGGGGAGGTTCAGGTTGGACCTCAGGGAGAATTCCTTCATGGCCAGAGTGGCCAGGCACGGGAACAGGAACAGGAGGGAATCCCCACCCCTGGAAGTGCCCAGAGCAGCACTGGTGAGCCCACCCCTGGAGTGCTGTGTCCAGCTCTGGGCCCTCAGCTCAGGAAGGACATGGAGGGGCTGGAGCAGGGCCAGAGGAGAGCAACGAGGCTGGGGAAGGGACTGGAGCACAAGTGCTGTGAGGAGAGGCTGAGGGAGCTGGGGGGGCTCAGCCTGGAGAAGAGGAGGCTCAGGGGAGACCTCCTCACTCTCTGCAACTCCCTGACAGGAGGGGGGAGCCGGGGGGGGTTGGTCTCTTTTCCCAGGCAACCATCAGCAAGACAAGAGGGCTGGGTCTGCAGCTGTGCCAGGGGAGGGTTAGGTTGGAGATTAGAAAGAATTTCTTTCCAGAGAGGGTGCTCAGCCCTTGGAATGGGCTGCCCAGGGAGGGGGTGGATTCTCCATCCCTGGAGGTGTTTAAGGACAGACTGGATGTGGCATCAGTGCCATGGGCTGGGAACCACAGTGGTAGTGGATCAAGGGTTGGACTTGATGATCTCAGAGGTCCCTTCCAACCCAGCTGATCCTGGGATTCTCTGACCCCACTGGAGGACACGGGGAACAGCCAGACACGACCTCCGAGCCCAGCGATCCCAAGGGAGCAGCATTCCCGGGCTGGGCCGGGTTCCCCCCGAGCTCCCAGGGGTTTCCTCACCCAGCAGACGTTGGTGGCCACCCTGGGCTCGGCGCTGAGCCCCTCCATGAGGCACTGCAGCAGCGGGGCCAGGTAGATGTCGTTGATGGCAGCCTCGGGCAGCATCTCGCAGATCCGCCCCACCGTCCAGGCCGTCGTGTCCCTCACCACCACACTGGGGTCCTTCATCAGCTCTATCAACGTGGGCATGGCCTGCAACAGCAGCCAGGAGCAGCCAGGTCAGCACGTGCAAAAGGCAGGGTTTGAATTCCTCCAGCCCACCCAGCTCCCTCCACCTCGTCACCTCCAAACCTTGCCCTGACATCAAACCCCCCTCTGTTCTCTCAGAAGGAGGATCAGAGATGCTTTTGGGGAGCAAATCCCCTTATCCACTCAATTCTACCCTCTGTTCTCTCAGAGGGCAGGAGCAGAGACACTCTCTGGGAGCAAACCCCCCTCTCCACTCAGTTCTATCCTCTGTTCTCTCAGAAGTAGGATCAGAGATGCTCTCTGGGAGCAAACCCCCCTCTCTGCTCAGTTCTACCCTCTGTGCCCTCAGAAGGCAGGAGCAGAGATGCTGTTTAGGAGCAAATCCCCCTCTCTGCTCAGTTCCACCCTCTGTTCTCTCAGAAGGCAGGAGCAGAGCCTGGGATTCTCTCACCTGTTTTGTTTAACGAGCACTTGAGAACCTCCTGCAATTTAACTCCAAGACAAAAATAAAAACCAAACAAACAGGGAAACAATTCCTCCAAAAACCCACGGGTTTTTTAACCCTCCAAGCCCCCCCAAACCTCACCTGTATTACTAAAGGTTTGAGCTGGTTGGGCTCTGGCCCTTCCAGGATGCATCCGAAGGCCATCACGGCCGCGTCCCGGTACCTCCAGTCGGGGTTCTTGATGTGCTCCTTGATGAAGGGCAGCACGTGGGGGACGATGTCGTCCTCGCAGCACGTGGCCAGCAGCATCAGGCACACCCCAGCAGCCTTGCAGGGGTTCCAGTCGTCGTCGTCGTCGTTCTCATCCTGGAAAAAAGCGCCGGGAACGTCCCTGAGCACCCGTGGGATTCACGGAATTCACCCGCGGTTGGCGCCGGATTTCAATCCATCCCAGTCTGGCAGAGGGGTTACTCCATCCCTCTGCACCTTCCCAACCTGGAGCAAAGCTCTGCTGGCACACCTGGAGGGGCCTCACCCGCTTTCCCAACTCCCTCCCACTTATCCAGGTGGAAGTTTTATCCCCTGGATCCGTTATCATCCATCCCGGAGCGATCCCTAGGGATTTTCGGCTCCAGGAGCCTCCAAAAGCAGGTGATGTCCTTCTAATTTTCCTTAAATTAAGGCAACAATTCCTGCTCCAAATAATCCAAGTTATTTTTGGCTCTACAAACTTCCAAAACTGGGTGAAATCTTTCTGATTTTCCTTGAATTAAGAGGATGTTCAAAACAGAACTCCTGCTCCAAATAATCCAGGTATTTTTGGTTCTACAAACCTCAAAAAATGGGTGAAATCCTTCTTATTTTCCCTGAATTAGGAGGATGTTCAAAGCAGAATTCCTGCTCCAATTAACCCAGGGATTTTCAGCCCTGCAAGCCTCCAAAAACTGGGTGATATCCTTCTGATTTTCCTTGAATTAAGAGGAGGTTCAAAGCAGAATTCCTGCTCCAAATAATCTAGGGATTTTTGGTTCTACAAACCTCAAAAAATGGGTGAAATCCTTCTTATTTTCCCTGAATTAGGAGGATGTTCAAAGCAGAATTCCTGCTTCAATTAACCCAGGAATTTTTGGCTCTAGGAGCCTCCAAAAGCAGGTGATGTCCTTCTATTTCTCCTTAAATTAAGAGCATGTTCAAAGCAGAATTCCTGCTCCAAATAATCCAGGTTATTTTTGGCTCTACAAACCTCCAAAAACAGGTGACATCCTTCTATTTCTCCTTAAATTAAGAGCATGTTCAAAGTAGAATTCCTGCTCCAAATAATCCAGGGATTTTTGGCTCTACAAACTTCCAAAACTGGGTGAAATCCTTCTGATTTTCCTTGAATTAAGAGCATGTTCAAATCAGAATTCCTGCTCCAAATAATCCAGGGATTTCTGGCTCTACAAACCTCCAAAAATGGGGTGACATCCTTCTGATTTTCCCTGAATTAGGAGGATGTGCAAACCACAATTCCTGCTCCAGTTAAACAGCTCCTTCCCCCACTAAGCCCAGGCTCTTAAACCCTTTAAAAGCTCAGCCTGGGATTCTCTCACCTGTTTTGTTTAACAAGCACTTGAGAACCTCCTGCAATTTAACTCCAGGATAAAAAAAAGACAAACAAACAAACAGGGAAACAATTCCCTGGATTCACTCAGAGCACTTTTCCCAGCCAAATGAACTCTGTCCCGTACAGCTTAATTAACAGTTTTATTTTCTAATTAGACCTGCTGCAGCAATTCCATTAGTTTTGATTAGCCTGGGAAGCACAGCCCCAAACAAGTCCCTGGGAAGTGTTTAATGGGCACTAAATAAACACTCCAGGCTCAAAGATTCCAGGAGCTGGATCTCAGAATGTGCAACACCGGGTTTAATTTCACCAGTATTTCCTTAGGAATACAGGGAATTCTTACCAGACCTCTCCAGAAATCACAAATTTCCGAGCAGGGAAAAGCTGCTGGAGGCAGTTCCAGAGTCTCAGCCCCAAAACTGATGCATCATTTGCTCAGAGTGGTGCATGAAACCTCATCACAGACCGAGGAACTGCCACCACCTGGAGCCCCTCGGGGAGCAGGGGGAGCAGGAACCCCCTTCCCAGGGCAGCCAGGAAGGAGCACCCTGATCCCAGAGCTCCAAACCCCCCAGGAATTCTGAACTCCCCCTGATCCAAGAGCTCCAAACCCCCCAGGAATTCTGAACTCCCCCTAATCCCAGAGCTCTGGACCTGGAGCTCCAAACTCCTCAGGAATTCTGAACTCACCCTGATCCCAGAGCTCCAAATCCCCCAGGAATTCTGAACTCCCCCTGATCCCAGAGCTCCAACCCCCCCAGGAATTCTGAACTCACCTGCTTAGTCAAGGTCTGTGTGAGGATTGGCACCAAATACTGCAGTGCCCCCTTGGCATAGAACTTGCTGGTGTGCTCTGGAGGCCTCCCTTGTTCTGCTGCCTGGAAAAAAAAAAGGGGTAAAAAGGGGGTTTTCAGTGGCTAAAGAGGATGAATTTATTATAAACTCCCTTTAAAGTTATTATGTAATATATATAGAATATATATAAAAATTATATACATATAAAATACATCATAATATATATATTACAATAATAGAACATTATACATCATATTAGGCACACTATGCATTATATTATATATTATACATTATATAATGATTACATTATATCATACATCATATTTTAACAGATACTGTACATTATATTATAAATACTATTATATTATAAATACTATTATAATTATATACTATTATAAATACTAATATATCCACTACACTAATAGTACAATATGTAAATATATATTACTAATATACAATATAGAGTAGAAAAATATATTATTATTATTATTATTATTATTATTATTATTATTATTGTAGTTGTTGTTAGTATTAATTCTTATAACCCCCAAATTTCCCTTTCCATGCTTTCCTCTCCTTCCCCAACACAAATCCAAAGCCAGGAAGCTCAAGGACACCCTGCACCCAAATCAAATATTCCAACACCCCAGCTGAATTTCCCATTCCATGCATGCCCAGATCCCTCCTCCCAGGGCACAATTATCCCTATTTTCAGTTCCCAGGTCTAATTAACCCCGAGGTGAAGGAGCAAAAGGTGCTCAGCAAACCACCCAACCCCACGTGCTGCTGCCTGTCCTTTTCTCCTTGCCTTTTTTTTTTTGGGAGCATTCACCATAAATATATATTTAGCTGCTTTTAAAGATGGAAATGATTCATCTCTCCAGCCCTTCAAAGTTTCAGCTGTTATTGATCTCTGCAGTTCATTTCTGCAAACAGCATCTGCCTGCAGAACAATACCCCCCAAAATCCAGCCATTCCAAGGGATAACTACTTTTATTCCAGCCACAGTTTTATATTTAACTCATAAATAATGGGCTGTGTAGAGTGGGATCAATCCTTCTGCAGGCTGGGGTAGGACTGAGCCCCTCATGGCCGAGACAGACCCCAAAATTTGAGGGCACAGAGTCCCCCAAAACAGCAGGGAATTAAAGAACTGCTCTGGATTCCTTGGGATACATCAATACAACAACTCCAAGAGCAGCAGCTCCAGGATCTGAGAATTCCCTGGCCTGGAGAACATGCTGAGTGCACATTCAGGTTAAGCCTGGAGCTGGAGCTGGCTCTGGAATGCTAACAAGGGATCAGGTCCCTGTCAGGTACCACTGGCACAGCCCCAGCCCTGCCTGGCACAGCCAGACCTGTCCCAGAACCTCCAGCTCCATTCCCAGCCTGCCTGGGAAGGATTTTCCTCTCTTCATCTGCTCCAGGAAGGGAAAGGGGCAGAGCTGAGCTTCACTCTGAGCTTTACCTTGAACCACAGAGCTCCAAACCAACCCCAATCCCTCCCTGGGAGGGGGGCGAGGCCCTGACACAGGTTGCCCAGAGAAATTTTGGATGCCCCTGGATCCCTGGAAGTGTCCAAGGCCAGGTTGGACGGGGCTTGGAGCAACCTGGGACAGTGGGAGGTGTCCCTGCCCATGGCAGGGGGTGGGATGGGATCTTTAAGGTCCCTTCCAACCCAAAACACGCCGGGAATTCCACGATTAAATCTTGGCAGTGACTGTGCAGATCTAAACCTTTGGTGTTATTAAACCAGCACATTTTTGATTGTTATTCCATTACTGGAAAAATCTGGGAGAGGCCTGGGATAGGAGCAGCACCTGTGTTTAAGTGCAGCACGATGTGGAAATAGGGAATAAGAAATAAGAGTGGGTTAATGGGGTTATTTTAAAGAAAATACCAGCTTTGACAGGGCTTGGAGCAATCTGGTCTGACAGAAAGTGTCCCTGCCCTTGGCAGGAGCTGGAACTGGAATTTTAAGGTCCTTCCAACCCAAATAATTTAATCACAGATTAAATGTGTGATTAAAGAAAATTCCCTCAGCCGAGGCCTCGCGTTCACCTCGTGGGGCAGAACAACCTGAGCACTGCTCACCACTGCACTGCTTCCAACCATTCCTCCCCCATAAACGGGAATTCCAAACCAGGAATTCCAAAGCTCCCCTTTTAAAACAAAAAGGAGAAACCAAGGCAGGTTTTTTTCAAGGAAAAAAAAAAAATAAATAAGGCAACAAAACGTTGCTGTTTTTCCTGAACAGTCTCAGTCTCAGCAGCAGCCCCGGCCTGGGGGGGCTCTGGTGGGTTCCCCTTTTTTTGGGAGAACATTCCCACGGCATTCCCAGCTGGATCCAAGCCTTGCCAGGGCTCCCCACCTCCGAGGCCTCGATGGCCAGATCCATCTCCTCGTCGCAGACGTTGGACCAGAACTCGATGCCCTGCAGGGCCACCTCGTCGATGTCGCTCTTCATCGCCTCGATCGTGATCTGCGACGGGCAAAACACCAGAAAAAGGACATTTTAAAAAGTTGTTTCTCCCGGAATCCACGGCCCCACTTCGGGCCCGTGGCTGAAATCGGAGGCCACGGTGGAGTTTTTGTTCTTGGAGGTTCCAGAGGGGTTGTGTTGTTGGATCTGAGCCCCCCGGGAGGGCTGGAGGGCAAAATCAGCATTTGGAGCCTCAGGGCTGGGGGTTACAGGGATTTATAGGGAAAGGGATGGTCAGGATCCAGGAAAAGGGAGGGAAAGGAGGAATACAAGAGGGATTAAAATCAGGAATACAAGAGGAGTTAAAATCAGGAATACAAGAGGGATTAAAATCAGGAATACCAGAGGGATTAAAATCAGGAATACAAGAGGAATTAAAATCAGGAATGTAAGAGAAAGAAGCATCAGGAATGTAAGAGGAAGAAACATCAGGAATGTAAGAGGAAGAAACATCAGGAATGTAAGAGGAAGAAACATCAGGAATACAAGAGGAATTAAAATCAGGAATACAAGAGGAATTAAAATCAGGAATACCAGAGGAACTAAAATCAGGAATACAAGAGGAAGAAAAATCAGGAATACAAGGGGAATTAAAATCAGGAATACAAGAGGGATTAAAATCAGGAATACCAGAGGGATTAAAATCAGGAATACCAGGGGAATTAAAATCAGGAATACCAGAGGAATTAAAATCAGGAATACCAGAGGAATTAAAATCAGGAATACAAGGGGAATTAAAATCAGGAATACAAGGGGAATTAAAATCAGGAATACAAGGGGAATTAAAATCAGGAATACAAGGGGAATTAAAATCAGGAATACAAGGGGAATTAAAATCAGGAATACCAGAGGAATTAAAATGAGGAATACCAGAGGGATTAAAATCAGGAATACAAGAGAAAGAAAAATGAGGAATACAAGCAGAAGAAAAAAATCAGGAATGTAAGGAAACTTTTGTAAAAGATTAGGATAAAGGAGGACAGGGAGATCAGGCAAATAAATGTGAGAAATATAAATACAAGTAAAGGAACACTGTAGAAATAAGTATGAGAAATATAAATAAAGGAAGATCAGAAGTAACTATGAGGAATATGGACATAAATGTGAGAATTAGAGCTACAAATACATGTGAGAATTACAAATACAAATATATATGAGAAATACAGATACAAATATGAGAATTATAAATACAAATATGAGAATTATAAATACAAATATGAGAATTATAAATACAAATATGAGAATTATAAATACAAATAAATATGAGAATTATAAATATGAATAAATATGAGATACAAAAATGCAAATATAAGAAATCTGACTACTCACAGCAAACAGAGCAGGCCCCATGTAAGTCTCCATATACTGATAATAAAGGGACATTATCTTCACCAGGTTCTGTAAGGCAGCCACTCGTACCTTTGGGGCAAAAAAAGGGATTATTTAACACAATTCTGGTTGTTTTACCTGGGTTTGGGTGTCAGGAAGGTGCAGGGGCAAACCAAGCCCTGAATTCACTCACCCTTGTATCTGGACACTGTGTTGCTTCACAGACTACTTGCATAATAAAGTGCCTTTCAGACTAGAGAAAAGAAAGCAAAAAAGAACATTAGAAGGGGCTTTACAAAAGCACTGGAGGCTTCCTGGGGAGGCTGAGTTTGAGCCTGGGTTGGCCCAGTCCCTCCTGCAGCAGTTCTGAAGATCCAGGGGCAGCCCAGGGCACTCACTGCACTATTTTAAACCATTTCTCCCCCAGAGGGGGAATCCCAAGTTTTCCATTGCAAGGGTTCAACTGGCTGTCTTTAAAATAAAAAGGGAAATAAAGACTCAGCTTTTCAGGGAAAGGAGTAAAAAAAAATCCCTGCTGTTCCCTATTTTCAGCAGTTTCTTCCAGAAAATTCCAGTCAGGACATCGATTTCTCGGGGGGGGCAGCACCTGGATTCCCACTTTTTGGCAGGAAGGAACAGATTTGTTTATTATTATTATTATTTGACAGGTTATTGAACAGGACTGATCCCACAGAAATGGAGCCTGAATGGATCCTGCACCTCCCACCCCCAATTCTGGAAGGCTCAGCTGATCCCCCATCAACACCCACCGAGGATTTTAGGGAGAGGTTTCCATGAAAAGCCCCTCTAAGCTGGAGGTTCAGCATTAATCCCACCTTCCCCACACTGTCCCTGGCAGAGAACTAAGGGATAAGACTTAAGCTGAGAAGGAAAAACCAAAATCAGTGGGTTTGGCTGCTCTGCAGAGAGGCTCATCCCGAGGTTGGACTTTTCCTCCCCCAACGATTTCCAGAGGCCAAGTCAAACCTGGATGGGAGCCACAAGCACTTGAAAGGAAGTGCTGATCCAAGCTGGTCCTGGATCAGGAAAGCAGAGCATCCAACAGGCTCAGCTCTAAGGTCAGTTCAACTTCATTCCCCCCCTCTCCCCCAAAAAAAAAACCCCAAACGTTTCCTCGGCACCGAAAATTTCCGCGGGATTTTTTTAGAGGTGAATCCAAGTCTCAGCCAGAACAGGATTATCCATCAAAACTCAGCGTGGTGCATGATTCCTCATCACAGACCATGGATTCAGCCCTGGGATCTGAGGCCAAGGGGGGTTTTTTTTTTTCCCTCCTCACCTCTTTGTCAAAGTTTGCTTTGGTGAATTCCAAAGAGTTCAGGAGTGCGTTGGTGGCCGCCAGCTTGACGTTGTTGCTGGGCTCTTCCTTCCTCATTCCCTGGATAATGGCTGTCAGGATCTCGTTGGATTTGTCCTGGAGCTGCTCTGGATCCTGGGAAGAAGTTTCCATGCAGTTATTTGCCACCTTAACAGTTTTTTTTTCCCTCTGAGCTCAATCCTGATGTCTCAAGTTTTAGGACGTTTTGCTCCGAGCTCAATCCTGATTCCTACAAATTTTAGGACGTTTTGCTCACTGGGAAATCCAAGGAATTCCTGCACCAGGACACCTTTGCTGCTTTTGGGATGAGGAGGAGACTGAACTGAGCACGAAAACTCCATAAATGCAAAGCCAAACAAATCCCAACTGTATCAAACATAAGCCAACAGGACTTGACTTTGCTCACCCAGAATGTTAAAAACCCACTGATTTCCAACTAATTTATGGACTGGGCAGAGCTCTACTTTTACTGGTAAATTTGCCAATATCTTTTAGACATAACAGCAAAAAAATGCACTGCCTGGAGCAGCAGCAAGGGCAGGAAACTGTTAAATCACTGTTAAACACTCAAGGCTTAGGGAATAAAGCTGTGAATACACACTAAAGATTCATTTTTCTTCGTGGCAAAATCAAGTCTGCAGGACCCACAAGTAACTGGGTGAATTGTTACATCAGGATTTACCCAGTAGAAAAATTTAAGGTTCCCAAACTACTGCCACAAAACTATGAAAACTCTAAAGGGGGGATCTTATAAAATAAATATAAGATGGGATATACCCAACCAGCAAGGCAGGGCACCCGAAAATCCAGAGGTTAGTGATCCATTCCACCCCAAAAAACCCAAGGAACAGCCCCTCCAGAGCTGCAGGGACTCGTCACAAACAGATTTCCTCTTTTATTTCACTTTTCTCCCCAGTGAAACCAACCCCTTGAAGCCAAATAAAAGCCCCAAACGAAAGATTTCCCCTCCTGCCTCACTCCAGAGAGATTCCAGCAGGGACACACGTTCTCCAGGACATTCAGTGGCACCAAAAGAGCAGCTGCTAATTCCAGTTTTTCAGCAGCAGGACACAGTTTTCCAACCAATTCCCACCAGGGGCTGCAATCCCGGGATAAACCCACCGGAGGTGCCTCCAAGAGCTCAACATTCCTGCCTCAAAAATTCCAGAATTAACAACAAGGGGGGTTCCCTACCAATATGAAGGTCAGGTTTTCCCAAGCCAGGAAGGCATCAAACACTGATCCCTGTTTTATCCCTGGTTTTATCCAACATTTGGATGCTGAGCTGGAGTTTTCCCCCGGCCTCGTGTGACCGCGGGGACACGGAAACTTAAACCTTCCCTTCAGGAAACATGACCTGGATTGGGGCTGGGAAAGCAGGTCAGTCCTTCCAGGCACCAGCCCTGGGTTTACTCCCACGGTTCTGCCAGCAGGATTAGGAACAGACAGCACAGGGAAGCACCAGCAGCCTCCTGGCTATGGAATCATGGAATTCCTAAGGCTGGAAAAGCCCTCCAAGACTGTCAAGTCATGGAACACCCCGAGCTGGGAGGGATCCAAGAGGATTATCCAATCCAACTCCTGGCCTTGCACAGGACAGCCCAAAATCCCACCCTGTCCCTGAGAGTGTTGTCCAAACATTCCCTGAGCTCTGGCAGCCCTGGGGCCGTGACCAAACCCTGGGGAGTTCCTGTGTCCAACCAACTTCTAGGGAAGAACCTTTCCTAAATCCCTCCTGACACAGCTTCAAGCCCAACCATGGAAGGGAAAAAGGAAGAGAAGAGGTTCTGGGGAGACCTTGGGAGCAAAATCCTTATGGAAATTCTTCAACCAGCTATGACAGGATTGGGGCCCTGTGGAGTTCTGGTGTCCTTCATCCTCTGGGGGAAGAAGTTTGTCCTAAAATCCAACCTAAGCATCTCTGACACGGCTTCAAACCCAACCACAGGAGGGAGAAATGAGGAGAAGAGGTTCTGGGGAGCGCCTGGGAGCAAAATCCTCATGGAAATGCTTCAACCAGCACCTCCTGGAGCTCTGGCTGTGACCAAACCCTGGGGAATTCCTGTGTCCAACCAACTTCTAGGGAAGAAACCTTTCCCAAAATTCCCCCGACACAGCTTCAATCCCAACCACAGGAGGGAGAAAGGAGGAGAAGAGGTTCTGGGGAGACCCTGGGAGCAAAATCCTCATGGAAATGCTTCAACCAGCACTCCTGGAGCTCTGGTAGGGTTGGGGCTCTGATCACTTCCCTGTGGAGTTCTGGTGTCCTTCATCCTCCGGGGGAAGAAGTTTGTCCTAAAATCCAACCTAAACATCTCTGACACAGCTTCAATCCCAACCACAGGAGGGAGAAAGGAAGATGAGAGGTTCTGGGGAGAGCCTGGGAGCAAAATCCTCATGGAAATGCTTCAACCAGCACCTCCTGGAGCTCTGGCTGTGACCAAACCCTGGGGAGTTCCTGTGTCCAACCACCTTCTAGGGAAGAACCTTTCCCAAAATCCCCCCTGACACAGCTTCAATCCCAACCACAGGAGGGAGAAAGGAGGAGAAGAGGTTCTGGGGAGACCCTGGGAGCAAAATCCTCATGGAAATGCTTCAACCAGCACTCCTGGAGCTCTGGCAGGGTTGGGGCTGGTGGAGTTCTGGTGTCCTTCATCCTCTGGGGGAAGAAGTGTGTCCTAAAATCCAACCTAAACATCTCTGACACAGCTTCAAACCCAACCACAGGAGGGAGAAAGGAAGATGAGAGGTTCTGGGAGAGCCTGGGATCAGGATCCCGCCGGGAATGCCCCGGGGAGCACTCACAATGTCCTGGCAGATGTAGCCGATGGCCTCCAGCGTGGACTCCTTCATGTGCTCGGTGCTGTGCTGGTTGGTGACGTTGGCCACCAGCTGGGGGATGAGCTCTGGCCACTGGTTCATGGGGATTTCGGCGCAGGCGATCCCGGCCACGCACTGGGAGGCGGAGCTGGGCCGGTAGGTCTCCGTTCCCAGGGTCTGGAGCACCTGGAATGGGGCAGGGAAGGGGTTTAGGGCAGGGCCAGGCAATCCCTGCCCATCCCAAATCCTGCCCAGCAGAGCAGTTGGCTTGTTCTGCTTCCTGCTGCAAACAGGGACCATGTTTGCATGGTCAGAAACAAGGCTGGAGAGGAACATTCCCAATGGGAAGTGGGATCCAGCTGGGATTCCAACACATCCTGTAACTCTGGGAACAGTCCCTGTGCCACAGCAGGGCAAGGGCTCGAACAATCCATCCCCACTCAGAAATCATCATAAAGCAAAAATTATTAATATCACTATCAAATTGTCATTTAAAAATTGCTACAGAGTAAAATTATTGTTATCAGTTAAAATTATAAGGACAAAGCAAAATTATTATTAGTTAAAATTATAAAGACAAATCAAAATTATTATTATTAGTTAAAATTTATAAAGACAAAGCAAAATTATTGTTATCAGTTAAAATTACAAGGACAAAGCAAAATTATTATTAGTTAAAATTATAAAGATAAGGCAAAATTATTACTATCATTAGTTAAAATTATCAAGGCAAAGCAAAATTGTTATTATTGTTAGTTAAAATTTATAAAGACAAAGCAAAATTATTACTATTGTTAGTTAAAATTTATAAAGACAAAGCAAAATTGTTATTATTAGTTAAAATTATCAAGACAAAGCAAAATTATTATGATCAGCTAAAATTATAAAGACAAAGCAAAATAATAATTATTATTAGTTAAAATTTATAAGGACAAAGCAAAATTGTTATTATTGTTAGTTAAAATTTATAAAGACAAAGCAAAATTGTTATTATTATTATTAGTTAAAATTATAAAGACAAATTATTATTATTGTTGTTGTTGTTATTATTATTATTACTAAAATTATAGTAGAGCAAATTAACAAACCAGAAATTGGGGGTGAAATCCCTGCCCAAACACCAATTATGTTTTCTGCCAAAACAATCTACAGAACCATTCAGAGGAATAATTTCCTTTCACGTTGCAATCAATTAAAATGATTTTTTTGGGTGTTCTTCCATAACTCTTTTTTTAGGAAAAGCAGAGGGATCACACTGCTCACATCCAAGGATCATTTTGCTCCCATCAGCCAAAAAACCACTGAGCCACCACTTCTGCCACCAAACTTTAACCATCAGAGGGCTCAGGGGTCCTCAGGCAAACTCCCAACACTTAAACATCTAATTTTCTATTTGGGAATTGCAATTTTTTTACCATTTTCTACTCTTAAAACTCCTTTTAACTCCTCAGGCCTCTGTGGTCAGGCACTGACTGTGCTCCCAGGATGGGATTGTGGAACACCTCAGGGAGCTGCTCCTTGGAAAAGGAGGGAAAACCTTCCCTGAGGGGGGTTTTCTTCTGGAAAAATCAAAGCAAAGAACTGCAGAGGAGGAGCTGTGGATTCATGGAATGGTTTGGGTGGGAAGGGACCTTAAAATTCACCCAGTGCCACCCCCTGCCATGGGCAGGGACACCTTCCACTAGCCCAGGTTGCTCCAAGCCCTGTCCAAACGTGGCCTTGGGCACTTCCAGGGATCCAGGGGCATCCAAAATTTCTCTTGGCAACCTGTGCCTTGGACACTTCCAGGGATCCAGGGGCAGCCCCAGCTTCTCTGGAAAACTGTGCCAGTGTTTTAACATCCTCATGGGAAAAAACTTCCTTCTGCCTCATCCAGATCAATTCTGCCCTTTAAAACCATCGCCCCTTTTCCTCTCAGAATCCCAGAACACCCTGAGCAGGAGGGGATCCCCAAGGATCACCCAGTGCCACCCCAAAATCCCCCCCTTGCCCCTGAGAGCGTTGTCCAAACGCCCCCTGAGCTCTGGCAGGTTTGGAGCCGGGACATTCCCAAGGAATTCCAGCGCCCAACCACCCTCTGGAGAAAGAGCCTCGTCCCGATTTCCCCCCAATACTCATATGGAATAAACATCCCACAAAAAGCCCCACAAGTCCAGATGCTGCTGCTGCTGCTGCTCCAACGGGAGACTTGGCAGGTGGAAAAATGATGGAAAAAGACATTCCAGGGTGAGAGAACCCCCCAAAACCCCGAGACTCACGTAGTTCTTGACCTCCCTGCGGGCGTTGGCGTCGATGGCCAGCCATCTCTGCTGGTACTGGGCCTTGATGTCGGGGTCCTTGGAAGTCAGGGAGTTCTTGATCTGCAGCCCCGCTGCCACTCGAGCCACTTGGCTGTTCCCGGGATTTGCCAGCACTCTGGACAGTTCCACCAGGAAGGTCGGCTGGGGACACAGAGCAGGGTCAGCCCCCGACCCCACAGCGCTGGGGGGGAACCCCCCTGAGCCCGGGAGACCCCAGGAACAGCCTCTGGGATCACCCCCCGGGAACAGCCCCTGGGAACACCCCCCAGGAACACCCTCTGGGATCACCCCCCGGGAACACCCCCCAGAACACCCCCCAGGAACAGCCTCTGGGATTACCCCCCAGGAACAGCCTCCAGAACAGCCTCCAGGAACACCCCCTGGGAACAGCCTCCAGGAACACCCTCTGGGATCACCCCCTGGGATCATCCCCCAGAACAGCCTCTGGGATCACCCCCCAGGAACATCCCTCAGGAACAACCCCCAGGAACAGCCCCCAGGAAAACCCTCCAGGATCACCCTCCAGGATCACCCTCCAGGATCACCCCCCAGGATCACCCTCCAGGAACACCCCCCAGGAACAGCCCCAGGAGCTGCCAGAGCTCCAGCCCCAGCTCTATCCCGGGATTAGGGCCCTTAAGCTCCTCGTCAGGACCTCTGGAAGCGCCTCTGCTGGTTGGGATTTTTTATAGCTGTCACCTTCCCTGCTCCTGCCTGCCCCGAGTATCCCTTCAAATAAACCCCTCCCCAGGCCAAGGCATGGATTTTTCCAGGTGGGAACCAAGCCTGGCAAGGAGGGAATTCCCTGCTCCTCAATTCCTTTGCTGGAAGGCAAACACCCAAACTGGGGCTGTGAAGGGATCAGGGGCTGCTTTTGGGGTGTCACAGAGGGGTTTGGGGGGTTCCAAACTCCCTTCCCTGCACAGGTCCAGAGTCTTGGGCTCCACGTTCTCAGTGACCCAACTCAGCCCTCCAAATAAAATTCATTTCACTTGTTCCACCCAGGACTCCTCAGCCTTCCAACTGCAGGATTTGGGGGACAAAAAATGTGGGGAAACTTAAAAAGGACACAGCCCAAATGATGAGTAACCCCCTCTCAAGGGAATAAAACCCCCTGACATTGATGCCACTTGCTTTGCTAAAACCCTTAAGTTTTAATTAAACCCTCGATCTGACACCTTCACATTTTCAGAGGTTTCTGCTGCATAAAACAGAGCTGAAGTTTCAGGAGTTTTTTATTTTCCTGGCCCTCAGAAGCTTTTTTGCCTGCTCAGAAAACCTTTCTAGGAAACAGTGGAAGGGGCTGCATCACCTTCAAAACCATTTTACACGAGGCAGAGACGTGGTTTTACTGGAAATATTTAACTTACAGTTACATTAAATCCATTTCTATCATCTCTTAAGGTATCTCTTAAAAAAAAATAAGAGATTTTAAGATACACAAATATTTTAAGGCACCAAAAAAGCCTTAAAACTAAATCAATCTTTAAAAGCTCAACACACAAGTCCAGTGTCTTTGACTCCACGTTCTCAACGACCCAGCACAGCTCTTAAAATACAAATTCATTTTAGTTGTTCCATCCAGAACTCTTTTTAACGTTCAAACTGCAGGATTTGGGGACAAAAATGTGGGAAAATTGAAAGTGATGAGCGTAAGAAATAGAAATGGAGCAGACAAAACCCTACAAACCAACCCCACTAAACCCCTTCAAACCATCCAGATCCCTCATGTTTTAGACACTGATTTTACAACAAGTGAGGAACCAGCCCCAAAATAAAACGTTCACAGGACAAAATACAAAGTGTTGCTGCCACCCCTGAGAACAAAACCACCGAAATCCAAAGGTGAAGAAGCATCCTTGGGTTTCTCACTCATAAATTAGCAGGGGAAAAAATGGTATTTTTTTTTTTGTGGGGCTTTCAGACTAATTTCAGCTAAAAATGAGAAGCATCACATGAAACCTCCCAGACCTGAGAGTGAAAGGAAATGCAGGTGTGCAGGACCTCAGCTCCCACCTGCAGAGGGGTCGGTGAACAGCTCAGAAAAGGGGCTCAATCAGCTAAAATTGAGCCTAAATTAGCTGGGGGAGGAAGAGGAAGGGGAGGAGGAGGAAGAGCAAGAGGCTCCATCACCCCCTTCCCTCTCCTGGGGCCATCCAGGCTCTTCCCACCCACCCACTGACCACATCCTGTGGTGGGAACAGCCCTGAGCTCCACATCCTCATCCTCATCCTCATCCTCATCCTCATCCTCATCCTCATCCTCCTCCTCCTCCAGGACTGAGCCCCCAGTTGCCCTCACAGCCCCTCTGGAGCTCCTCAGCCCCTTCCCTTTCCCAGCCTGGGCCATTCCACATCCTCATCCCACCCCAGGACACTCGTTTTTGGTCCCAGCACGAGCTCTGCCTCCTCTGCTCTCTCACAGGGCAGAGAATCCAAAGGAAACCTTGGAAAACCCACGTCCCCCCTCAGCTCTTTCAAACACCTGAAAAGCAGGATCACAACCCGAAATCCCTCATGTCACACAGCCCAGGATCTCCAGGTCAACCCTGAGATCTCACAAACTGCAATTCAGAGGATTTAGACCCAAAAGTGATGTTTGGCACGATCCTGATTCCGAGGGGACCTCGCACACCTTTCCCAGACATGGAGACCCTGTGACTTTCCCAGTTTACACCAGTGGAGAGCAGGGCATGGAAGTGGCTGTAGGATGAGAGGTGGCAGTTTTGGGGGGATGAGAACGGGTGTGTCACAAGGACAGAGTGGAGACACCAGCACCCAGGACCCCCCAGCACCTTCCAGGACCACCCAGTGCTCCCCATTCCCTGCAAGGACCACCCAGAGCTGCAGCCCCACACCTTGACTAAGCAAAAACCCTCCTAAACCACCGGCAGCCCACCTTCCCTGCTCCAGCACAAGGATCAAACCTGGGGCTCTGGGCTTTTTCTCCTCCTTTTTTATTAATTCTTGATACATTTTTTTTCTCTGCTTTAGGGTCACTGGAACTGCCCTGTGGACCATCCTTGACCACCCTGACCCCCTCCCCAGAACCCCACTGCTCCAGCACCCCCCCTGGGAGGGCCCTGGGGTGATGAGGGAGTTCTACAGGCAAGAACTGGGCCTGGGTGGGGGTCCTGGAGGGCCCTGGGACCTGGTTCTGGGACTCAGCTCTAGGGCCGGGCAGGGGCCTTGGTGGGCTCGCACTGGGACCCAGCTCCGGGCCTGGGAAGGGTCTCGCTGGGCTCTGGGAGTGCGCTCTCGGACTGGGCTGGGGTCTCGGTGGGCTCGGTGACCCGGCTCCAGGCCCGGGCAGGGCTCTCGGTGTGCTCCGAGCCCCATCCCGGTGCCCGGCCGGGGTGTCCCGGCAGTCCCTGTGCCCCATCCCCGTGCCCGCGCGGGTGTCCCGGCGGTGCCGGTGCCCCATCCCCGTGCCGTGCCGGGCCCCGCGGGCAGTCCCGGTACCCCATCCCCGTGCCGTGCCGGGCCCCGCGGGCAGTGCCGGTGCCCGCCGGCGGTGCCGGTGCCCCATCCCCGTGCCGTGCCGGGCCCCGCGGGCAGTCCCGGTGCCCCGCGGGCAGTGCCGGTGCTCGCCGGCGGTGCCGGTGCCCCATCCCCGTGCCGTGCCGGGCCCCGCGGGCAGTCCCGGTGCCCCATCCCCGTGCCGTGCCGGGCCCCGCGGGCAGTCCCGGTGCCCGCTCCCCTCAGGCGGCCCCGCCCGCTCCCGCCATGGCCGCGGTGCCCGCACATGGCCCGCGGCCGCTCCCCGCGCCGGGCCCCGCCCCCCGCGCCCGGCGCCGCCGCTGATTGGCGCGCTGGGCCCCGTCTCGCGCGCTGATTGGCCCTCGCGGGGGCGCCGGGCGCGGGCAGGGGCGGCCATGGCGGCCGGGCCGGGCCGGGCCGGGCGGGGCGCGGGGGGAGCTCCGCGGGCACCGCCGGCCCCGCCGCCGCCCCCCGAGCGCTCACCAGGTTCTCGATGGCCGCCTGCTCCAGGAACTTCTGCGCCGCCTCGAGCTCCGAGCAGTCTGCGAGGGACAGGGGGGGCGGATGGGGGGGTGGGGGAGAACCGGCGTCAGGCGCGGCCCAAGCGCCCCGCGCGGCCCCTCGGGCTCCCGCACCGCAAACACGGGAGGGCTCCCGCGCGTCCCGGGCCGCCCACGACCTTCCCCCGGCGCGCTGCGGGCGCCATCCCCCCGTGCGCGGCCCCGCCGGGCCCTGCCCGCCCTCAGCCCCGCACCCCCCGAGCCCTCACCCGGCGACACCGTCTTCTCCAGGATGGTGATGAGCTCCATGGCGGCGGCGTGGCGGCTCCGGCGCCGGGCGGGAGGAGCGGGAGGAGAGAGCGAGCCAGAGAGAAGGGGGGGAAGGGGAGGGATGGGATGGGGTGGGGGGGGTGGGGGGGGGGAAGAGCGGGGCGGGCCGGAGGGAGGGGAAAGGGCGGAAAAAGCCGGGGCCTTGCCGGGAGGCCGGAGGAAGCGGGACACACGGGGGAGGCGCGGGGCTCTTCCCGGGTGCGGCAGCGGGATTGAACCAAAGGAAAAGGAAAAAAAAAAAAAAAAAAAAACGGAGAGGTAAAAAGGTGCCGCGCGGGGCGGAGGCGGCGGCGGCGCGCGCGCGCACCGGGGCGGGCGGAGGGATACGCCGGGCGGCCCCGCGCGCGCGCGCGCCCCGCGCTCGCCGCGCTGATTGGCCGCCGCCCTGACCCCCCCACCCGCGCGCCGCGCCCCCATTGGTCGGGGCGGGCGGCGCGAGGCCATTGGAGAATGAAGGAGGGGGAGGGGGGAGAAGGGAAGGAGAAGGGGCGGGGCTTCCGGCGGCGCGCGCGGGGAGGGGGCGGGGCCGGGAAGGGACCATTGAATGGGGAAGGGGGGGTGTTGGAGGGGGTGGGAGCGACCACGTGAGGACCGCGGGGGGGGAGGGGGGCGGCACCGGGACCACCGGGAACGGGACCACCGGGATCGCTGGAAGCGGGGTCACGGGGACCACCGGGGTCACCGGGATCAGTGGAACCGGGACCACCGGGACCAGCACTGCTGGCGGCGGCTCCGCCCGCAGCATCCCCGGGAAGCAGCGGCAGCTCCGGTCACCGGAACCGGCCCGGGAGGAGCCACGTGCTCGGGAAGCGGAGCCGCCGGCACTGCCCGAGTTTAACGGGGTCCGGGGTGGGTTTGGGTTTGTGTGTCCTGCCCGGTGCCGGGGAGCCGGGACGGGACGGGCATCCCGCGGGAAACGTGTCCCGCAGCCCCCGGTGCCGGTAACCGGGCGGAGCCCCGAGAGCACCGGGATAGGGATGGAACCGCTCCCCTGCCCGGTACAAGCGACCCTCGAGTGCCCATCTGCGCCCCGGTGTGTCCCCAAAAAGCGGTGATACGGGGCACAGCCAGGGCAGGGAAGGGCCGGACCCGCATCCCTGGGATGCGGGATGCGGGAGGGGAAAAAGGGATGCCTGGGAGAAGAAGGGCGGGCCAAAGGTGGAGGTGAATAATTAACGGCGCGTAACGGCGGGTTCGCAATTAAGTGACACAACCGGGCGCTTTGTGGCATTCCATGAACACGGGGACAAGCGACAATTAGCTGGGAAGGGCCGGGATGAGGGATTAGCGCCGGGGCTGCCCTGGGAGAGGCAGCGCTGCGGGCACGGGAGCGCCGGGCTCAGATCCCATTAATCATCCCTTGCTGCCCGCGTATTTTGGTTTCCTGGGAAAGGGACGTGCTCCAGAAACGGGATCCGATGGAATGCGGGCATCGCTGCGGGGGGAAATGGGGACAGGAGGGGATGATCCCTGAGAGAGGCAGGGCTAGATGGGATATTGGGAAGAAATCCTTCCCTGGGAGGGTGAGGACGCCCTGGCACAGGTTGCCCAGAGAAGCTGTGGCTGCCCCATCTCTGGAAGGGTCCAAGGCCAGGTTGGACGGGGCTTGGAGCAACCTGGGAGAGTGGGAGGTGTCCCTGCCCATGGGGATGATCCTTCATCTCCCTTCCCACCCAAACCATTCCAGGATTCCGTGGGATTCTCAGCTCAGTGACCTCAGCAGGGGAAAACCCTTGAGTTACAAACACCTGGAGCATCCAACCCGACATTCCCATTCCTGCCCCTCCCAGCACACACTGGCTCAGTCCTGGAACTCCAAGCACCACCATTCCAGCTGCAAACAGCTGCATTTATCCACGGAATGCAAGGAAAGCCCCTCACACCCGGGCAGCATGGGAAGGCACTTCCCAGGCTCCAGGTGCTTCCCAAGCCCTGGACACACAGAGGAGGAGGAGGAGCAGCTCCATCACCATCCCTGCTGCTCCCTCGGGAGGGTTCCCTCCCCAGTCCAGCAGGAAAAGCAGCCAAACGGGTCCCTGGTGCCTCCAGGGCTCCCCATCCCACCCCAGCACTGATTCCCCACAAACACAACCCGTTCCCTGAGGGAATCCTCCCTCGTGCCCTGGAGCAGAGCCCTGGGGACGGATGTTATCCATGGCTGGGGAAACGGGCTCGCCCACAGCTCTGCAAGGCAGAAATATCCATCATTCCCCTAAAAAATTCAGGTTACAGGGACACACCGGGGCTCTGGGGCTCGGGAGACCCAGATTCCAGCCCCACCTTTTCCAGGGGCCTGCGGGAGAATCTGGGAATGTTTATTTTGGCCACCTGTGCCACGAGTCTCAGGTTTTAAAATGGGGGCAAACCCGGATCAGCTTCTTCCTAAAGTGCTTTGAGGTCTCTGGATGAGGAGCACTGAGGGTTGGTGCAGTCACAAGCAAGGCTAAAAAAGGTCCATCCATCAGGATTTGGATTTTGGTTGTCCTGCTGCCATCACTGTTCTCCACAAATCCCTGACAGGAGGGTGGAGCCAGGTGGGAATCCCAGGGAAGGAGGGACAGGATGAGAGGAAATGGCCTCAAGCTGTGCCAGGGGGTGTTTAGTTGGATATCAGGGAAAATTTCTTCATGGAAAGGGCAGTTAGGCATTGGAACAGGCTGCCCAGGGCTGGGTGGAGTCCCCATCCCTGGAAGTGTTCAAAAACTCGTGGATGTGGCTCCTGGGGACATGCTGTAGTGGTGACACAGCAGTGCTGCTTAAAGGTTGGACTTGATGACCTCGGGGGGCCTTTCCAACCTTAACAATTCCATGATTCCATGATCTTGTTCCACGTTCTTGCAATGCCTCATCTGCACCTGTCTCAGCTGCTCCAGCTGGAAAAACAAGGCTGGGACCTCTGGAAGGTGGATGGGGTTGGATCCATGGAATGGAGTTGTGTTCACCCCTTCCCTGGTGAGCTTGGAGAGCTCTGGGATAAGAGACTGATGGAGCACAGGATCCAGAGGCAGGGACAGGGGGAGAAGGGGCTGCTCCTGGTAAATCCACACTGGGCAGAGCTGGGAACAGCTCTGGGAACATCAGGGACTCTGAAGCCCAATCCCTGCTCACAGCCTGGCACAGGGAGCAGCACATTATCCAGCCTGGGATGGAATTCTCAGGGCCTCTCCAGAGTCTGGCCTGGCCAGCAGATCAGAGGGAACTCCCTGAGCAGCTGTTGGGGTGAAATCAGGTGAAATTCCCTCTCTCGCAGCTTTTTCAAAGGGGAAAAGGGGCAAGATGGGAATGGAGGAGCCTCACAGAGCTGGAGTTGCTGAACACCAGGACACAGCCCTGCAGTGCCAACCAGGAGGGATTCCCTCAGGGGACTGTTCCCCTCGGAAAAGCAGGGGGAGAGAAAACAATTAAAGAACTCAGTACAAGTCTGGCCTTGGCAGCAAGGAAAGCCCCTGAACTCCAGTGTAAATGAGGACAAAGAGTCACCTCCCCTGGGCTGGGGTTGGAAACTGGAGCTGGATGCAGCTTTTCTCCTCATTCCCATAAATGGAATACTGAGCATCCCCGTTAGAGGTTTGTATCATCTCCTGCTTCCACAAACCGACTGCAGAAACTGGGGAGAGAAGAGCTGAGGAGCTGCTGACTCCAGACACGGGGCACTGGGGGGGATCCCAGCACGTGGCAGGGCTGGGACATGAACTGGGTGATGAGGTTCCCCCTTCCTGAGGCTGCCCAGCTCCCTCAGAAAATCCCACATAAATTCCAAGGCCCTGGGACTGCCTGGGATTTTGGATACATCCCGAGCTTGGGGGTCACTCTGAGCAGATCAGAGTTTGGGTTTAAGGAGCGAGCAGAGGAATCCAGGATGAGTTTATTTACCCCAATTGGAAGGACACAGGGATCAGGTGTGGCCCTTCCTCTGCAGGAACAAAACATCACAGGCTGTTTAAAGCTCGAATTTCCCAGAATTATGGAATGGTCGGGGTGGGAAAGGGACCTTAAAGCCCATCTCATTCCACCCCCTGCCATGGGCAGGGACACCTTCCACCAGCCCAGGCTGCTCCAAGCCCTGTCCAACCTGGCCTTGGACACTTCCAGGGCTGGGGCAGCCACAGCTTCTCTCATTACCAATCCCTTGAGCCCCATCCCATCCCTTTCCTCACCCACAACAAACTCCTGCTCTCCTTGTCCCGCCCCTCTCCCGGAGCATCACTTTGTGGTGAAAAAAAAAAAAAAAAAAAAGGAGATTTCCTGTGAAGTGGACAAAGCCCAGAGTCACTCTCATGAAGCACTGACCCCTCCTCTCAGTGCCTGCCCAGGAGCCCAGGCCCAGCCAGTCTGCAGGGACCATTCAGTTTGCTCAGTGACCACGACCGGGTTGTCTCTGGGCCCCTCCTTGTGTCCTTTGCTTTGTGTGGAGTCAAAACAAGATCCCCCCCCCGACCCACAGCCACGGGGCTGCTGGTTCCAGACCCCCCCATCCTGCTGCCATTCATCCCAGCTCAGCCTGCCACCCCTCCCAGCCTGGCAGGTTATTCTGTCTGTGCAGGGAGCAGAAGGGAAACCAGCTTAGTGTGCTGAAAGGGCAGTGCTGACGGCAGGGAAACACCCGGGGCCAGCAGAATTCCTGGGCCCTTTTCCCCAGGGACACCAACCAGGGGGATGCTGGGCCAGAGCTCTGCAGCTGCTCCTGAACTCCTCTCTGTGGGGTGTTTCCCTGCCCTGGATCAGCAGTGTTTGCAGGATGCTGTTCCCTCTCCCCCCGGCTTTTCAGGTGTTTAATACAAATTCACTCACTCACAATTGATTTTCCCTTTCCTTTACACTCCAAACCCTGTCCTGGTCAGTCCTTTAGTGCTTTTTATTCAGATTATACAGGTTCTGCTGTGCTCCCTGAGCCCTCCCAGTGTGATGCTGTTCAAGAGCTCTGCAGCTCTTTTGGGGGTTTTTAGGAACGTTTGCACAACTTTCCTCCCACTCCCCTCAACTTTTTTAGGTTTTAATACAAATTTGCTCACTAACAATTAACTTTCCCTTTCCTTTACACTCCAAAGCCTGTCCTGGTCAGCTCTTTAGTGCTTTTTATTTAGATTATACAGGCTCTACTCACAGTCTGTGCTTCCCAAGACCTACCACTCATGGCCCAGGAGGACTGGGGGGTTCCTCGAGGCTGTAAATGATACCTTGGCCACTGTCCCCTCCCAGCTTTGGGTCCTTGGAGGCTTCAAAGAGAACACAAGATGAGGACATGAATTTCACATTGACATTTTTATTAACGCCAACTGTTTTTAAATCTTTTTTTTTTCCTTTTTTTTTCTTTTTTTTTCTTTTTTTTCCTCTCTTTGTAACCTTTTTGTTGTTTTTTTTTTTCTCTCCTGGTTTTGTTTTTTTTTTTTTAAACAATAGCACAAAAAAATGTTTGAGGGAAGCAGTCTGACAGTTAGTCTGATGACCTTCCGAAATACAGTTAAAGCCACACCAAATACGAATTCCTGTTAAAGAAAAAAGAATAAAAGGGGGAGGGAGGGGAAAAATATGGAACTCCCAACCTTTGCACTGTTAGAGGGTGTTGTGGCTGGTTAGTACCAGGCTGCCTCGGGAGGGGATGATGGCACACAGCTTGGACTTCATCATCATCATCACGCCAGTCAGCACTAATTTAAGGCTTCTTAATTACCATCGACATCACGGAAAGGAACGGAAAGCTACGGCCAGGAGGAGGTGGGAGCAGCTGGATCCTTTGGAAAAGCAGTGGTGGCTGGGCCAGGAGAGCCCAGCCCAGCCCCACGGGCATCTCCTCACCTGCATGCATGGGGAGGGGGCGGTTCTGAACTGGAAAAGTGGATTTTGCAGGAGCCTTTCCCTTCCTGGATGTGGCTGTGAAAGGGGTTTCCTCCCAGTCCCGTTGTCTCTCTGAAGGAACATCAGCAGGGGGACCCCAGGAGGGGGACAGAGGAGCAACAGAACAGGTTTTGTTTTTGCTGAGAGGTGACACAAAAGGGAGGAGGGAACCTACAATCCATGGGGTGGGGGGTCTGCAGGAACATCTCCCCAAATCCTTGCCCTCGGGAGGATGCACAGACTGTGTTATACCACTACCTGCCTTCCCCAGGGACCTGTTCCACACCAGCTGAGGCTTCAAACCCCTCCTGCCCCAGCCTCTCCACTGACCTAGAAACCACTGGTTGCCTTTTATTTCTTTCTTAGGGGGTGGGGGAGGGTGTAAAAAACAGAACATCTGTCAATAAGAGTGTCAGGAGGGGAGGGGGGTGTTAAATATTTTAACCACTGACAAGGCTTGAGGAAGTTTCACAGTTTTGTTATGCTCTATTTTATTACTATCATATTTACAGATTTCTTTCGGGTTCTTTTTGTTGGGTTTTTTTTTTTTCTCTCTTTCTCTTTTTCGCTGGATTTGCCGATAATTTTAACAGAATTTTTTTGTTTGTTGGTTTGTTTGTTTGTTTTTTTCCAAATCTGGAGTGTGTGAGCAGGAGGAACCAGTTAAAACTCTACATTCACGGTCCAATCCCCAACCTGAGGGCTGAGAAAAAGAAAAAAAAAAAAAAAAAGAAGAAGAAAAGAAAAAAAAGAAAAAAGAAAGAAAAGAAAAAAAGGAAAAAAAGGGAAAAAAAGGAGAAAAAAAAGAAAAAAAAGGAAAAAGGAAAAAAAAGAAAAAAAGGAAAAAAGGGGAAAAAAGGAAAAAAAGAAAAAAGGAAAAAAGGAAAAAAAGAAAAAAAAGGAAAAAAAAGGAAAAAAAAAAGGGGAAAAAAGAAAAAAAAAGAAAAAAAAAGGAAAAAAAAAGAAAAAAAAAGGAAAAAAAAAAAAGAAAAAAAAAGGAAAAAAAAAGGGAAAAAAAGAAAAAAAAAAGAAGAAAGGTACTGTACTCCAAATTTTTCTTGGCATTCCAGAGGGGGTGGCTCGTCCCTGTGCCCCCCGCGGGGCACGGCAGGGCAGGGCAGGGCTCTGCCGCGGCGGGTGGGTGGGTGGGTGGGTGGGTGGCACCTGGGGCTGGGGTGGGGAGGGGGCTCACACGGTGGCCGGGGGGCCCCTGCGCTGGGCCAGGAAGTGGTGGATGTTGTCGGCGTCCCGCTTGAGCCAGGCCGCGTTGAGCAGGATGTTCTCGCAGCACTGCTGCACCGTGCGCTCCGCCGACGGCGCCGGGTGGCTCTCGAAGAAGGCCTGTGGGGAGGGAGCACAGGGGTGAGGATAACAGGAATTGAAATGGGGTGAGGATAAAACAGGAATTGGGCTTTTGAGAGTCACAGAATTGCGGAATCAGCCGGGTTGGAAAAGCCCTCCGAGATCGTGGGGTCCGAGTCCATCGGTGAGGCCACACCTTGAGTGTTGTGTTCAGCTCTGGGCCCCTCAGTTCAGGAAGGACATTGAGGGGCTGGAGCGGGTCCAGAGAAGAGCAGTGAGGTTGGTGAAGGGACTGGAGCACAAGTCCTATGAGGAGAGGCTGAGGGAGCTGGGGTTGTTTAGTCTGGAGAAGAGAAGACTCAGAGGCGACCTCATCACTCTCTTCAACTACCTGAAGGGAGGTTATAGCCAGGTGGGGGTTGGTCTCTTATCCCAAGCAACCAACAATAGGACAAGGGGATATGGGCTCAAGCTCTGCCAGGGGAGGTTTAGGTTGGATGTTAGGAAGAAATTCTTTACAGAGAGGGTTGTCAGGCGTTGGAACGGCCTACCCAGAGAGGTGGTGGATTCACCATCCCTGGAGGTTTTTAAAAAGAGATTGGACGTGGCCCTTAGTGCCATGATATAGTAATTGGAGTTGGTTCAGGGGTTGGACTTGATGATCTTGGAGGTCTTTTCCAGCCCAATCTATTCTATGATTCTTGTGCCAACCCCGCCCCGGTTCCCAGAGCGTGGCACTGATGCCACATCCAGTCCCACCTTAAGCAGCTGTCTCAGCTGATGTGTGTCTGTAATGTCTGCAAGAGGGATTCTAATCCTTATCCTCAGCTATGATATTCATATCAGCCAGGGTCTCCTCACAGGCCTTGTCGTGCATGACTCATCTTTACACTTACAACAGTGCATGAGAACTTCAGCCATTCCCTTACATCCCTGTTCTTCCTAAATGGCTGGCATGAACCAGTGACACTACCTACTCCTCAGTGTGTGATGGCATCTATGACAACAAAGGACACAGGTGACTCCACCACCTCCCTGGGCAGTCCATTCCAAAGCCCAATCACCCTTTCTGTGAAGAACTTCTTCCTCATGTCCACCCCAAACGTCCCCTGGTGCAGCTCAAGGCTGTGCCCTCTTGTCCTGTTGCCTGGGAGAAGAGATCAACCCCCACCTGGCTCCCCCCTCCTGGCAGGAGGTTACTGAATCAAACCACTGGCAGCTCACAAAGTATTAACAGGAACAATTAACAAGTGTTGGCAGTTATTTAGTGTTTTGGAGTTATATTTACAAACTGAACTCAGCCTGTAACCAATACAACTGGTCCTGCACAGACACCCCAACAATCCCTGAGAGTGTTGTCCAAATGCTCCTGGAGCTCTGGCAGCCTTGCTGCTGTGCCCACTGCTCTGGGGAGCCTGTTCAGTGCCCAACCACCCTTTGGGGGAAGAACCTTTTCCCAAAATCCAGCCTAAGCCCCCCTGACACAGCTCCAGCCATTCCCTGGGTGCTGTCCCTGCTCACACAGAGCAGAGGCCAGAGCTGCCCCTCAGGAGGAAGCTGCAGACCCTCAGTCTCCTCTTCTCCAGCTGAACAAACCAAGTGTCCTTACCCTCAGCTTCCCCTCAAGGCCCTTCCCCATCCTTGGGACCCTCCTTTGGACACTCTCCAACAGCTTTAGATCCATCTTATCTCGTGGCACCCAGAACTGCCCCCAGAGCTCGAGGTGAGGCCGGGCCGGCACAGACCGAAAACCTCGCTGAGTCTGCAGGATGTGTAATCCCAAACACGGAGTGGGAACAGCAAATTCCCTCCATTCCCAGGCTAAAAGAAAGCCACAATGGCTTTTCCACGAGGCAGCCCCCTCCTGTCCTGTCCTGTCCTTGCTGCAGGGACAGCACGTGGCTCTGAGGAGCCGAATCCAGCCCCCCAGGCAGCAGGTCCAGCGGGTATTTCGGGACACCCGAAGGAGACGTGGGGGAATCCTGAGGCCACTGTGCTCAAGCATTTGTCCCGGGATCAGGTTTCCCAGCGTTCCTCCCAGGCCCCTTTCCAAGCTGTGGAACGACCTCCAAAGGCCCAGGCAGTTTTGCTGGATAGTCTCACATTTCCTCCTCCAGCACCAACACCATCGATCCCCCGCCAGCAGCTGAGGCTGGAGGAGCTTTCCCAGAGGCTGCTGTGACTTTGCATTTTCCAATGGGCTGAAGGAGAAGGAGCTGGCACAGCCAGGAGCCGTCCCTGCCTCCATCCAAGCAGCTTTTCCCGGGATTTGGCACTAGTGTAGCCACAAGGTGACACGGAGGCTCAGCCACGTGAACTGCTCCGCTCAGAGCTCGCTGTGCTGGCTCAGGGAGCTCTCTGGGAAAGGAGCTGGGATTTAGTTAGGGCTGATTTTTCTGGTAGATGTTTTGCAAAGTGTTTTTTGAGAAAAAAAAATACTAACCATAGTGCAGGATTTCTCTGTAAAATCACTTGAGCTATTAAATCTTTCCTAAAATCACTACATGGTAAAAAGGGCAGAGTGAGCTCATGGCTCAGCTGATCTTTGGAATAAGAATTCCTCCTGAGTATTTTCCTACCAGGAAAGCCATAATTAAAGGCCACATTTTTAGGTTTCTTCCTCCAAGAAATCATTCTTGTAAAAGAATAAATCATCAAGCCCACACCCCTTCTCAGAACTCCACCGAGACAAGGGGGTGTAACAAAATCACAACACCTTGAGCCCCCAACCCAAGACACTGATCTGCCTGGGCCAAAGCCTTGCCCTTGTACACAGCACAGAAAACTTGGAGCAGAGGGTGGAACTGAGCCAATTCCTGCCAGGAATTCCCCCTGGCTGTCACCCCAGGGAGCCCCAAACGTGCCCTGTCAGTGTGGGGAGGATGAGCCCCAGCTTGGGGTGGAACTTAGGGAGGCTCAGAACTGCTGCCAGTCTGTGCTGGGTTTTATCAAAGCTCAAAAGAAGGAAAGAGAAGTCACTGGAATTGCACATTGCTTGGAAAATGCCAACTGAAGGAGTTCCAGTGATATTGGGTCCAACCCAAAGCAGTGCAGCTCAGAGGCAGAACCGGGCAGAGCCTCAGCCCAGCACCAGAATCCACGTGGAAACTCCTGGCTCTCCCCTCAGTGACAGGCACACGAGGCCTGTCACAGATTAATTAACCACTTCTTTAATTAATGGCTCTTACCTTCACTTCTGCAGCCATTTTATCATTTGCAAATCCATCCACTGTGAGCTGAAGGGGAAAAAAAAACCCAGTGTGAGCCAAGGGAGAGCCTCCAGCCCTTCCCACAGGACAGTCTGGGTCTGGCTCTTCCTCAGCCCTGCCCGTACCTTTATTAGTCTGGATATTAAGAATCCCCCTTGGTATCGGTTATAAAGTTCCTCCCAGTTGTCCCTTACAAATTTCCAAGCAGCTTTCCTGCCCTGCTTGCTGCCTCCAGCAACTCCTCCGATCACCGACACCGTGTCCTGGGGACGTACCTCTTCCTGGGGAGGGAAAAAAACAAGGAATATTCCACGCTGCTCCAACAAATCCAGCAACATTGGCTTTGTGCTCTTCCCTGCTGGATTGGCCTTGTGCATTTCTACACCTCAAGCTGGCAATAAAAGCTTTTTTTTTTTTTTTTACCCCCAAAATTTTAAGGTACGACTCAAAGGTTTAATCTGTCAATTAAAAAAAAAAAATTCCCTAAGAAGAATTTTAAGATGCAATTCAAAGACTTAATAATGAAGATAATTTCTCCTGTTTTAACACATTTTATCCTCACAGTGCTGTACCCCCAAGCGCTCTGAACACACTTGCCACTCCCACAAGGTAGGGGTTATACAGTACCCTGAAGGAATATCCCAATATTAGGATTATTATTTTAATTATTGTGATTATCCTACTGTCCAGCAGCTTTCCCAAGAACTTACTGAAAGTGCAAAGGTGAGAACTTTTTGAATCAGTTCTGGCTGAGAGATGGCTCCGAGAACACGTTCAATTCTGTTCTTCTCCTCCTGCATGTCTGCCTGCTTGTGGAGCTTCAGGGCCAAAGAGAAGAGTGTTAAAATACAAAATAAAAAAGGCTGACTCCTCACCTAATGGACTCCCTGGGTATGGCAGAGCTGCTAATTAATCTTCCAGCCCAATATGTGACAAATTGACCTGGCTGGTGACTCACCCTGCAGTTATTCCCCCCCCACAGACTCACCCCGTGTCCACGAGCACAAATTAAATCGGTAATAAACTGATTTGCATCGCTGTTTATATAAAGGTCAAGTAGTTGAGGAGGTCAAGTGTTCCTCCAGCAGGGAGGAAGGATCCCAAAAGGAGAGCTGGGACACTCCACTAGGTGGCAATTTGACACCAGGCAGGGAGCAGGGACTGAGCCTGGATAAAACACATCCCAGAGGAGCTTTGGGGTGGGATGTTGAGTCTGGGTTGGAGTGGGAACCCACCTTCAGCATGGTGTCCAAAGTGGAGCTGTCCCCGTGCTTCAACACCGTCACATAGACCTAGGACAGAGCAAAAACCCAAGGAATGCCTTTGGAACTGCCAGGAGTGGGACAGTTTGTGCACACTGGGGTCAGAATTCAGCCCAGGGAACAGGCCCAGCACTGACCCCGTGTGTGTTTTCAGGCTGGACTGCAGAGATGCTTCAACTCCTTCACTTTTCCCCCTCAATCTCAGCATCATTTTGGCAACTCCAACCACAGCAAAGCCCCAGGATGGCAGATCCAGGGATATTTCACCCTCCCCAGGACCATTTCCTTCGGGAGCTGATCCCAGCTTTGGACTGAGCCAAGCTCCCACCCCCTCCACCCAAACCAGCTGGTCTCACCCCTCCACGCTGCTTTTCCTCGAAATTCCCTATTTTTGGGAGTGGGGACAGCGTTTTGGGGCCCCAGGATGTGCAGTAACCTACAGGACTCCTCAGGTCAGCTGACAGGATGTGTTTTCCTTCCACGTGGTCCTTAAACCGGCGTCGGGCCTCTTCTAACGTTGCCTTGTGCCCAGCTTTTCCCAGTTTTCCCAAGACCAGACCCCTCAGAAGGGCATCTAGGTGACCTAAAAGTGAGGAAGAGGGGAAAAAAAATGTAATTACTGGGACACACAATGGAGCCCAGGGCTCTCCTTCCTGCTGGGAGGAATACGTTGATTTTTGGTGGGGAATACATTGATTTTTTTTTTCACAAAAAGGAGAGGAAGATTCCAGCCCCATAATTTTGAATTCTTGGCACACAAGGTTTCCAAAGAGATTTCCCCCAAAAAATTTTGAATTATCAACACAAAATTTCCCAAACCACCACTGGATTTCGCAGAATTTTCCCCAAAAAATTTTGAATTATCAACACAAAATTTCCCAAACCCACCACCGGATTTCACAGAATTTTCCCCCATAATTTTGAATTCTTGACACCCAAGATTTCCAAAGAGATTTCCCCCATAAGTTTGAATTCCTGACACACAAGATTTCCAAAGAGATTCCCCCAAAATTTTGAATTATCGACACAAAATTTCCCAAACCACCACTGGATTCCACAGAGATTTCCCCCACCAAAATTCTGAATTCTTGACACACAAGATTTCCAAAGAGATTTCCCCCAAAATTTTGAATTATTGACACACAAGATTTCCAAAGAGATTCCCCCCAAAAATTTTGAATTATCAACACAAAATTTCCCAAACCCACCACTGAATTTCACAGAATTTCCCCCCCAAAATTTTGAATTACTGACACAAAATTTCCCAAACCACCACTGAATTTCACAGAATTTCCCCCTCCAAAATTTTGAATAATCAACACAAAATTTCCAAAACTCACCACTGGATTTCACAGAGATTTCCCCCAAAATTTCGAATTATCGACACAAAATTTCCCAAACCACCACCGAATTTCCCAGAGATTTCCCCCATAATTTTGACTTACCGACACCAATTTCCCAGAATCCCCCCCAAACCTTGCCTTCTCCCCCAGGAGTTCCCCAGCCCCCCCAGGACTGCAGAGCAGATGTTCTCACCCTCCCCAGGCCGGGGGTCCCAGCCCAGCCTCTCCCCGATGGGGGAGAAGACGTCCCTGACGAAGGCCTGGATGTCCTCGTGGAAGTCGGTGTGGGACAGGAGGGTGGACAGGATGCCCAGGTTGCAGCTCAGGTCGCTCCACACCGTGTAGTTGGGCTCGTTCACAAAGGCCTCCATGACTTTGAGAACCTCCACGGTGCTGATGATCCCAGCTCGGGCCTGGCAGGGGGAAAAAAACCCAGAATAATCTTATTTTCAGACAGAATTAAGGCATTGAAGAGCTCCTTGGATATTTACTTATTGCCTGTGGCTTATTTATTATTTTATTTATTTTTTTATTATTTTATTTATTTTATTATTATTTTATTAATTTTATTATTATTTTATTTATTTTATTATCATTTTATTACTTTTATTATTTTATTACTTTTATTATTATTATTTTATTTATTTTATTATTGTTTTATTCATTTTATTATGATGGTTTTATTTATTTTATTATTATTTTATTCATTTTATTATGATGATTTTATTTATTTTATTATTATTATATTTATTGTATATTGTTATATTTATTTTATTATTATTTTATTTATTTTATCATTATTTTATTTATTTTATCATGATTTTATTAATTTTATTATTTTATTCATTTTATTATTATTATTTTATTTATTTTATTATTATTTTATTTATTTTATTATTATTATTTTATTTATTTTATTATTATTTTATTTATTTTATATTATTTTATTTATTTTATTATGATTTTATTTATTTTATATTATTATATTTATTTTATTATTATTTTATTTATTTTATCATGATTTTATTTATTTTATCATGATTTTATTTATTTTATTATGATTTTATTTATTTTATTATGATTTTATTTATTTATTATTTTACACCCACCAAAATGTGATTTTAACCAAACACTGGTGAGATTTAGAGATTTAATCTTTGCCTTTTTTGTTAAATTGGGAGCATGAAAAAGTCGTTTTTGCTTCCCATGAATTGGTGTGAGCACAGCACTGCCAGGGAAATCTGGATTAATTGGGTTACAGCAGCAGGAGATCAAAAATTGGGATTAATTGATTAATCAGGAGATCAACAGCTCCAAGCACAGAAAAATAACACCTACTGGTAGAGCCAACCAGATAATTCAGATTTTTGTTAATTTTTGTTAATTTGGGACCAGATCCCAAATCCCTCAGATTTTTGTCAGTTTGGGATCAGCTCCCTCAGATTTTTGTTAATTTGGGATCAGGTCCCTCAGATTTTTGTTAATTTGGGACCAGCCCAGTAATTTATGGCACTGGAAAAATCAACAGTGACATTTCTAAGAAATAAATAGCAAAGTTTATAATAAAGAACAATGTTTATAATAAATAATATCTATAATATGTAATACTAGTGATGATAAAAGATTTGTCATAAACAGTAATATTTCTAATAAATAAACGATATTGATAATAAATAATATTTCTAATAAACAATACTGATAATAAACAGTATTTCTAATAAATAAATAATACTTAAAATAAGCAATACTTCTAATAAATCAGCAATATTGATAATAAATACTATGGATAATAAATACTATGGATAATAAATACTATGGATAATAAATACTATGGATAATAAATACTATGGATAACAAATACTATGGATAACAAATATTATGGATAACAAATATTATGGATAACAAATATTATGGATAACAAATAATATTGATAATAAATAAATGGATAATAAATAGTATGGATAATAAATATTATGGATAACAAATATTATGGATAACAAATATTATGGATAACAAATAATATTGATAATAAATAAATGGATAATAAATAGTATGGATAATAAATATTATGGATAACAAATATTATGGATAACAAATAGTATGGATAACAAATAGTATGGATAACAAATAGTATGGATAATAAATATTATGGATAACAAATATTATGGATAATAAATATTATGGATAATAAATATTATGGATAATAAATATTATGGATAATAAATATTATAGATAATAAATATTATGGTTAATAAATATTATGGATAATAAATATTATGGATAATAAATATTATAGATAATAAATATTATGGTTAATAAATAATATGGATAATAAATAATATGGATAATAAATAATATGGATAATAAATAACATGGATAATAAATATTATGGATAATAAATATTATGGATAATAAATATTATAGATAATAAATATTATGGTTAATAAATATTATGGATAATAAATATTATGGATAATAAATATTATAGATAATAAATATTATGGTTAATAAATAATATGGATAATAAATAATATGGAAAATAAATAATATGGATAATAAATAACATGGATAATAAATATTATGGATAATAAATAATATTTATTATTGATAATACTGATAACAGATAATATGGATAACAAATAATATGGATAACAAATAATTTTGATAACAAATAATATGGATAATAAATAATTGATAATAAATAATTGATAACAAATAATATGGATAATAAATAATTGACAATAAATAACGACACTAACAATAAATAAAATTAATCCCATGCAGCCACCCCAAAGGCATTTTGCCTGTAAAACTGCCTTCACCCCCCAGTTTCTGGAGCTTTCCTCACTCACCAGAGAGAAGAGGTCGTTCTGCAGGCCCAGCCTGTCCACAGGGGGCAGGGAGAGGTCCTGGATGGCCGGGATCAGAGCCTCCAGCATGTCGGGGCTGTACTGCGTGCGGAAAAACCCCACCGTGCCCAGGTTCAGCTGCAAGGACCAAACAGCCCCACGTTACACCAGGGAACACAGCAGAGGATGCTTTTTGGGTTTTTGTAATGGTTTGGACCAGGGGGAACATCTCCAGGCTTTGCAGGGCAGGGGAGTGAATTGTTGTAATTTAAATTAAAAGATAAAAGCACGAGAAGTGAGGGGAAAAAAAATCAAGATTTACAAGGAGAAAAGGACAGGGAGAGGACAGGGAGAGGACAGGGAGAGGAGAGGAGAGGGTCGGAGAGGGTCGGAGAGGGTCGGAGAGGGTCGGAGAGGGTCGGAGAGGGTCGGAGAGGGTCGGAGAGGAGAGGAGAGGAGAGGAGAGGAGAGGAGAGGAGAGGAGAGGAGAGGAGAGGAGAGGAGAGGAGAGGAGAGGAGAGGAGAGGAGAGGAGAGGAGAGGAGAGGGTCGGAGAGGGTCGGAGAGGGTCGGAGAGGAGAGGGTCGGAGAGGGTCGGAGAGGGTCGGAGAGGGTCGGAGAGGGTCGGAGAGGGTCGGAGAGGGTCGGAGAGGGTCGGAGAGGGTCGGAGAGGGTCGGAGAGGGTCGGAGAGGAGAGGAGAGGAGAGGAGAGGAGAGGAGAGGAGAGGAGAGGAGAGGAGAGGAGAGGAGAGGGTCGGAGAGGAGAGGGTCGGAGAGGAGAGGGTCGGAGAGGAGAGGGTCGGAGAGGAGAGGAGAGGAGAGGGTCGGAGAGGGTCGGAGAGGGTCGGAGAGGGTCGGAGAGGGTCGGAGAGGGTCGGAGAGGAGAGGAGAGGGTCGGAGAGGAGAGGAGAGGGTCGGAGAGGAGAGGAGAGGGTCGGAGAGGAGAGGAGAGGGTCGGAGAGGAGAGGAGAGGGTCGGAGAGGAGAGGGTCGGAGAGGAGAGGAGAGGAGAGGAGAGGAGAGGAGAGGAGAGGAGAGGAGAGGAGAGGAGAGGAGAGGAGAGGAGAGGAGAGGAGAGGAGAGGAGAGGAGAGGAGAGGAGAGGAGAGGAGAGGAGAGGAGAGGAGAGGAGAGGAGAGGAGAGGAGAGGAGAGGAGAGGGAGCTCCCCCAGCAGCTCCTCCAACAAGGGGCCCAACCACTGCTGCCTTTCTGGTTTTTAATTCTCTCTCGGTTTTTAAATTCTCTCTAAGTTTTTAAATTCTCTCTGTTTTTAAACTCATAGTTTTTAAATTCTCTCAGTTTTTAAGCTCTTAGTTTTTAAACCCTCTCCCAGTTTTCAAATTCCCTCCCAGTTTTTAAATTCCCTCCCAGTTTTTAAACCCTCTCCCAGTTTTTAAACTCCCTCCCAGTTTTAAATTTCCTCTCAGTTTTTAAATTCCCTGTTTTCAAATTCCCTCCCAGTTTTAAAGCCCTCTCCCAGTTTTTAAACCCTCTCCCAGTTTTTAAATTCCCTTCCAATTTTTAAATTCCCTCCCAGTTTTTAAACCCTCTCCCAGTTTTAAATTCCCTCCCAATTTTTAAATTCCCTCCCAATTTTTAAATTCCCTCCCAGTTTTAAATTCCCTCAGTTTTTAAATTCCCTCCCAATTTTTAAATTCCCTCCCAGTTTTAAATTTCCTGTTTTTAAATTCCCTCCCAGTTTTTAACCCTCTCCCAGTTTTTAAACCCTCTCCCAGTTCTCAGACTCCCTTTGGCTGCAGCAGAGCTCAGCAGTGGCTTTTTTTTCCCATGCACATTTGTCTGGCAGTGGCCACCAGAAATCCTTCCCACTAATGAAAGATAAACAGGATTATTTTTGCTCAGGATGGACTTGAACTAAACTCTGGTTGCCCTGGGAGACTAAAAAAGCCACCACATCTTCCACTCCAAAGCTGCCTCTAATTGGATTCCTCAAAAGTCCCAGTTTACATTGTCTGGAGTAGTTTTGGAAGGGAAAAGGGCTCCACTAAGGAAGTGTCCAGAGAGGAGCCAAAATCCAACAGCAGCACAGAAGAAACACAAGATTCCAAGGGGAAGGAATAGATTTTAAAAAAAAAAAGAGGAAAATGAAAGGCAAGGGAACATTCCAGTGGCTCCAAACCCATCCCCAGCCGTGTTCTCCCTGCTGAGGACTCACCTTCACCCACTGCTCTGGTTTGGTGTCTTTCAAAACCACAGTGAGCTCTGGTTTGTCCATCAGGATCTGCATTTTGGCACAGGTGGGGTCATCACTTGTGCAAATACTTATGGGCACCATCCACATGGGGAAATCCTCCCCTGGAAGGAGAAAAAGGGTGGAAAGGAAGGTCTGAGGAAAAACACAGCACTGAGTAACAAGGTGTTCAAACAGGTTCTGCACTGGCTGCTTCAAATTAAATGGAACAGAGGCACAAAACTGAAAACTGAAGGGGAATGACAGTTTTAGAGTTAAAAGCCAAGAATGTTTAAATCACCTTTGAAGGCAGACATTTTTAATTTATATAAGCATGGAAGAGGGGTGGGATCTGTGGTGGAATCAGAGGTGGGTCCCACATGAGGGGTTTTTATTGCAGCCCCCACTCCAAACCAGCTGCTTCCAGAGCTCCTCAGATGCAGGACTGGCCCCAAACTGGACATTCCTGAAGGAACAGGGAGCCAGGGAGTGCAGAGGAATCCTGCTCTCCATGCAAGGACAGGGAGCCACACGTGTGAGAGCTTCAACCTTCAAATTCCTCACGTTTTCCCACCCGGATCCAGGGTGGGAATTACTCAGGGCACTGCCCTGCTCTGCCCTGGGGCTGTTCCACCTCCCAAAATTGCTGCCACTGCACGAGCAGCAAGGGTTACCCTGTTCCTGCTCATCTTACCAGTATATGGTCCACTGGCACAGAACTTCTTCTGCACTAACTTCAACACTCTGTCATCTTCTTGCTGAAGACAAAAAGGGAGGAAAAAGAGAGAAAGGAATTTTTAGAGCCCCTGATGTCAGCTGCTGTTACCACTGTGTGTGCCCTCTGCTTAACGGGGTAACTTGTTTCCTCCTCCTCCAGAAGGATCCACCTGAGGGTTCATCCCAAAGCACAAATCCCTCCTCCTGTCAGAACACACATGCCCTGATTCCCAGCTGAGTTTGCTCCCAGTGATCCTCCCTCTCCCTGCAATCTTGTGGAATAAGCATAATTGAGGTGGAATGAGAAGCAGGGGGAGCTAAGCCAGAGCCTCCCTCCCCCAGCACACGTTTCACACACACAGAGCAAACTCCAACGTCAGCAAACTGCAGGGATGCAGGGAGAGCCTGGGATAACTCCACAGGGATTTGCAGCAGATTCCTGCAGGGAGCTGTGCCTCCCTCCCCTCAGAACCAGAGCTGTCAGCACACAGAGCAACCCCTGCCCTGGATCAGGGGATGCCCCAAAGCTGATCCTAAAGCACAGCTCAGGGCAGAGCTGCAGCTCCGAGGTGACCCCAAAGGTTGGATTTACCTGCTCAGCTTCCACGTAAATGAGTGGGAATCCCATTTGTTTGGTCCACGTGTTCATCACAGCAGCAATGGGTTTGCCACTGGCTTTTTCCAGGCTTTCCCAGAGATCCTCTGCAGGAGAAAAGTCTGACTCAGCACTCCCAGAGTCTGAGTGTGGCCAGATATATTTATAAGGACATGATAGGGGAAGGTGGGCTCTTACTCCAGTTTGTCTTTATGCTTTGGGTTGTGTTTTTATTGAATTGTAACAGAGGAGAGGCAAGAAAAAGGAAATAGTTTAAGCCACTCATGGGGGAGAGAGGGGAAGAACAGCTTCTCTACTACCAAAAAATACAGCAATTTCACACACTGTGAAAAAATACCTTAAAAATAACATTAAATATTCAAATAGTGCCATCTTTCCCTTTAGTTTTTTTTACATATTATGTCAAAATTGCTGAGCAAACACCACGGGCTGCCAGAGCCTGATGTTCCACTTGCACATTTCTGCCTGATCCACAAAAGGGTTTAAGCAAAGAACGTGCTGGGGGAACGTTGGACGAGACTTTGACCTGTTTAATCACACACACGATCAATAACTGCAAAAGGGAGCTTGCAAAAGGCTCACTTGGCAAGGCAAAGGCTCTGTTTCTAAACTCCATGACTGTGCAAATGTGGTAAAGGGTAAATCAGCCCTTTCACATCACCTCAGCCACTCATTCCCCGGGCAGAAAATCCCTAAGGGTGCTCAATCCTGGCTGGGCAGGGGCACAAAAGTGGAAACCAGCCAGTTGTTTCCTGGGATTTCAGCTGTCTCAGGTGGAAAAAAAGGCTGTTTAAGGATTCATCCCTTCAGCACTGAAGGGCTGGACTCCAGAAATTCCAATTTTTTCCCCCCAAGTGACCCCAGTTACCTGTGGCAGCGTTTTTCTGCTGGAACTTGGTCAGGTACAAATTCATGCCTTTCCTGAAATCCTGGGAACACACAATGGGATATGTCAGGGCACCTCCCTCCGTGCCACCCTTACACCCAGGAATCAGCCAGGGACAATTACAACCAGTGCTACAATTCCTGCTGTATTCCCCATTATCCCATTTCTCCCGGGTTAATCCCAACAGAGCCCGGATACACTGGGAGAATTTTTCCAAACATGGAATGCACAGATTCAAATTTTTTTTTTTTTTGTTAAAAATCACTGGTTTTAACTGCAAAAAAAAAAAAAGATCTGAAAAGGCCCAGGTGGCTTTTGCAGCCCCATCCCTTCACCTCATCCCCGATGTAGTCGTGCAGCATCCGGATCACGGAGGCTCCCTTGCTGTAGGAAATGGCATCAAATATTTCATCCACCTCGGAGGGATGGCCCACACTGACCTGGGGGAGACAGGAGAGAACTCCCATGAGAGGGATTTCAGCTGCCAGAAGGCTGGATTTTGGTTGTTGTAGAGTTTGGGAGGTGACTTTTCTCCCAAAGAAGGCACGTGCACACCCAGCACTGGGTTGTCTCAGGGGATCTCTGCACCCAGCTAATTAAACTTACTCAGGTATGGCTGGGTTTAGAAGTTAAACACACTTTGAGTTAGGTTTTGGTGTTAAATCTAATAGATTTGGGGTTCTTCCTTCAATCTTTTGGTTCAACACTTGTCCCAAAGTGATAAAACCAGGGGAAATTGTTCAACCCAGGGACAGTGAACACCACACAGGGAGTAAATCCCTCTACAGTGACCTGCTGCACAAAGCAAGGTCGTTTCCCAGCATTTATTCCATCAAGCACTTCTTGGGCCATCAGAACACTCCATCTCTGGGAATTACAAGGGAGTTTTCTTTGGGAAGCAGAGGGAAGCAGAGGGAAGCAGAGGGAAATAGAGGGAAATAGAGGGAAGCAGAGGGAAGCAGAGGGAAATCCCCTTGGTGTAACCACAACTCCAGCTTTCCCTCTGTGGCAGGAATGACTACAAACTTCCCTTTTTAATTACCAGGAAACAATCTTGCCCTGGGGCTAATAAAAACCAGGAAGACAGGCAGGAGGGGAAGCAGGACTCACTTCAATGGGGTGGCTGTTGTCTAAGGCATCGAGCTCCTGGGCCCGTGTGTAGTCAGCAGAGACAAACTGGGTCCAGATGTCGTACTCTGGGAAGCAGTGATCCACACACAGGTACTCAATCCACGAGGCAAAGCCCTCATTCAGCCACAGGTGGGTCCACCATTCCTGGGAAGGCAAAGGAAAGGCCAAAATTCCATTAAGCAGCAAAAAAAATTTAGGTTTGCAGGGTTAACTTAGTGCAGAGCAGAGAGGTGTCACTTGTGAGCACGAATTCACCTCTCTGAAGAATCAGCGGGGCAAGTAGAGCCACCAGCACCCAAAAATTGCCTTCCCCTTAGGTTTTAGGAACTTTACATGGAGGAGAAATTCCCAGAGCCTGGACTAGAGGTCAGAGCAGAGCTGTGGAACAGCCTGGATTAGGGAAAACCCAGCGCCAGGCGAAGCTGCAGGTCCGTGAGGCAGCAAAGCTGCGGGGACACAACGGGGTCTTTCTTCCCCAAATTGTGGGACAGAGAGTTGGTTTGGGGTTTGTTGGTTTGGTTTTTTTTCCTTACATTAAGGAGGAAAACCTGGAATCTCGAGAAATATCCTGAATTATGGAAACCTGAAGCCTGGTGAGCAGTTCAAAAGTTGATCCTCACCAGCCAAAAGCAGGATTTGTTTTTTTAAAGGTAAGAATGTGACAGTGACATTTTAAAATTCTGCCTTTCACTTGAATATTAGTATTTAGTATTAGTATTTAATATTAAAGTGAAGTAGAAAAGGTAAGGAAAAAGGCTATGGATACTGAGGAAGGAAAGACCCTTTTCCATGCTTTAACCACCCATTTTAAATGCAAAAGGGGTGGGTAACTCTGAGTGCCACTGCTCCCTCAGCACAAGGAGCTGGACAGGATCCAGTCCCAAAAACCTCCTGCTTCTCCTCTGAATGAACCACTGCCCCCTGGGAGGGTGGAGTTTCCACAGGGAAAGCTGTGACAAACTCCACTGCTTTATTTTTGGAGTGAAGGCCACCCAATTTTCTTTTACATCTCTGGTGCACCTGTTTTTCCCAGACAAGGCTCCAGCATACCCAGGAATTCTTCACACACCTGGAGTTCTTCTTATTTATCAGAAAAATTGGGATATTGTGCAGGCCAGAAGTGGCAAAGCAAAGCAGAGATGCCACTGAGGTTTTCTCCTCCATTCCCCTCATTAGAGAGGAGGGAAAGTTGATTTTCTTGGAATTATCTAACACTGGAATGCCTTTTCCTATGGCAGAGCTGCATCACAGAAGATAATAACCAACAAGAAAAAGCTCTTAAAGGAAATTTTGGGAAGAGCTAGAGCTTCAAAAGGAAAAGAAAAAGCTGATTTAATGTATGTTTTAGAGGGTTTTGTGAACTTTCTCAGCCCTTTTTGTCCCCAGTTCTCAACAGGTTTGTGGTCACTAATGGAGTGTGAGCATTTCCTGGCATCCCACAGGCTGTCACAGGATGCTGGCTCTCCCTGCTTCCAGCTGTTCAACTCCACTGACAGCTAAAAATACACCACTTCACTACTGCTTTTCCCTGCAAACACTGTGCTGCTCTCACATGGAAGCTGCCACAGGCAGAACTGCCTCCATGGCCCTGGAGAAAAGTCTCCCAAACTCTGCTTTTTTGGTTTAATTAACATTAAAATTAATACTAAAATTCATATTTACGCTGGGTTTGTTTCCCCCTCCATTCACTTACAGTTTAAAGAGTGAAGATTTAGGGCTCAAAATCATTTTTTTTTCACCAAACACCAATTTCTTACTAAAAAAGAACTTCAGAACCTGCGAAATATTTGGATTCCAGCAGGGATTGGAACAGGAATGTCAAATCCAATTCCCAGGGGGAGCTGGAGCCATTTGTTCCCAGCAGAAGCTCTGACAGGTCCAGGGTTGGTTTGAGCACTAAATGGAATTTCTTTACAGGTTTTCACTCTTGCTGCCTCCCACGTGGTTTTATTCCCACTAAAATGAGTTAAATTCCAAACCATCTGGGCATTTGCTCCACATTTATCCCAAGGAATTCACAGGAGTTACTACTGAGGAACTTTTCAGCTGCAAGGATTTGGAATGAGCTGGGACTGCTTGGGATAAAGCCTGACAGGTGGATCATTCCCAGCTGAAAGGAAAACACTGGAATATTGCTAAATTCTAACAAGGGCCACACCCAAACAACTCCAGATTAATTCACCTGGAAAAGACCTAGGAATGTAAAGAACAAAGTGGGAATAAAGCACGGCTTAAATATGACATTTAATTATTTAAAGACGCCCAGCTGCTGTTTGGGGGCACTCAAGCACATTTGGGCATGGAGGATTTGTAGCTGTTCCACAGGATTTGTAGCTGTTACATACCATGGTCACAAGGTTTCCAAACCACTGATGAGCCAGTTCATGTCCCACAACCAGAGCAACCCACTGGCGAGATGAAGAACAGGAATTTTTGGGGTCAATGAGCAGAGCTGTCTCCCTGTGGGGGAGAGAGAGGGAGAACTGAGCCAGGGGGTGGATGAGCCCAGGGGGAAAAAACACAGTCAAAAGCAGGTTAAATCACCTAAATAAGCTAAAAAGTGATCAGCACGACTGAAAAAATAATAATAATAAAAAAAAAAACCAAACCCAAAAGCTACTTCAGCGTAGACATTTGGGAAGTTCCACAGCTTTTGGAATGCTTTGGAGCAGGAATTCCTTATGGCATGCAAGAAGACAAGTGGAAAAAGCCAGGCAGGAGTAAAAGTTCATCCTTTATTTATCAGCCAGCTCGCCTACATAACCTAAGAACCTCAACTGCAGGAGGGATGCACAGCACGTCTGCCCTGCCTCCCTCATTCCCAAAGGAATTCTGGCTCTTCCAAGATGTCTTACACAAGTTTCTCCACTTGTGCTCCCTGAGCCAGGCACAAACCTTCCCCTAGCCCCCAGCAAGGCTTTGGGGGGTCTCTTAAAAACCCCTGGAATGCTGTAATTCCAGGGAAAGCACCTCAGCTGGTGCCTCCCAAAGGGATGGAGCCAACCCAAACTCAGCATAAGGGGGGGAAAATGAACAGCACCGTTAAGCTTCCAAAAATTCCCCTCATCCAGGATAAATACACGTATTTTTCTTTTCCACAGGGAGTAAAATATCAGATTTCATCAGAATTGCAATGAGAAGACAAACAGATTTGAGACCTGGGTTCGAATTTCTGGGTCCATTTTTTGAGGCCAAATCAAAAGCTCGAGCAGAAGGAATTGAAACCATTTCAGGATTTCGGGTCCAGGGCTTACAGGTTGTTTCAAAATGCAGGGAAATCGTTGGGACAACGAGCATGGACAATGGAATGATGTCAAGCCAAAAGTACTTGATCAGAAGGAGGGGAAAAGAAAAAAATCAAACTGAAAAGAAAGGCGAGTTAATGTTTTTGATTTGCTCATCTCCACACGGTTACTCTGTGGGTGTTAAATTTACCAACTTGCCCACGAGGTAAAAGGAGAAACTCTTCCAGCTGTGCCAGTGAGTTTTTTACAGGGGGAAAAAAAAGGGGCCAGGAAAGTTTTCCTGCAGAACAGGCAGTGCTGCCAGACACTTAAAAACCTCACACCCTTGGACAGCACCTGCAAGAGCTGATGTTTTGCCTTCCTAAGCTGTTCAACGCCACCACAATTATCCAAACTGAAGCAAGAACTGAAGGTATTTACTCTGTCTCATTTGGGATGACACCCAGTAATTACAGCTCCCTAAAGCTAATCCAGTTATTCCAAGAATTAGTGAACAAAGAGGGGGAAAGACAGTATTTTAACAGCATACCTATAAGTAACAAGGCCCCAGTTCTCCATGGCACCTTTATAAAATAAATACAAAGGTTTATTGATATTGATACACACACCTCTTCCTAAACGTTTAAAATTCAAATTAAATACAGTTCATCAATAAAGTGAGTTACTTTACCAGCAGCAAAGTCTGCAATAGCTATGAGATCAATTTTAGGAAGAGGGTAAGGAACATTGAAGTAGTCCTTATAAAAAGGCAGAGTTTTAGCAGCAACCTGTAAGAAATAAGAGGAGAAATGTCCTGTTAACTTGGAACTGGGGAAAACTTGGAGAATTCATGATTGAAACTAAGAAAGCAGCACAAAGATTTCTTCCAGCAGCCCCACTCCCAGAGCACAATGGTTTGGAAGACTCCCCATCCCTGCTTTCTCCCAGGCTGTCTCCACCCTCCAGGACTTCTCATCATCTTCGGGCCCAAGTCGAGGTCAGAGAACCAGAACTTCACCAGAAATCAGCAAATCAGAACTTCAGCAGAAATCAGAATTTCATCAGAATTTCGTCAGAACCTCAAATCAGAACTTTAATCAGAGAATCAGCAAATCAGAACTGACTCAGCTGAGTTAACCCACCTGTTTTGGTCGTTGCTTTAGTGCACAACTGAAATTCTCTTTAACGAGCTCAGTCTTTTTGAGCCACCAAAGCAAATCAGAACCGAGTTAAAACCTCATGTTTTGGTCATTACAGACGTTGGTTTGACCACAGTTGAACTTCTCTTTAATATCAAACTCAAGTTTTTTTTAAAAAGCAAATCAGAACTGAGTAAAACCCACGTTTTGGTCATTATAGATATTGGTCAACAACTGAAATTCTGTTTGATATCAAACTCAAGCTCTTAATCACTCTTAATCAACCAGCACGTGGCTTGACATATGCCAAGATTTATTACATATATTATTTATATTTATTATTTTTATATATTTTACACATATCATATACACTTATCACTATTTATTATACATACATTTTTTTAAACCACCAGGTTTGTCCAACCTGTTCAGGTTTTGTGCACATAAAAGCAAATCAGAACTGAGTCAAAACCCATGTTTTGGTCACTGTAGACATTGGTCCACAACTGAAATTCTGTTTGATATCAAACTCTTTAAGCCATTAAAGCAAATCAGAACTGAGTCAAACCCCATGTTTTGGTCACGGCAGACATTGGTCCACAACTGAAATTCTGTTTGATATCAAACTCAAACTCTTTAAGCCATAAAAGCAAATCAGAACTGAGCCAAACCCCGTGGTTTGGTCACTGCAGACACTGGTTTGCCCACAGCTGAAATTCTGGTTAATATGGAGCTCAGCCTCTTCGAGCCACTAAAATCACCCACAAACCCCACGGATTTGGGCGACAGAGCAGAGTGACCAGAGCAGAGGCGTGTCCAGGGATCCCTCCTGGACCCCAGGCCCCTCTGAGCTCATTTACCTCCAAGGCAAACTTTCCTTGCTCCGCTTTGCCCACGGGGGTGTAGACCCGGACCAGGACCCCGTCCTGGGATCGCGCCTCCACGAAGTCGTACTCGCCCACCACGAAGGCCACCAGGTACGTGGACATCACGGGGGTCCTGGCGAACTTCACCTCCACCAGGTTCTCGTCGTCCGGGTAGGGCTTCCTGTCCACCACGTTCTGGGGGGGCAGAGGGACAGAGGGACAGAGGGACAGAGGGACAGAGGGACAGAGGGAGAGCCGTCAAGTCTTTTTTGGGGGAAGCGAAACCGGGATTACGCAACGTTGTTCCATCCTCGTGAGTCACGCAGGGAAGATGGAAGGGGGTTAAGGTTTAAAGTCCAGGCCACGGCGTGGTTCTGCAGTTATTAAAATGCCCTGTCCAACCTGGAGATATTGTATATTGTAAAAACATACAAGATATCAGAGAATCACAGAATCAGCTGGGTTGGAAAGGACCTCCGAGATCATCCAGTCCAACCCTTGATCCAACCCCGCTGTGGTTCCCAGCCCATGGCACTGATGCCACATCCAGTCTGTCCTTAAACACCTCCAGGGATGGAGAATCCACCCCCTCCCTGGGCAGCCCATTCCAGTGGCTGAGCACCCTCTCTGCAAAGAAATTCTTTCTAATCTCCAACCTAAACCTCCCCTGGCACAGCTGCAGACCCAGCCCTCTTGTCTTGCTGATGGGAAAAGAGACCAACCCCCCCCTGGCTCCCCCCTCCTGGCAGGGAGTTGCAGAGAGTGAGGAGGTCTCCCCTGAGCCTCCTCTTCTCCAGGCTGAGCCCCCCCAGCTCCCTCAGCCTCTCCTCACAGCACTTGTGCTCCAGTCCCTTCCCCAGCCTCGTTGCTCTCCTCTGGACCTGCTCCAGCCCCTCCATGTCCTTCCTGAGCTGAGGGCCCAGAGCTGGACACAGCACTCCAGGGGTGGCCTCACCAGTGCTGAGTCCAGGGGCAGAATCACTTCCCTGGACCTGTTGGCCACCCTGTTCCTGAGCCAGGCCAGGATCCATTGGCCTTCTTGTCCCCCTGGGCACACTCTGGCTCACATTCAGCTTCTTGTCAAGTTATAAGTTGTATTCCATTATTTCCAAAGCATCTGTCCTTCAAAACCAGCACTGCTCCCATCCTAGGGAGGCTCCAGCTTTTGCTTGAAACACAAACCTTCCCTTGAAACAGAAACTTTCACTTGAAACAGGAACCACGTGGTCAAGGCCAGGCCAGACTTTACAGGTAACTCTCAACGTTAGGAATAAAAAAAAAAAAAATAAAGTCTATTTTTAAACTGACTCTTCTCCAGCAACATCATCTAAAAATATGTGCAGGCAGCAAACTAAAAATGCCCATTTTGTGACAGAGGTACTTCTGCTTCCACATTTCATCCCAGTCCTGGACAGAAATTCTCCAGAGCAGGAAACTCTCTGATTTATCTCAAGTGCTTCTGGGTAACACACAAAGGACTTTTCCCCAGCCACTCTTAATCAACCAGCACGTGGCTTGACATATGCCAAGATTTATTATTTATTACATATATATTATTTATATTTATTATTTTTATATATATTTAATATATTTTTATATATTTTACACATATTATATATACTTACCACTATTTATTATATATTTTTTTTTTTAAACCACCAGGTTTGTCCAACCTGTTCAGGTTTTGTGCACCTGACATCAAATACCACTTTGTTTCAAAGCTCTCTGCATTTATTGCTCCTTAGCAATAGCAAGGCAGCCTGTATTCCTAATTCTGTTACCAAGACACATTATTAATTATCAATTAAGCAGCTGGTGTTATCACAGCTTTATTTAAAACACTGTTTATTTGCACATCAAGGACTCACCATATTTGACAAAGCTACTCTGTCTTTAGGAACCACCAAAGAAATATCAAATGTTGCCTTAATAGCAGGTTCATCCCAGCAAGGGAAAGCTCTGCGAGCATCAGTAGCCTGAAAAAAGAGCATTAAATAAATAAATCACAGGAGATTGTGGCAGCAAAACACACAAATTCAGCTTATTTTGGGGCAAGAAGTGGGTGAATCACAGACACTCTTGACCTCTCTGCATCAGAGCATTTTATTCTTATTTCACCCTCGGCTTGAAAAAATAAAAGCAGTTGAAAAGGCCTCTGTGCTCTGATGGAATTGTACAGTCTGAGGGAAATTTAGCAGAGTCATGAGAGGAGCAAAGCTCAGTCATGTGAAAGCACAGAGGGCACCCAGGCGTTCACAGGCCCTGCACACACGACCACCTATTTATATTCCATCAGCCCGCTCCCAAAAAACCCTCTGCCCCTGGCAGGGAAGGGCTGCCTGCTTTATGTAAGCAGGAGGATCACTCTGGAATTGCAATCTGGAGTCAAATCCTGCCATTTTGGTGGGGTTTTACATAACAGGGCCGGGCCGTGGCTCACGTTTGGGATGTCGGGGAGATAAAACACAGCAGCCCCGTTAAAGAAAGATTAAAGTGCTTCACAAAAGGAGGTTTCAAGAGGTATCTGAGCATGTCTAAATCATGAGATGTTCCTGAGCACTGCAGTTCCTGCATGGCTGGGATGCATCCCACAGCAGCACCAGCCCTGCCTGGGGGATTGGCACAGCCCCAATTTCCTGACCCCGAGGCCGCAGCGTAAAGGCTGTTTAAATTTGAGTAAAAAATAATGAAATTCACCCAGAGGGGAGAGATAAAGGCAGGAAAACTGTGCCTTTGCCTCTTCCAAGCATAAATCCCCCCTGAAAGCAGCAGTGCAGCCCGTACCTCGAACTGAGTGACAGCAGCGTAGCGGGTGTCTCCGGTGGGGGTGGTGTATTTACTCCGGTAAAAACCTTTCATTTTATCATTCAGCTCCCCTACAAAGTCTATCTTTAGTGTCCCTGTCCCTGCAACACAAACAGAGGGGGGGGCTGTTACTGGATTGTGCCAAACAGAGCATGGATTTGGTCTGGACCACCAGGCCCCTTCGGCTCCTCTCCGTCCCTCCCGTGCCAGCCCCCCACAAACCCTCCACTCTCCCCAGATAAACTCCAGGAGAGCAAAGCCAGGCTCCCCACAGATTTTTAGGATTGCTACCAGAGGCTGCTGCAGGGCTCAGTCTCACCTTCTAAGCAGAAAGCACAACCAGGAGAGACCAACCTTAAGCCATTCCCAAAGTCTGATCCTCTAATCCTCACTTTAAAGTTGGCACAAATATAGGATATAAGCAATAACGGCATCCTGTGGAATCCACTACAAAGCCAAGATGGAGCTGTGGCAGTGCTCAAGCTCATAAGTCAATTAGTCTCAGGATTTATTCTGCCCTTGATGTCTCAGTGCAAAAGGGGAAACCTGAGCCTGCCCAGAGCAGCAGCCAAGATCCCATAGAACCAAACATTCCTGCTTGATCATCCCAGAATTTCCTATTTGTATTTACCCAGATGAAATAAAACTGGTTTATTTAAACTGAGGAGCTGTTTCAACCCACGGGCTCCTCAGAGCAAGAAACTGCAGCAGTTGCAGAAGAATCCAAACATCGAAGGTGAGGAAAATCCTGCAGTAATTCCAATGAGCTCAGGAGGGAACAGCTCAGGAGGAATAACAGGAACAGCTCCTGCCTCCCAAGGGCAGGAAAACAATCAGAGCCGCCTCAGGTGTTGGCAGGAAATACCACCCTCAGTGACACAACATTTCCAGTTCCAGAGGCTCCCAAAGTGACCCACGGTGGGCACATCCACAGGGAGCACCACACCCTCACTGGGGAACTTCAGGGAAGGCAGAGCTGTCCCACTCCAGCTTTTCCAAGTGCAAACCCCTCAGACCCAGGGCTGGAGGCAGCAGGAAGCAGGGGAATGGCTCCTACCTTTCTGCAGGGTACTGGGAAAGGAGAGAGTAACCTTTTCATCCTCGTTTTGGTAGTTGAACCCCGTGGCGTGAACCTCTGGAACAGAAAACATTTCCTTGGTCAGAGGCTGCCCCAGAGAGGGGTTTGTACTCAGGAACGTTTAGGTTAGAATAATAAAACATTTAAAATTCACTGAATCAGCTGAACCCAACATGCTGCAGCTCCAGAGCAAATCAATGGAGGTTCTGAATAATCCATAATTCAACGTGAGGAAGCAAAGGAACACCCTCATGCTCAGAATTCCATGGCAGGGAAAGCTTCTGCCGAGCCCAGGAATGAAAGGTGAGCTGATAAATGATAAACCTGCAGCAAGAACAGGACACCAGGAATGCTGGGAACAGCTGCCACAATCCTGACAAATGGTGAAATATTGCACCAAAATTCCCCTCAATATTAAACACTTCCATCAGTGCAGCACGACTCTTAATAATTATCCCAAACAAGATGCTTAGGATTTATTTACCCAATCTGTGGCTCTCACTTGGAAAAGCACATTAATCTCCACAGCAGGGCAGGAGGGGGGGGTTGCTTGGATTTAACCACAAAATAAAACACAATGTTGGTTTTATTTAAAAAGTGACTTCAGAAGCAGAGTCCACCTTTGGAGTTCCTGTCCTGCTCAGCAAAGGGATCCCAAATCCACCCCAAAATGCAGCAGTTTGGTATTTACACAGCACTGGAACTATTTGTGGATGCAAACATCCAAACTATGAGGCCAAGCTGGAGAGACAGGGGGAGGGAACCTCCCCAGAATTAAAGTGTCCTGAAGCTCCACAGAGCCAGGAGAGAGCACCTGGTGTTGTTTCCTCCTTCCTAACTCAGGTCCCACTTGCTGCCTCCAACATGATGTGGATCCATATGATCCTTCAGCCAAAAAAAACCTGGAATAGCTATGCAGGACCTCACTTTGCAAGTTCTGCTCCCTGTGTCGTTCAACCACTGCAAAAACCCTTGAGAAATTATCTTTAAGAACCTTAAATCTGCTCCAAAGCAGCTGAGAAATGGTTTCTGCAGCAGCATCTTCCACTGCTAAACTTGGACACAACAACAGGCTTTTCATCCTAAAAGGAAAACTTGCCACTCAACCAACTTCTTGAATGACAAAGCTGGTTTGCAACAACAATTTCAGTCACAAAAGGACTTGTTTTCCACACTCAGGTATCACTCCAAGCACCCAGGTGTTGGGTTTCAGCCTCAGCACACTCCAGGATGTTCAGCTGAGCTGTTCCACAAGTGACAAAGGGAACTGGAAACATGCTTTTATTGTTCTAAAGTTTCAAGTGCTGTTTATTCTGGAATAGTGTGATTTCAGCCTTAAACCCCTGCTCCCAGAGCACATAAATGCAGGAGCTGCAGGAATAAATTAGTTTTAAGTACAGGTTTCACTGAGCTCTGCTCAGGGTTTAATCTGAGTTAACCACCGTGCTGGGGTGCAGGACACAGACAGGGCTCAAATAACACAGAAATAGCTGCAAAAAATACAGAGTAGAAACAAATGCAGGGGGAAAAAATCCTCCACAGGATCAAGCAGAAGAACTTTAGACTCCTGATCCGTGCTGAGGAGTTCCAAGATTTTGAAAATCAACTTTAAGATGGATGAGATGGAGCATTTAAAGCAGAATCCATGCCAAGGGCACCCAACTGCCAGGAAACAGTGGGAAAAGAGCACCAAAAATAAGGGTTTGGCTTTTCTTCTTGTAACTCTGGGGGTATTGAGGCAGAAAAGGAAGATTTTCAGGAGAACAGTCCTTATGTGCAAGGTGTTAATCTGAAGTGGGCTTCCAGCAGCAGAGAGGAGCTGGTTGCTGACTCCATCCTTCAGATCCCAGGAATTTTGAGCCCGAGTCCACCAGACAACAAACCTGTTGTTCTGCAGCAGCATGTGGGTGCCCTGGGTCAGAGGGAAGGACTGGCTGGATTCCTGCTGGGAAGTTGGGAGCCTGGAGGGCTCCTGCTGCTGCTGGACGAGCTGCAGGTTGTGGTCAGAGGGTAAGTGAACACCTGAGAGAGGCTGGATAAGGATCAGCTCAGGAATGCAGCAACACTTCCCCCCCCCAGTGGATTTTTAAAAGGACCACAGCAAACCATAAACATTTTTATCTTTTTTACAAGGATCTGATAGGGGAGACAAACCCCAGCAGGATTTCAGGAGCAACGTTCCAACCTCCCCAAACTGAGGAGTGCAGAGGAATGTGTGTTATGTGCAGCTTCTGCCAAAGGTTGACAATGGATATCAAGTTTCCCCCTCCTCCTCTCCCAAATGTGAAGTGCTCTTAAGTGTGTTTGAATTTGCAGCTCTGCTACTTTATGAGCTTTTTAACCTGTAGCAGGAAAGGCAGAGCTGAACATCACCAGGGTTAGGAGGTGAAGGCCTTCAGGGTTTTCTTACTCAAAGCAGCTCCTCACACATCAAATTCCAAAGCAAAAGAACATAAATGAAAGATTCAAAGCTACATTTTTTTTTGTGTGTTGTTTAAACTGACTACTCAGTGCCAATAATTTAATCCAGAGCAAAAGACCCATGGAAAACCATCAACAATACTTTTTGTTCGAGTTTAAGAGGACTGCTTCTAACAAAGATGTGATTGCAGCAAAGGGCTGTGTGAATTCCTACCAGTGGAATACAAAAGCTCCTGAAGAGAACAGCCCAGTTTTGGCAGCCTGCAAACTTTGGAGAGTTTGGCACTGCAAGGTTGCAAGTTAATCACTAGCACATTAGTGCACAGTCTGGGCTGAGCTGCATGAGAAAAATCAAAAGCTGCTGCTCCGTGGGGTTTTTTTTGGGGGGGAAAAAGAAAAAAAGAAAAAAAAAAGCCTAAAAAATTGCATCCCAGAACTTGGAGCACTGCACTTCAAATTCTACAACAGCTCTTGCAATAAATCCCAGGCCTGCCACAGAGAACTTCCTGCAGCTGCACAGTGACCAGAGGGAGCCATCGATTACTGATCCCAATTCCTGGGCTCTGTCACTTCCAGTCGTGGCTCCCAGCCAAGGGCTTCAAGCAAAGGCAAATCTGGACTCGAAGCCAAGAGGAAAGATGGAATTTTTTCAAGTGGCCCTCGATCCATGGCATGGAGAAGTCACAGGCAATTAAGGTATGGTGGCTTAACGACCCTGCATTCCCAGGGGAGCTGCAGGGGCTGGGAGCACTCTGGCTTCCCTACTGCAAATTAAACTGTTTGCTTAAACCCTCCCTGTGCTGACCCAGCACTCCCTGTCCCCCAGTTCCCAGGAACCCTAATGCTTCCAAGCCCTTTCCATGAGATTCAACCTGTAAAATCCTAAAACATATTCTCATGCATCAGATATTCCCAACTGGTCCAGGCCAAGGCAGCCCAGCTCTCCCTAAAAACCTGCATTAAACCCCTGTCACATCGAGTCCTCTCCAGAGAAAAAAGGATGAAGGTGAGATTTTCCTACAACAAACAAACATTCACCACTGGTTCAAACAACTCCAGACTGTCACAGGCAGCAGCAGCAGTCGGCTTTGCCACCTGGCCCCAGGTGGGAATTCATGTTCCCATTCCCTTCCTTCCACTGGAATTCCCACACAACCACCAGGAGCAGGAAGGTGCCTTTTTTTTTGTTCCCCTTGTGGAGGCAGTTTCCTGATGCACTTGGCTGCTCAGCAGGGCCAGCAGGAATGCCAGGAGAAGGGAGGGAGGGAGGAGAGATACTCAGCTCTCCACGAGTACTACTGATTTTTAGGGAGGGTTTTTTTGGGGTTGCCTCTTTTTTCAAACACCACCCGAGGCTCTGCTGTAACCAACATCCCACAGTGGGAAGGGAAAGGCCAAAAGAATGAGTTCTGGCCCTAAAGCCTCTTAAAGGTTGAAGTACAACCCAAAGTTGTACTTTGGGTTATTATTCCTGCTGAACAAACACCGCTCCTGCTGCCTGGGATTTCCTACGTGGAGCTGCCAACTGCTGCCCTCCAAGCACCTCTAAAATGGAAAAGCTGCTTCAGATCCCCCCCAGAATCCGAGGAGATTCCAAGCCAAAGACAACCTAATTCACTCCCTCCATCACAGTTTCACAGCTGCCTGGAGGAGACATTCACAGGAAGCTCAAACTCCTTCGCATTCAGCGAGTCTGAAACTCAATCCCTTCAAACTCCACTTGCTTGGGAATGTCTTTGCAGTTCCTCATTCAGCTCAGCCAAGGCAACCATCTGGGCACAGGCAGTGCAGCACGTGCACACCTAAAAGCCAAAGATGCAGCAGAAATGCTAAAAAACAGCTTCTGGGGGAAAAAAAAAACCCAACCCAATCCCAATGACTCCTTATAATCAGTGGGAGGAGCAGCTCCAGCAACGGAAAACTTGGTGTTTGGAGCAGTTTTGTTCCATTACAGAATTCCTGGCACACACAGAGCAAATCCACAACCCCCACTTGACAAATCCCTGCACCAGTTTGATGATGAAACAGGATTTTTCTGCTCCCAAGTCCTGAGTAATCAATCCCCCCCCAGTCTGTTCCTCGCTGGATGGGGGATTACACAGCAAAATTCTTTACTTTGACTTTAAAGCTGCAGATCCTCCCTCAGCTTCCAGACAAATGTTGGGCAATAATCTGATTTCCCTGCAAATCTGCATTAAAATTCCAAAGGCCAAGTCCTCCCCTCTGCTGTATCCACCTCTAGAAGGTGAATAGGGGGACAAGGAGCCCACTCAGGATTAGGAAGAATTATTAGGAAAATAAATAACTATTCTGCACAAAAATCAACAGATCACCTCCTGAAACAAAGGACAGGGATCTTTTCCCCACACCTACTTTTTGGGACAGAATCACACTTGAAAGGAGATGAGTGACTGATCATGTTTTACCTTTTCTCAAACTGCAGCCAAGAGTGAGACAAATTCTCCCCCACTGAGACACAGAACCAAGAGGTAACAATTCTCCACTAGGGAAGAATTTTAAAGGAGATTTAAAGAGCTTTAAAGGAGGAAACACCCCTAACTTCTCACTCCTTTTCACACACACTCTCCAGGCAGCTGGTAGCAGGCTCACCTAAGGAATTAAATCCCAACCAAGTGGCTGATATTTCTGTGGCTTCCCTGGACCACATTTCATCCCGAGTTTTTGAGAGCAGTTATACAATTACCATCCCAAAGCTGGGCACAATAGGAGCATTACTGAGACTGACTGGAGCTGTATCAACAGGTGCCAGCAAACACCCTGCCAATTCCATGCAATTTTCCTCCCAAAGCCATTACACTGCTTGGCACCTTCCCAACCCCAGAGATATGTTTTAACCCCCTGAAGCCTGGGGATAATTACAGTGAACGTGCAGCAAGGCCACACCTGGAGCATTTATGACAGCACAGCTTGTGAGGGCCTGAGTGCTGCACTCAAACCCCTGTGTGTGCAGAGAGCCACACTCAGGGCTATCCAAAAAAACCAGAATGAAGGAATTTAAGCCACATAAACTCAATTCCAGCACCCTTTGGTTTAAGTCTCTGTTAAGCTCAACTATTAATACTTTCAAGTTACAAAAGATCTTCTCTATTTTATGTATTTTTTTCTGATTTGGCTGGCAAGAGATTTTAATTCCCAGGTACTTTTCCCTTCTACTCTCATTTTCTCAATGGTAAAATAAGCCATTCCCAGGGGGTTGGGCCTGTGGCAGGGAACAGACTCCAGGTGCACTCTGCTCTTACTACCCCTCGTTATCTCCTCTTTCCTCAGGATCAGGAATAGCTCCAGCAGTGCTTGGCAACACCCTGCTCCCAGCCAGCTCCCTGGGGAAGGCTGGGAACGTTGGAGTGCCAGGGTACAACCCAGAGCACGTAGGGCACAGCTCTCCACTCTCTCCCTGCAGGGATGGGGTGGCCCAGCTCCAGGCCCCTCAGTCATTCCCTTCCCTCTGGCTGTGCCGGCGCTTCCTGAGCTGAGCTGGGCTTTTCCAAACACACCCTCCCAAAGCTGCTTCCTCGGGACACTTCCTCACCTCTGCTGCACCCAGACAGCCCTCTGCTTGCCCTAATATTATATCAAAAGTAACAGAAGTCAAAGCCATTTAAATGCAAAGACTTGTTGCAGACAGTCCACTCGGAACCCCGGGATGGTTTGGGTTGGAAGGGACCTCAAAAGCCACGGGCAGGGACTCCTTCCAAAGAGCTGCTGGGCTTGAAAAAGCAAATGCTCCAGTAAAAAAAAACCAGGAAGGCTTTGATCACTGTTAGACCATTCATGGAGCTTATTTTGCACACCTCCTTCATTTTGTGCTTCAGCTGCTAAAACCCTTTTTGTGTTTGCAAATCTCCTCAAAATGCAGCTGGGGAAGTCAATGACTCCAGCTGAGTGTTACCAACAGGCACTGCTGCTCCCATTTCCCCAAGAACTTCCAGCCTCCCACTGGGCTGGATCCCAATCCTTGTCTCCTCCACACAACCACCCTTTTCCCTGTTGCCCTACACTCAGAACATCCTGCTAAGTGACAACTAAGTGTCTTCTGTACTTCCCAAATCCTTCCCCATTTCCTTCTGCAGGGTGTTATCAATACATTCCTTATCTAATCCCTGTCATGGATTTTGTCAATATTCCCAAATCCACAGGTACAGATCACGTTCAAACCAGTGTCAGGTCACAGTGTCAAACCAGCCCAACATCCTTTGCCTCCAACCCTCGGGCACAATGGAGCAGAACAAATACCTCTGGCTTGTTCCCAGTTATGTTTGCTCAATAAACACTATTAAAGGTTTATACTTTTTGACAAATATAACTATCAGTGCACCTTCCCAGCTCCTGCAGTGGTGTCCCATCAAGATTTCAGGGAGGCTTGAGGGAACCTCTTTAACGTAATGCAAATGGCAGTGAGGAAGTGAGATAAGGAATTCTGAGCTTATCAAATGTTATGTAACAGTGGAATCAAAGTCGCTGGCCGTTGGCAGCAGCTCTCAGAACACCTGGAATGGGAAGGATCCTCATCCCTACCTTCGTCCCCTTCCGGCGCGTAGGAAGCCGTGATGATGTCGATGTCGGCGCAGTTCATCACGATTTGGTTGGTCGCATTTTTCACCTGGAAGAGAAATTCCGTGAGCACCAGGAGGAAAAGCTCCCCGGGGTAGGCATTCCCACCTCCCATCCATCCCAGGAGCCCTCCACCAGGCGTCTGAGGGGGAATTTGGTGGCCAGGAGCCGTGAGGAAGCACTTGGGACACGCGCGCTCGATCCGTGCTCAGCCACCCCAGGCCTACTTATCCCACCATAAATTATTGAAGGGAATGAACTGCCGGGTAAAAAGGGGTCTGAAAGCCTGACAATAGAGCCCTTGTACACGCCTGGCAATCCAAGAGCAATGAAAAACGGATGGAGAGCCCATCACCTCCCCTGGAGATGATCTATGGGAGACCAGGGCAGAAACCTGGGGCGGGAGATGAGCAGAGACACAACCCCTGGGGGTGCTCGACACTGTGAGCACTTCCGAGGTTAAAAACATCTGCCAGGAGATTCTCCTTCCCCTTTCCCTGTGAGCTTCCCTCCTGCCAGCTCTTGGCTCCACACGCTCTGCTTTATTTACCCAGCGCCAGCTCCCGGCGTAGGAATCAACTGTGGGGCTGTGCCAGCTCTCTGTTTGAATGCAGAGGAATTCCAATGAAATATAAATTAATTACAAAGGGGTAAAATATTTGGGAGTTGAAGAGGGAATTATTTAGAAATCGATGGCTGTAACCACTAGAATGGTCACGCTGGATGGAGCTGGGGATCCTGCTAGTCCTGCACACGATTTCGAGCAGGAGACAAGAGCAGTTCCTTAAATAAAGGAGTAAAAGTTCCTGTAACAGCCAACTAGATTTAACATGTGCACGAAGAAGCTGCTTCCCACCCCAGAGTGAGCTCCTCAGAGCACAAGGACTTCCACCCCTTTCTTTTTCTTCACTGTTATAACCTCAAAATGCCCGTTAACACCCGGATCCATCGTTCCGGGTATCCGTGTCTGAACAGGGCAGGAACCAACTGGAACTGCCTCCAGCTCTGGGGTCCCAGTACAGGAGGGACAGGGAGCTGCTGGAGCGAATCCAGGGGAGGAAACATCCAGAGGGATGGAGCAGCTCTGCTGGGAGGAAAGACTGGGAAAATTGGGATTGTTCGGCCTGGTGAAGAGAAGCTCTGGGGTGACCTGACTGTGGCCTTCCAGGACCTGAAGGGAACTTACAGGAAAGATGGAGAGAGACTATTTAGGAGGGTCTGGAGTGACAGGACACAGAGAATGGCTTCCCACTGCCGGAAGGCAGGGTTAGATGGGATATTGGGAAGAAATCCTTCCCTGGGAGGGTGGAAAAGCCCTGGCACAGGTTGCCCAGAGAAGCTGTGGCTGCCCCATCCCTGCAAGGGTCTGAGGCCAGGTTGGACAGGGCTTGGAGCAACCTGATCTAATGGAAGGTGTTCCTGCATGGAACTGGATGGTTCTAAAGGTGCCTCCCAACCCACACCACTCCAGGATTCTCCCTGCAGTGGCAGCTGGTTCCCCTGGGCCAGGAGCTGCTCCGTGTGCCCAGCCCAGCTCGCCCCGCTGGCATCTCCATGGAAACGGGTTTATGGCATGGAAAGGCACCATAAAAAGCTCAGGTATCCCAGCTGGAGCAGACACTTCTCCCTCTGCCATCAGGGCCTGGGATCTGGGCGAGGAGGAGCCGGAAGCAGAGATTCCGTGCGGAGCCGCTCCAGCCGGGAATGGTCCCTTAGTCATGTGGGACAGAAAAACCAGATTCCAGCCCAGGCACTGATAAGGAGGCTTAAGAAATTTCAATGTGTAACTTAATAGGTGTGTTCCCACATCCATCTGCGAGCCAAAGGGCTCCCACCAGCTCTTCCAGGGAGATCCAAAGCCCACAGAGGGTGGGGAACACACACCAGCCTGACCGGGAGCTCCTTTCCAACCTCAGACACCAACCTGGCTCCTGAAGCAAATCCCTCTGGTTTACTCCCAACCATGGGACTGTCTGATTTCCTAAACAAAGGTTTAAAGGTGTAATTATTAGTGCATCATTCCAAGCCCTGCAGTGGTGTCACACCAAGAGGTGCAGCAGAGCCACGTTGCCTCTTTATGGAATTAAACCCAACAAACCCAACCTGGTTCTGAAAACAAAAGCACAAAACGAGCAACTGCAACAGCTGAGGTGAGAGAGAGTAGATTTGATGCTTCTAGCAAAGATTTATAACCTGAAACCTTATTTTTTTTTTCACCAGTTCTGTGCCCACGAAACTGAACAACTGCAACACTCCCTCAAGAGCAAAATCAGAGCCCAACAGTTTTTATCACAATATTAGGGTTTGGGGTTTTTCAAGGTCCTCTAAAACACAATAAAATCAGAATGAGAAAAGCTTTTTATAAATGTCTGGAGACCTTTATTCAATCTATAAATCCAAATCTCTCTGGATTCGGAGTTCAAGATGCATTAAGAGCTGTCCAAATTGCAGACAATGTGGGTTTAACAATAGGCTTGATCTTTAAAAAACAGCCTCTTCCGAGGACACAACTTTCAGTGGAGCACTGTGCCTGCAAAATAAGAAAGTTTAGGTTTAAGCAGAGACAATTCAGAGGCTCCTTGGAAAGAAAAATCACCTACTTTTAGGATTTTTTTTTCCTTACTTCCTACCAATATCAAGCCAGTTTTACAACCAGGAAACACCTCGAGGGACTAAAGGAACCAGCAGGCTAAAAAAAAAAAGCTTATCCTCCGCCTCCCAAAAAAAACCAAGGGTGAAATTCATGGTGCAGGCAGGAACTGTGACAGTGGGGTGGCCCAGCCCCTTCTGAGGCTCCCAGAATTGAGTTCAGAGGGGAAAAGGAGCTTTCCTGTTGCCACCCGGGCTCCAGCCTGAGCCTCCTCCCTCTGAGCCACTAAAATCCTGAAGCACAGGCACACCTGTGAGAACAAAAACAGGACCAGAACCCGCCCAACATACTTAACTTATGACCACCTGATGTCACAAGAACCTGCAGCTGAATTGCTGCAGACACCAGGGACAGCCTGGAATGAATCCATGTGTTTTGCTGGAAGTGATACCTGGGAACTGCTTTTTATCCCAGACAGATGTTCTGCCCCTGGAGTGATTTTCATGAATGAAATCGTATTAAAGGGCAAAAAAAAAAAAGGCATCTTTCTGCATAAGGTATAAGCAATTACCCAGGTGAATATGTGGGACTGTCACCCTGCTTCACCTTGCCCTAGAACATAATAAATGTACTCTTCAGCAAGGAGAGGTTAATCAAGGGAAGAGCAATATCTAAATGCCCACAACGAGCAGCTCTGCCCAGGGTTGGCACTTAAAACTCAGATGAACCACCAGGAAATATCTGAAATAAAGGAATATAAACCTCTGGCTTTTGATGAAACTCCAGTAAATTCATCAGAATTCAAATACTTGTTGAGCTCAGCCAGGCACAGACACCAGGGGGGAGGAAAATCCCAGCCAACAGGAGGTAACAGCTGAAGTTCCCCCCCCAGAAGTTTCCCAAGGTAACATCATCTGATGGCAGAAGAGCTAAAAATGTTGATTATTTGGCTCTGCCAAACAGGACTCGAAGATTTTCATCAGAGCAGGAAAAGGGTTTGATGGAAAAACCTTCCTGGGACATCAGGAACAGGGACTTGAACGGCTCCAGTGGAATGCCAGCCTACCTGAAATACAGGATGAGGTGCATCCAAAGAGATCTCCCGGAGTCAAAACTAATTCTGCAGAGCCACAGACACGACCAGATAATTCAATTCTTGACACACAGCCCCACAGCCCTTTTCTAAAAGCAGCATTGTAACAAGCACGTGTGTTTTCAGCAATTTACTCTCTAAAAATAGACAACTAAAATTACCTCGCTTGTGTTCCAGGGTGTATCTGTCTAAGAATTTAAACCTGAGAGAAGAGATTTTATTAATCTGCATCTCCAGCAAATTTCTGGGAGCCGAGGGGTAAAATTAGCAATGCCAGGACTGATTGGCCCACTGGAAAAAATTCCCTTCATTCCAAAGAGCATCCAGCCCCTGGGTGGCTCTCACACGTGGTGCAGAGGTGTCAAATTCACACAGCCAAGTAAATCCCTTTGTACATGAGCACTGCAGCCTCCCAGCCTTGGGAATTACAGGGCTGGAAGAGCCCTTCTGGGGGGGGAGAAAGGCAAGACACCCCTATTTTTGAGTTGAGAGCCCTGAGGCATTGGCTTTGAAGCACCAGATTTGAACACTCAGCTCGGTACCTTTAACTCTTAAAAGCAGGTTTAATTTCACTTGCTGGAAGTGCAAATTCAGGTTTAATTTCACTTGCTGGAAGTGCAAATTCGGGTTTAATTTTCACTTGCTGGAAATGCAAATTCGGGTTTAATTTCATGTGCCTGAAATGCAAGTTACAACACAGGATAACACAACCATGTATTATTTATCCTGGACAACTTCCCCTCTCCCCAGGAGACACCGAGCACAAATACTACACCCATCAAGCTTCATTTTTCAAGGATTACACACAAAGAGTGTCACAATTAATCTTTAACTGGCAGCCAGCAGGATCAGACTATACATTCCTTAGGCTGGCACACAGTGCATAATCAACCTATAAAAAGCAACAGATACAGGTTAAACATTGCTAAATATACCCTAAGATACATGAAAGGGACTGCAAAAGATATTTAAAAGAGCTGTGTACCTCGGGTTGTAAATTCTTTATAAGATAAGTTGTTTTGCAACCAAGAAACTCCTCAGAGTAGTTTCCAGTGAGAGAAATGAATCACCCCACCACACTCTCCAGGGTAAGGGAGTTTATCCACAGGGAAATACCAGGAAGTTGGGAGACAAGTGTGTACCCTTCTGGAGCTCTGCCCCCTGTGCCAGGCAGGTGATTGTTCAGAGTGTTAAGAACTCGAATTTTAAGAGATTAAAACCTTCAGGAGGGCAGCTGTTTTGTTTCTGTTGGTGGTTACTCATGTTTGTGGTGCTGCAGAGCACAAGGGCCACACATCCCCTCTTTGTTCCAGCCCTGCCAAGGAGCCAAAAGCAGAGTGGAAAAAAAAAAAAAAGTTGCCCTTCCCTGAGTAACCCGAGTGCCCTGCACTGATAACCAGGCCTTGGAACGGCTCAATCTCAGCCCAGCAGATGAACACAGCAAATGAACTTATTTCCACCCAGAAAAATCGTCATTGTGCTCGTTCAGAACCGTCCCCACGCCCTCAGCAAATCGAGTTCAAACGCTCCAAGATGACATAAGGGGCAGAACAATCACAGGAGTGTGAGCAGGCGCTGCTGGGACTCTCCCACATCCACGCTTTGTCCCAGCTGGGATGAGGGATCCTTGGGAAACAGTTCATTTAAGGATTTTGGGGGTTTTCAACAGTGATAAATGGGAATTATGTACTGTCAGTTTATGTAATTGTTACACAACTCTACGGGCTTCAAAAAAAAAAATAAATATTCATATGAGCACTAATTATATTATTTAAAAATCTTGACTAACCGGACAAGATTTAATAGATGGGTCACCAAATACTTCCCAAGCACAGCTCCAAAAGGCTACAGAATTAAACTGTCAGAGAGACAGATTTCAGTCCCACTCCTTTATCCAGAAACAAGCAATACTGGACAGAAGGCCAGTTCCTGACCTGAACACCAGAAATGCCACAATAAACCACAAACAGGTATCGCTCCTTTTTAAGGCCTCGAGATCAATCTGGTCTGATCTTTTGGATCATGAAAGGTTTTACCCTCTGCAGATTACCTGGAGTTGCCATAGAAGTGCAACATTTATTACTGTGGCCTAAAGACAGAATGCTTTAAGTTATTTATAGGTGCTAAAGCCACCACAAGTGTCCTGCCCCAAAGCCAAGGCTGCAACACTTGTTTAGGGCTCGAGTTGAAAGACCAAAATTCTACACAGAGGGTTGCAAATCCTATTACTGGTGTGAGTAAGAATGATCAAGTGTTTACTTGTAATACCTTGACTAAACATCACAGCCTGCACTAATTCCACTCTGCTCTTAAAGATGTAAAACAACAGAGCAAACAAATCGCTTCTGATGCACGGAAATGAAAAGTATTCCCCTTTTTTGGGGGGTTAATCTGGTGTCAAAGTGTCAGAACTCACCCCATGGGTCAGAAAGCATCTCTGGTTTAAGTCCTTGACGTGGATTATGGCTTGTCCAGCCATAATCAAACTGGACTGGAGCTGAGGGGCTGGTAACTATTGACTGGCTACAGGAAAACAACAGCTGGATCTTCAAGAGGAAGCAGCACATGTGTTTCCCTACCCAAAATCTGGAAAATTCAAAGTTTGTGGCTCAGCACAAAATCCCTTTTGCCTCAATGAACGCACAATGATGCCAAGCTTTGCTGAAAGCAGGACATCTCTGCTGAGCTCCCCTCCACCAGGTGCAGGTAGAAAGGGCCAACAGGTCCTTCCCTGAAGCAGTTTGACCCCAAAAGCACACAGATGTCTTTTTGTTTCCTACACTCAAGCCCAGCTCAATAAGAACATGCTCACAGTCACTGTTCTCTGTTCAGGGGGCCGTTCCTGTCCATGCAGCACTGTGGGTGAGCTGGTTGTTCTTCTCCCCATGGAGGTGCAGAGCAGTTGCCCTCTCCTTTTCTGGAATTGTGCCTTCCCTGTGCTCTGCAGCCACAGCAAACCTCTCCAGGGAGACTTCCAGCCTGAGCCAGGCAGGTGAAGGCTGACCCCTCAGCCACCTTCCTGCCCTGCCTTCCACAGCAGCCTGGTGAGTCCCTGCTTTAGGGTGTTAAAAGTTATCCAAAATAAAGATACATAGTTAAATCCTTGTTAAAAGCCTCGCCCTCTGGGTTTTTTCATCCTCCTTCCTGTGGGAACATCAGGATGTGAACCAGGGGTGGTTGTTTGGTTTTTTTTTACAGCCTGGAACCTGTCAGACCCCTGTTGTTCCTCGGTGGTGGGGGAGTGCAGGATTTCCCATTTCCAGGTGTATCCACCGCTCCAGGAATTCCCTGAGCAATCCCCCTGCACGGCAGACAATATTAAAAACACCTCCACAGGACTAAAACCTGCAAGCCAGCCAGCAGTGGCAGAGGAAGCCTCCGAGTGCTGGTTATCCCTGGATCCAAGCGGGGATCCCAAGGCTGCTGTTCAACACTCCTCTCCTCAGCAGCAACGCTGGCTTAAAAAGCCACTGCTCCCCTCCCCCCGAGTGTTATTTTTAACCTGGATGATTTCAGTGATCCCATTTACAGCCCCACAGCTGTACCAGGACTGAGGAGCAGCACCTTGGGTGCGAAGACAGGAATAGGTGGCCGGGATTAAGGCGGAAGAAATCGGGAATTTCTCGGGCTGGCATTTTCGAAACCCCGGGCTAGAACCAGATCTACGAGGAGATTTACGTTTTCAATATTTCTGTCACATGACACAAACTTACTCATCTCTGCACGGGTTCCTCCAGGTCCCCAAAGTCACAAGATTCCCCATCATCCCCTGCTTTTCCCCCTTCCACCGGCGCTCCCCAGGGAGTCACTGGCTCTCCTCTCTACCTGTGCTTCACATTCAGCAGGTTTATTGCCTTACTGTATTTATTACCTCATTCTAAAACAAGGTTTAACCACCTCCTCGGAGCAGGATTTAAATCTGTTCCCACCTCGGATTCAAAAATCTCCCTCGAACGTTTTTTAAGCTCTCTGTGCAACCATCCCATTTTTTAAGGAAAAAGAAAGAACAACCCAGTTGTCCCTTACAGTTCCGTACCCATTTCAAATCACAAGGAAAGACAGGAAGGCGAATTTGGGTGGCAGAGCAGCCTGAGAATGACTGGGGGGAGACTTCAAGGATTTCATCAAAGTGATGAAACAAATTTATGGCTTTGAAGCACGAGCTCACGGGGGAAGGTCTCTGCCTTTCAGAAAAGGCTTGAAAACTCAGCGGTTTAGGTCTGCAAACCCCTTCCCGGCGCTATCCCAGCCTCTCCAGCACACCGAGGCCTACCCTCCCCGTGCCACACCGGGCACTTCTCCTTTCACCGCATAAATTAAGGCTTTTTCCAGCAAAATCCCGAGCCATCCGAGCGCCTGGATGGAGCTCCCGGCGGCTCGAGCACGGCAGTGCGGGGGGACGGGGGGGCTCCCCATGGATTTAGGGGGGGCTCCCCACGGGTCTGGGGGGATCCCGGGCAGGCAGATCCCGGCGTTCCCAGGCGCTCCAGGGTTATCCCACATCCCGGGCTGTGCCGGGAGGAGCCGCCCGGGGGGACCCGCGGGGGCCGCAGCGGGGCTGGGCGGGGCCCCCCCCCGGGTTTGGGGGGGTGCGGGGGGTGCTGGGGAGGGTTTTGGGGTGTCTCCGGGAGGGTTTATCCATCCATAGTGAATGGAAAAGGAGGGCGGGGACGGCCCCGAGGGGCCTCCCTGCACCTGCCCGCCGGGCCCCGGGGCTGAGGGGAAGGGGAAAGGGGGTCTCGGGGGGTCCCTCAGGGACCGCGTGGGGAGGGGGCGACCGGGGCCCTGGAGGGGGGGACGGGACCCCTGAGGGCCTGGGGTCCCCTGGGGGTGCTGAGGGGGTGAAGGGACCCCTGGGGGGGGCGGCGGGCTGAGGGATCCACTTGCGAGGGGGGGATGAAGGGACCCCTGAGGGGGGTGAGCGAAGGGACCCCTGAGGGGGGGGGACGGGAGGAGGAGGATGAGGAAGATGAGGATGGCGGGGGGGAGGGAGGGGAGGCCTCACCTGCACGGCGGCCTCCAGCTTTCCCTCGAAGGTGAAGTCGATGAGGTCCGGCTTGAGGCAGAGCCCGTAGTTGAGGGGGGACACGTCGGCGGGCAGCCGCTCGAACGGCCGCTTCTCCGGCATGGCGGGAGCGCGGGGGGTGCGGGGCTGGGCCCCCCCCCGGCGGGGCGGCGGCGGCGGCGGCGCGGGGAGGGGACGGGGAGGAGAGGGGAGAGGAGGAGGGGTGGGGGGGGGGGAGGAAGAACGGCGGGGCGGGAAGGGCGACGCGGCGGCACACGGAAAGAGAGAGAGAGAGAGGAGCGGGAAGGGAGGAGCGGCAGGAGCGGAGGAGGATGGTGGTGGTGGTGGCGGTGATGATGATGATGAGGATGGTGATGAAGAAGAGGAGGATGAGGAGGAGCGGGAGCGGGAGGAGGAGGGAGGGGCGGGGGCGCGCGCGCGCGCTCCCGGCACGAGGCGGCCCCGGTGTGAGGGAAGGGGAGGGGGAGGCGGGGAGGGGGGCGGAGGGAGGCGGGAGGCGCGTGCGCGTGCGCGCGGCGGCGCCACGCGGCCGCGCACGTAGCGCGCGCGGCGCGGGGGGGGGGGGGGGGAAGAGCGGCGGAGACGGAGCGCGTTGCGTAAGAGGCGGGAGGGGGAGCAGCGCGCGTGCGCAAAGACGCGCCCCCCCCCTCCTCCCCGATTTGGACACGCCCTCCCCTTCCCCGGAGTGGACGCGCCCCCTTTGAGGCCACGCCCCCTCCCGCGCGGTCACGCCCCCTCTCCCCTCACTCCCTCACGGGGATGGGGAACGGGGAGGGCGGTGAGGGGGGTCCCGGTGCTCAACTCCTTAATGGGAGTCCCGGTGCTCACCCCCTTAATGGGGGTCCCGGTGCTCACCCCCTTAATGGGGGGTCTCGTTGCTGACGGATCTGGGGGGGATCATAGAATAGAATCATAGAATCAGCTGGGTTGGAAGGGACCTCCGAGATCATCAAGTCCAACCCTCGATCCAACCCGCTGCGCTTACTAGACCATGGCACTGATGCCACATCCAGTCTCTTCTTAAAAATCTCCAGGGATGGAGAATCCACCACTTCCCTGGGCAGCCCATTCCAATGGCTGAGCACCCTCTCTGCAAAGAAATTCTTTCTAATCTCCAACCTAACCCTCCCCTGGCACAGCTGCAGACCCAGCCCTCTTGTCTTGCTGATGGTTGCCTGGGAAAAGAGACCAACCCTGGCTCCCCCCTCCTGGCAGGGAGTTGCAGAGAGTGAGGAGGTCTCCCCTGAGCCTCCTCTTCTCCAGGCTGAGCCCCCCCAGCTCCCTCAGCCTCTCCTCACAGCACTTGTGCTCCAGTCCCTTCCCCAGCCTGGCTGCTCTTCCCTGGACCTGCTCCAGCCCCTCCATGTCCTTCCTGAGCTCAGGGCCCAGAGCTGGACACAGCACTCCAGGGGTGGCCTCACCAGTGCTGAATCCAGGGGCAGAATCACTTCCCTGGACCTGTTGGCCACCCTGTTCCTGAGCCAGGCCAGGATCCATTGGCCTTCTTGGCCACCTGGGCACACTCTGGCTCAGTGCACCCCATTATGGGGGTCCTGATGCTCACAGGCCCGGGAATGGCACAGTGCACCCTATTAATGGGGAGTCCCTGAGCTCTCCCCACTAATGGGTGGTCCTGGTGCTCATGGGTCCAAGGGGGTGGCCCAGGGCGCCTCGTTAATGGGGGGTCCCGCTGCTCACAGCTTTCCCTGCACCCCGCTTTTGGGGTGACAGCCACAGCCCAGCCCTGCTCTGGGTTTCGGATCAAAGAACTCATGCTCTGGCTCCATGTGGTGTTAAACATGGATCTGATTAATCTCAGCCTCCCAAAAGCGTGTGTGCCATGGCTTTGGGGGTGCCACAAACTGCCTGTTTTAAGGAGGAAGCTGGAAATCATTCCTTGCCTTCCACCACCGGAAAATGGGACTGATCCTTTTTTTTTCATTCTTCCCCCCCCCAAAAAAAAAAATCTATTTTTGCTAAAAGTGGTACCTCACTGTTTAAAATATAAGGCAGGGAGGGAGGGGAGCAGGGATTGAAGAGAGGGAGCAGGGAGGGAGGAGGGATTCCAGGAGGGAAGCAGGAATCCAAGGGAGGGAGCAGGGATTCACTGAGACCTGGAGGAGCCAGCGGCACGAACTGGGGCAGGGAGAAAGTACAGACAGCTCTTAGCACATCATTATAAAAACCAACCCGGGTTCATCTGGGGCTGCTGCGGGGCCGCATTGTGCTGCAGAGCCCCAGGGAGGGAAAGGGAGACAAGGAAACAGCTGGAAACAGCTGGAGCGGCGCGGGGGGTTGCGGCAGCTGCCGCCCTCCTCCATCCCTCCTCCATCCCGCCACCTCCCAGCGCCTCGGCGGGACACACGGACACGGGCAGACCGTGGGCTGGGCCCCGGCCCGGGGGTGTTTCATGGCTGGTTTTGGGAGTGAGCTCCCAGCTGGATGCCGGAGAGAAAGTCCTGTCTCCCCCCTCGGTGAGGGAAGGGCTGGAGCGGTGATCCCACGGTTCATCAAGGAGGTTCCATGAGGGATTTGCAGCCAGGATGGATGGGATAGGACTCAGCCCGGCCGTGCCACACTGGGGACACCCCGAGGCCACCACGGCTGGCCAGAGGGATGAAGCCCAGCCGTGCCACAGTCGTGCTGAGGGATTTTGCCAGCCCCCAAAATCCCCTCCCTTCCCTGCCCTGGCACAGCTCATGGCCATGGGCAGAGCCACGATGAGGTCAGGGGCAGGATAAACCTATTCCTGGAGCAGAGCTGCTTGGCACCGCGGGAGGGAAGCGCAGGGGATTGTCTCCTCTGAGCTTTAATTCCCATCCCCGGTGGCCAAAGGGTCACTGGGTGCCCTCCTGGCATGTGAGGGGGCTCAGTGGCCCAGTGGCCACAGGCCACGTGCTCAGCAAAGGGCCCCGGACACTTTCTGTGGCTGCTGGAGGTATTGTCAGATGACAGATGCTGCTGTCAGCAAGAATCCAGAGAGAAAGAGGGAAGAAAGACCGAGCCTCCGTGGAGAGAGCCAGGGGGAAGCCTCCTCCTCCTCCGCAGTGTCCCAACCAAACCGGGTCCTCCTGCAGCACCAGACTGGGGAGGGCCTGGGGACAAACAGGGTGGAAGCCAGGACTTGTAATTACCCCACAGCCACCAACCGCTGTCAGTGCTCCCTTCCAACCGGGGGGAGAAAAAGGGGGAAGAAAAGAAAAAGGAAATTCCCCAGGGAGGCTTTTCTTTCCTTCTCTCTTTCGCCGGAGCTTTGGCCGTCCCTGGCCGGAGCGGGAGCAGCCGGAGGGCACCGGCTAATCCTGCCTCGAAGGTCTGGGCTTAGGGCTGGAATCTCTGGTATTTGGGAGCAGGGGGACAGCAGCACTCGAAGCTGCGAAGTGGCTCTCTGGGCCTCTTGCTCTGCGGGACATTCCCGGGGGGATGGGAGGCGTTTTGCCTGGATTCTCCCTCTCCCTGTGTGTCCCTGTGTGTGCGTGCGGCTCTTCCCGTCGCCTCCTGCCTCGCCAGGTACCTGGGACGAGTTGCACAAGGATGGATGGATGGAGGGAAATGTGGCCAAGCCCCTGCCTGGAGGTGGCAGGGACAGCTCAGAGCCCTGATCCCAGCCCTGATCCTGCTCTCCCGTGGGACAAATCCCTGGCAGAGTGGTGGTTGTGCAAGGGGAAGGTCACACGTGGGCTGGGGGCACCATCAGGTGGCATCTCCAGATGGAGCCCCGTCCCAAACTGCAGGCAGGGATTCTCCCAGATCCCAGCAGCCCCCCACAACGAGGATGTGGCTCCGGGGTGGTTCCAGAGCCCTGAAACGATGCCCACGGAGGTGAAACCGGCTGGGATGGTACCACAGGGAAGCTCTGCAGCCAGGAGAGCCGGACAGGCCGGGAAAATCCAGCCCCACGAGTCCCAAGCCGTGGGAAAGCGCTGGGGCCGTGGGGCACCAGTGACTCAGCCCCGTCTGCTCCAAGACTGGAGCCCCCACAGCCCCGGGGCTTCATCCCTGTTTTCCAGAGGGCAAACCAGGTCCAGTTTTCCCACTGTGGCACAGCGGGGAGCATCCCCCCTCTCCTATTTTTGACCCTCCACGAGCGTCACCCCAAATTTTGGGATGCAGATGCCATCCCCACACACACACACACACACACAGTGGGTGCCTGGCCTTCCCCCTTGCCCCCTGGCTCGGCCGCTCCCGGCTCATCCCGCTCCCGCCGGCGCAGATAACAGCGCGGGCCGGGATCAACGGTCTCGGGCACAGCGGAGCCGTCACTACACATTAACCAGCTGCCCGATGGAGCAACGCGGCCCCGGAGCCAAGATCAACAGTCCCCAAAGCAAACTGGGAGCGGGGCCAGGCGGAGCCGGCGCGCCCGGAGCCTCCCGACGAGCCCCCCCCCCGGCTTTCGAGGGCCCCCCCCGGGCTTCGCACCCCCCCCAAACCCCGTGCTGGGATGGCCTGTGGGGCCGTGGGCGGGTGATGAGCATCCCCAGGGTGTCCCTGCGGCTCCCAGAGGTGGAATTTCGAGGGGAGAGGGTGTGGGATGAGCTGTTTTGTGTTAGGGCGTTCGCCAGCGGGGACATTTGGAGGGTGCCCTGCCCCTGAGCCCGTCTCCAGCAGCAGCGGCATCCTGGGAATGCTGAATCCCAGGGGTCTGGGCTGTGCCAGGGTCATCAGGACAGGCACCTAACACGAGACCTTCTCCAGCACCAGCATCCCGGGAGTGCTGCATCCCAGTGTTCTGCGCCGTCCCAGGGTCATTCGGATGGACTCCTGCCCCTGAGCCCCCCTCCACCGGCAGCATCCCGGGGGCGCTACATCCCGGGCTGTCCCAGGGAGGTTTGGAGGGATCCTTCCCCCTGAGCATCCCCCGCTTTGCCAACAGCCCCCCAGAAACGCTCCAGCCCGGGTTGCCCTGGGCACATTCAGAGGGACCCCTGACCACCTGCCCCTCTCTGCCAGCAGCCCCGCGAGGGTGCCACATCCCAGGATTCCAGGTTGTTCCAGAGACATTCAGAGGGACCCCTGTCCCCGAGTCCCCCCTCCGCCACCATCCCCGTGACGGGAAACTCCGAAAGCGTCGGGTACCGAGCGCTGAGCTGCTGGGGGGGGCTGCGGGAGCCTGGGGGGGGCTTTGCGGGTCTGGGGGAGCCCTTCAGGTTTAGGGAGGGGCTCTGGAGGTCTGAGAGGGTCTCTGCAGGCCTGGGGGGGCTCTGTGTGTCCCGGGGGGGCTCTGCAGGTCTTGGGGGTGCTCTGCGGGTCTGGGGGTGCTCTGCGGGTCTGGGAGGGTCTCTGCGGACCTGAGGGGGCTCTGCGTGTCCAGGGGGGGCTCTGCAGGTTTTGTGGGGTGCTCTGCGGGTCTGAAGGGGTTCTGCTGGTCTGGGGGGAGCACTGCGTGTCCGGGGGGGTCCTACACCCACAGCACTCCCGCCATAGGGCAGGATGGGGGGCCCGGGGTGGGGGGGATCACCCCCTTTTTCGGTTCCCAGGACCCCCCCCCGCACTGCGCCAGGCACGACGGGGGGGGGGTCATCCCCCCACCCTCCGCGGGAGTGGGGGGCGGAGCTTCCTTTGGCCCCGCCCCCTCGGGAAGCTCCGCAGCCGATGGAATTTTCCACTCGCTGCCGCGCGCGCGGGCTCGCGCGGGCTCGCGCCGGCCACGCCCCCTCCCGGCGCGCGACACCCCCTCCTTGGCCGCGCCCACAAAACGGACACGGGCCCCGCCCACCCCGACGCTAAACCACGCCCACCCCGCGGATCGGACTCCTCCACCTTCCCGGCAGCCCCCGCGGCGGGACAAGATGGCGGCCGCCATGGCGGCGGGGCTGGGCCTGAGGGTCCCGCGGCTCCTCGGGCAGGTCGGGCTCGAGGGGAGCGCGGTGAGGGGCTGGAGGGGCTTCAGGAGACCGCGGGGGACGCGGGCTGAGGGATATGAGGCGCTCAGGGGCGACGGAACGCGCGGAGGGACGCGGGACAGGTGGTGTGTGTTCACGCCTGGGAGGTGTGAGGGGAGGTAAATCAAGGTGTTGGAGCTGCGTGTGTCAATCCCGGTTTTGTTGTTTCCCTTCCTTAGGCTGCAGGGTCCCTGCTGCGCCCCGGAGCGGCTCCGTCCTGCCTCGTCGTCCCGGTGAGAACGAGGAAAAGGAAGAGTTTTGCGGTCCCCGACTGGGCCCGGGAACTGACCCCCGAGGAGAAGATGCGGCGGCTCAAGTCCGCGGCGCCGATATTTCCCGACGAACACATAGAACGGACCTTCTACTTGGCTTCCACAGGTGGGGCAGCTGCTCTGGGGCCAAAACTGAAGCAGCTCCTGGCCCAGCAATTCCCTGCGTGCTCCTGTTTCACCTCGCAAATATCATCACCTGCTTCTTTGATTCCTTAATTTTGCTGGTTCTGAGCCCCCTCCTGACCTTTTCTCCCTCTCCCAGCTGACATCATGGATCCATATGTCCCTCCCGAGGGCGATGCCCGCCTGTCCACCCTGTCCAAGGAGGGGCTGAAGCAGAAGATGGATAAGCTGAAGCAGACAGCGGCCTCCCAGCTGGCGTGAGTGCCTCCTCAGTCATTAATGAGCTTAATTCTGTGCTGCAGGAGCTTTGCTGGGTCTGTGTTGTGGCAGAACTGGTGTCTTCTGTCTGTCTCTGTGAGATACTGGGGGGTTGAGAGGCTGCCATCACCCAAAACACCTGGGACAGCTCCAACCTGTTCCTTCCTTCCTTTTCCTGTCTTTTCAGCCTGCGGAAGATCAAAGATCACGACCCGGATTTCAGCACTAAAACCTTCCCAGAGAAGGCTCAGGAGATATTTATCGAGGCTCACAATTCCCTGGCAAAGTAAGACCCTTCCCTGGCTGGTGTGGGTTTTGCAGGACCTGCCTCTCTTTGCTGACATGCTCTGGTTTTCATGGAATCATGGAAAGGTGGAATGGTTTGGGTTGGGAGGGACCTTAAAGCTCATCCAGTTCCACCCTCCTAGGATTAGAAAGACAAGGAGGGATTCCCAGGGTGGCTGCCCCATCCCTGTGGGAGTGTCCAAGGCCAGGTTGGAGCAACCTGGTTTAGTGGAAGGTGTCCCTGCCCAAGGCAAGGGTGGAATTGGATAATCTTTTAAAGTCCTTTCCAACCCAAACCGTTCCGTGGTTCCATGAAATGACACTCCACTGGCTGGCTCTGCTCTCCAGTGACAGATTTCAAACCTGCCTCGCTCTTGGTTCCAGCTCCAAACATCCCTAAAACATTTGGGTCAGAACTGGCTCCCCCATTCCTGTGCCCTTTCCCTGGAGCTGTGTCAGCTCAGCTCAACCTTCGTGCCCTCCTTTCGTTTCATTTGTCACGGCTGAGAATTTGGCTTTTCCTGTTTTGCCAGGAGCCTGTGTGTCTCCTGGAAAGGCAGGGATTTGTGGGGAAGCCTCTTTGTTGTGCCCAAGTAAGGGGGTGTGTTTGCTTTGCAGCTTCAACAAGCAGAAACTTCACTCCCTGGTGACCGAGCGCTGCTACCCCGTGAGTGTCTGCCTGCAAAATAGTGTGGAATCGTGGAACATCCTGAGTGGGAAGGGACCCACAAGCATCAAAGTCCAACCCCTGGCCCTGCACAGACACCCCAGCAATCCCACCCTGTCCCAAACACTCCCTGAGCTCTGGCAGCCTTGGGGTTGTGACCAAACCCTGGGGAGCCTGTTCAGTTCCCATCAACCCTCTGGGGGAAGAACCTTTTCCCAAAATCCAGCCTAAACTTGCCCTAACACAGCTCCTGCTGTTCCCTGGGTCTTGTCACTGATCACAGAGAGCAGAGGTCAGTGCCTTGACCTCTTCCATGGCTTTTAAAGCTCTCTAAACCTGATCATGTCTCATTTTTCCTGGATGCAGCGAAGAGCTGGGAGGGGAACCCCTGATGACTAAACACCCTGCTGGATGCAGCACTTTTCTTGTTGTGTTCTCATCCGAGTCGAGCTGCTGCTTGTTTTTACCCCTTGCAGGACATGGTCCGTGGGAACAGGTACAAGACCATCAGGTGGAGGTTTGTGGAGTCCCTGGAGCCCCCCAGGGTGGTCCATGTCCGCTGTGACAGCCTCGTGAACAGGGGCAACCTCTATGGGCAGGTGACAGTGAGGATGCACACCCGGCAGGTACAGCCCTGAGCCCCTGCTCTCCTTGGAATCAGGGAATGGGTCGGGCTGGGAGGACCTTGGGGATCGTCCAGTTCCACCCAGGAACACCTTCCACCAGCCCAGGTTGCTCCAGCCTGGCCTTGGACACTTCCAGGGTTGGGGCAACCACAGCTTCTCTGGGAAATCCATCCCAGCCCCTCCCCACCCTCACGGGGAAGAATTCCTCCCCAATATCCAATATAAATCTCCCTTTTTTAGTTTAGAGCCATCCCCCCTTGTCCTGTCACTCCAGGCCCTTGTGAATAGTCTCTCTCCATCTTTCCTGTTGCTCCCTTCAGGTCCTGGAAGGCCACAGTGAGGTCACTGCAAAGCCTTCTCTTCTCCAGGCTCAGCAATCCCAATTCCCTCGGCCTTTCCATGCAGGAAAGGTGCCCCATCCCTCTGATCACTTGATCACAGAGAATCCCACACAGGTTTAGGTTTGAAGGGACCTCAAAGCCCATCCAGTGCCACCCCCTGCCATGGGCAGGGACACCTTCCACTGGCCCAGGTCACTCCAAGCCCCTCCCAACCTGGTTTTTTTGGGCTGTTTTTACAGATTTTGGCCATCTACGACCGCTTTGGGCGGCTCATGTACGGTGGGGAGGAGGTGCCCAAGGATGTTTTGGAGTATGTGGTGTTTGAGAGGTACCTGGTGAACCCCTATGGCTCGTGGAGGATGCACGGGAAGATCATCCCAGAGTGGGCCCCTCCAAAGGATCCCATTGTCAAGGTAATCCCAGCAGGAAAAGGCACCAGCGTGGCTGGGAAATGCAGGTTCCTGGTTGAACAGGGATGAAGACAAAGCTGAGCTCCCTGTGAGGGGAGGGTGGGGGGTTGATCCACGAGCAGAGCTGTTTGTTGTCGTGGTGTTGTCACCTGGAGCACCTGGAAGCTGGAACAGGAGGCTGAGGGCAGGTGTGGGATCATTTAGGGGGGTTGTTTCTCCCTGGGCCTGACCTGGCCAAGTGCTGCAGGGGCTCTGTCTCCCTGTGTTACTAAAAACAGATCCTAGAGGGAAGGAGGTGAGAATTCCAGTGTGGTACAAGGCCTGTCATCCCCCCCCATTCCCCCCTTGCGTTTTCCCTGTTTTCCCTCCATCCAATTCCCCCTTTCCACAACCCTCTGCTCCCCTTCCTTCCTCTCTGCAAGGTGAGGAATCCCCAGTGCAGCAGTTCAGAGCTGCTCTGCCTCCTGCTGATCCTGTTCCTTGCTCTTGCAGACGGTGATGATTCCTGGCCCGAGCCTGGATCCCTCACAGGAGTATGAAGAAGTGAAATAGGAAGTTCTGGAGCCTGCACAGGGACAGCAGTGCCAGCAGCCTGGGAGGGAGGCAGGGCTGGGAATGCTTGGATGTGGCTGTGCCTGCCCTGGGAGCAGCCAGCAAACAAAGTGGCTTCAGAAATGGACTCCAGTCACCCCAAATGTGTCCTTAAAGGAGCAAGAGGAGCTCGGGAGAGGGATTTGAATGAGCCCTGAGAAGGGCTTTACTCTGTCCAAGGACTCTGTGTGCTGCAGCTTCACCCCCCCTGTGTTTGTCCTCAGGGCCATTCTCTGTCCTGGACTTCCATTGTGAGAGCCCTTGGCTCTTGGAGAGCCCTTGGAAGTGTGTCCAGACGTGGGATATTTGTCACTTCCATGGGAAGTGTCACAGACCTGCTGGTCACTCATTAAAACTTCCACCAGTAGCTGCTGGCACATTGTTTTCCCACTCCCCCTCCCTTTTCCTACTGATTCCCATCCTCCTTTTTTTTAATTTTTTTTTCAAACAAAAAACCAGAGAAAAGCAGCAAGAACACTTTAAATCCAATTCTGGGGAGGGGGGTGCTGGGACTGGACTCCTGCTGAGTGGGAGTTTCCCCAAGGGGCTGCAGCACAGCACTGATAATTCAATTTAATGTCATTTTTGGCTCCTTGCAGGGTCAGCCTTTCCCAGGGTTGGGGGTTTGGTGTTGGTGGCAGAGCTCGTGGGTTCTGTGCTGTCAGTGGGGGACTGGCACCATCCTGTGGACACACTGACATTTTGCATCAGTGCCTGGTTGTGCAGGATGGGTTGGGAAAACACCTCCCCAGAGGTTCCCTTTCTCCAGGGCTGGGAATTATCCTTTTCCCTGGGAATTAACCTTCTCCCTGCTCTGCTCAGCCAAGTCCCTCAAGAGCCAAATGCTCACTAGTCACCCAGTAACAAAGCTTTTGCTTCTTCAGCCCTGTCTTGCTTTTTCAAATCAGCCATTTCCAGAGCACTTTTATTTCATCCCTGAGAGTTCAGGGCGTTTTTATTTCTGCTTTGAAAGAGATTTTGCAGAGCTGTTAGAGGAAAAAAAAAAAAGAAAAAAGGAGTTGTGGCTCCTCGTGCTCGCGGCGTTTTCAGCGGGTTTTTTCTCGTGAACGATGTTCTTTTGGAAGGGCAGAACATCATCTCTCTGCTGCCTTGGGAGAGGAGCCAGCCACGGAATCCCTTTCATGTCTTTTGGAAGCCAGAGGGGTGTCACAATCTGTCTGTTCCTGAAAGGACTTTCTAAATGGAGCCTCTGCCTCCGCCTCGCTCGGGGAGCCGGGGAGGCCCTCGGGGCTCTGGAGTGTGGGAGCTGAGCCAGGGGCAAAAATAACTCCCTGGGAGCTGCTGCTTGTGTGTGCTGGGACAGGTGGGGGGGTGACTCCTCAACCCAGACCTACTCAAGGGGTGAGAGAACTGGGATTGTTCAGCCTGGAAAAGGGGAAACTTCGGGGTGAGCTGATTGTGACCTGAAGGAGCTCCGGGAGAGATGGGGAGAGAGTGTTCCCAAGTGCCAGGGCAAGGGGGGATGGCTTCACACCCACAGGCAGGGTTAGGTGGGGGATTGGGAAGCAATTCTTCCCTGGGAGGGTGGGCAGGGACTGGGATGGCTTTCCCAGAGAAGCTGGGGCTGCCCCTGGATCCCTGGAAGTGTCCAAGGCCAGGTTGGAGCAACCTGGGCCAGCAGAAGTGTCCCTGCCCATGGCAGGGGGTGGAAGGAGATGGTGTTAAAGATCCCCTCCAAACTGTTCTGGGACTCTGTGAGGTTCTCCAGCTCTGGCTCTGAATGAAAAGGGTCGTTTTTTTGTGGAATGTCTGCCTTTTGGGGGAGAATGGCCTTCCCATGGCCTTTCCTTCCAGCTGAGCAGCCCGTGGCTCCCCATCTCCCCTCTCCAACCTCTGCAGCTCAAGCACTTCATTCCTGGGTTCCCTCCACAGCCCCTTCCTGGGGGATCTCTCAGCTCTTCCCCACCCCCACAAACGAGCCTCTCAGCCCACACTCTGTAACAACACCCTTTATTTGCTGTATTTACACGTCCTGACGTTGGTGTTGGACCAGCAAAGACCTCGGGCCAAGCACGGGGGCTCTGCAGGTGGGAGCAGCCTCCAGCCCCAGCCTTTCCCTCCCCAAAAACCACATCTGCACTGGGATTTAGGGATGGGGCTACTGGTGATCCCACGGGCACACCTCGGGCTGGGTTTCCCTCTCACCCCCCTCCCCATCCCGGGGGGTCCCCCTGGCTCTGCCCTGGCCGAGGTGGGTCAGGGTGGGATCCACACTCTCCTCCTCCCAGGGACACACCTCCGAGCTTTTCCTTGTGTCTGTGCTGGGCTTGGCAGGTGCTGATGGAGCCTCTTCTGCTTCCCAGGGACAAACCTCAGCCAGGCCAGTGCCAGGGCTGGGGCTGCTGCCCGTCCCTGGGGGCTGGATGCCGGGCAGGAGCCGGCACAGGGGCTTGTGCTTGGCCTCCCCATCAGAGCTGCCCTTGGATTTTTCCAGCAGGGCAGTTGGAGACCCAGCACTGGCTCCTGCCACCGGCTTTGGCTTTCCCATCCCAGGCTGGGATGTTCTGTCAGCTCCCCGTGGGTGCACACCTGCTTTGGAGCTTTCCTTCTCCCACCCCGTGGGCTCTGCTGCTTCCCAGGGGCAGATTTCGGATTTCCTGCTCTCCGTGCTGTCGGATTTCTTGGATGGCTCCTTCTCCATTGCAGTTTTCAGGGAGAGATCCTCCATGTCCGTGCTCTCCCAGGGACAGACGGACTCACGGTCTCTGCTCCCCTTCTCCACAGGTTTGGAGGACTTTCGTGGGACTCTGTCCTTCCCTGGGGCTGTTCCTTTGTCCAGCTGAGGTTCAGCCTCCTCCCAGGGACAGATTTCTGCTCTGTCACTGGATTTGGGCTCCTGACCCTCCCAAGGACAGATCTCTGCCTTCAGCCTCTCTGTGCTCTTGGATTTCTTGGAAGGCTCTGTGCTCCCTGCACAGGGTTTGCTCGGGGGCTGCTCTGTGCTCTCCCAGGGACAGATTTCAGCTTTGTCACTGGATTTGGGCTCCTGATCCTCCCAGGGACAGATCTCTGCCTTCAGGCTTTCCTTGCTCTGGGATTTCTTGGAAGGCTCTGTGCTCCCTGCACGGGGTTTGGCCTGTGGCTGCTCCATGTCCGTGCTCTCCCAGGGACAGACGGACTCACGGTCTCTGCTCCCCTTCTCCACAGGTTTGGAGGTGGCCACTTCTTTTGGTGGGACTCTGTCCTTCCCTGGGGCTGTTCCTTTGTCCAGCTGAGCTCCAGCCCCCTCCCAGGGACAGATTTCAGCTCTGTCACTGGATTTGACCTCCTGACCCTCCCAAGGACAGATCTCTGCCTTCAGGCTCTCCACGCTCTGGGATTTCCCCGAAGGTGACTTGGGCAGCCCTGTGCCCATGACATGGGATGTCCCCGAGGGTTCCTGTGTGCCCAGGCTCTCCCAGGGACACACAGCCTCCCTGTCCCTGCTGCCCTTCCCTGGGGATCTCTCCGGGCTGGCCAGCGCTGCCTGGCGCGTGATGCGCTTGTCCCCCCTGGAGCCCCCCTGGGAAACCTGCTTTGCCTTTGGCTGCTGGGAGGGAGGTTCAGCCCCTTCCCAGGGACAGATTTCAGCTTTGTCACTGGATTTGGGCTCCTGGGCCTCCCAAGGACAGATCTCTGCCTTCAGGCTTTCCTTGCTCTGGGATTTCTTGGAAGGCTCTCTGCTCCCTGCACCAGGTTTGCTCTGGGGCTGCTCCGTGCTCTCCCAGGGACAGATTTCAGCTTTGTCACTGGATTTGGTCTCCTGAGCCTCCCAAGGACAGATCTCTGCTGATTTCTTTGATGGCTGTATGCTCCCAGTGTGGGGTTTGGGCAGTGGCTGTTCCATGTCCGTGCTCTCCCAGGGACAGACGGACTCACGGTCTCTGCTCCCCTTCTCCACAGGTTTGGAGGACTTTGGTGGGACTCTGTCCCTCCCTGGGGCCACTGCTTTCTCCAGCTGAGGTTCAGCCTCCTCCCAGGGACAGATTTCTGCTCTGTCACTGGATTTGGGCTCCTGATCCTCCCAGGGACAGATCTCTGCCTTCAGGCTCTCTGTGCTCTGGGATTTCTTGGAAGGCTCTGTGCTCCCTGCACGGGCTTTGCCCAGGAGCTGCTCCGTGCTCTCCCAGGGACAGATTTCTGCTTTGTCACTGGATTTGGGCTCCTGATCCTCCCAGGGACAGATCTCTGCCTTCAGGCTCTCCTTGCTCTGGGATTTCTTTGACGGTTCTGTGCTCCCTGCACGGGGTTTGGGCAGTGGCTGCTCCATGTCCGTGCTCTCCCAGGGACAGACAGACTCACGGTCTCTGCTCCCCTTCTCCACAGGTTTGGAGGTGGCCCTTTCTTTTGGTGGGACTCTGTCCTTCCCTGGGGCTGTCCCTTTGTCCAGCTGAGCTCCAGCCCCCTCCCAGGGACAGATTTCAGCTCTGTCACTGGATTTGACCTCCTGACCCTCCCAAGGACAGATCTCTGCCTTCAGGCTCTCCACGCTCTGGGATTTCCCCGAAGCTGACTTGGGCAGCCCTGTGCCCACAACATGGGATGTCCCTGAGAGTTCCTGTGTGCCCAGGCTCTCCCAGGGACACACAGCCTCCCTGTCCCTGCTGCCCTTCCCTGGGGATCTCTCCGGGCTGGCCAGCGCTGCCTGGCGCGTGATGCGCTTGTCCCCCCTGGAGCCCCCCTGGGAAACCTGCTTTGCCTTTGGCTGCTGGGAGGGAGGTTCAGCCCCTTCCCAGGGACAGATTTCAGCTTTGTCACTGGATTTGGGCTCCTGGGCCTCCCAAGGACAGATCTCTGCCTTCAGGCTTTCCTTGCTCTGGGATTTCTTGGAAGGCTCTGTGCTCCCTGCACGGGCTTTGCCCAGGGGCTGCTCCATGTCCGTGCTCTCCCAGGGACAGATTTCAGCTTTGTCACTGGATTTGGGCTCCTGATCCTCCCAGGGACAGATCTCTGCTGATTTCTTTGATGGCTCTCTGCTCCCAGTGTGGGGTTTGGGCAGTGGCTGCTCCATGTCTGTGCTCTCCCAGGGACAGACGGACTCACGGTCTCTCCTTGCTTTCTCCTCCTTTCCAGATGCACCAACTCCAGTTTCTTTCAGGAGACCTTGACTTGCAGAAGGGCTTTTGCTCACAGTGGATGGTCTGAGTTTCTCTTTACCTGATGGAGGTTCAGCCCCTTCCCAGGGACAGACGTTGGCTTTGTCACTGGATTTGGGCTCCTGAGCCTCCCAAGGACAGATCTCTGCCTTCAGGCTCTCTGTGCTCTGGGATTTCCCCGAAGGTGATTTGGGCAGAGCTGTGCTCCTGGCAGGGGGTTGTTCTGGGGGTTTCTCGGTGCCCAGGCTCTCCCAGGGACAGATCTCCTCCTTTATGCTCTCCATACTCTGGGATTTCTTGGACTCAGCTTTTTCCAGGCTTTTCCTGACGAGCTCTGCAAACATCCCGGTGTCCCCGCGCTGTTCCCAACGGCTGCCCATCCCTGCCAGCTTTGCTTTAGTATCTCCCACTCCTCTGGATCCTGGCTTGCCTTCCCTTTTGGAGGTGTCCTGCCTCAATCCCTCCTTCCCTGCTGGAGCTGCAGCCTCTTCCCAGGGGCAGATTTCTGTTCTAGGACGTGGCTCATCCTCCACTTCCCACGGACAGATGGTGGCCTTTTTGCTGTCCACGGATCCAGCTTGCTGGGATGAAGGTTTGGGCACACTCCCAGCTTTCCCCGCTGCATCCCAGGCTCTGGCAGTGCCCCGGCTCCCCCCAGGACCGAGGGGCTCAGCCTGGCTGCTCCCCTTTTCCAGCACCTTGGCCGGGCTCTCCTCACCCACCAGGAGCCCCCCGTCCTCCCGGGAAGCAACGGCCTCTTGGCGCAGCAGAGCTCCCCTTCCCGCTGGGATTCCAAGGGATCCTGGGGGAAAAGCCCCAGCCCCTGGCTTCTCCCTGGCCTCTCCCTGCACGCTGGTGGTGGAGGGCTGGGGGCTGCTCGGGGTGGGCTTTGCAGGTGGCTGCTCCTCCTCCGTGTGCTCCTGGGGCTGGATGGATCCGTTGATCCCCTGGAGCCCTTTGGCTGTTCCTTCCTCCAGCGTGACTGCAGGAGCATCCTTCCCTGGATCCACTGCAGGAGCATCCTTCCCTGGATCCACTGCAGGAGCATCCTTCCCTGGATCCACTGCAGGAATGTCCTTCCCTGGATCCACCCCAGGAGCCCCGTCCCCTTCCTGGGGCTCCACCTGTGTTTTCCCACTGGGCTGCTCTGCCACTTCGTCCCCACCAGCTGTCCCTGGCGCCAGACTGTCCCAGTGTCCTTCTGTCCCGCTGTCCCCCCAGCCCGTGGCTTCCCCGGGGGTGGCAGCGTTGTTGTTGTGCTGGCAGGGCACCGTGTACCCACGGCTGGGGGGCTCTGGCCTCTGCCTGCCCCCCTCGGGGCTTTTGGCAGCGGGGTCGGGGCCGGTGCCCCCGAGGGACGTGGCCGAAGCCTCGGCCAGGCTGGACTTCTCCCTCCTGCTGCTCCCCCTCTTCCTGAAGCTCCCCTCGCTCTCCCTCCTCCCCCTGAGGACGCTCTTCCCCCGGGAGCGGTTCAGGGCTTTGATGGCCAGGCCCAGGCTCCGGAAGGTCTTGGCAGGGGCTGGTTTGGGCTCGGGGGTCTCCGTGTCACCGGCGGTCCCCGAGTCTGCTGCCTCGGCGGCTTTTTGTTTCCTGCTCAGGATCTCGTCCTGGATCAGCTCCCAGGGACAGACCTGGGCCGAGATGGGGGGTGGGCTCAGCAGCCCGCCCTTCCCCGCGGGGGGGGACGAGCGCCCCGGGTGTCCCTCCGGTGTCTCCTCCGATGTCCCCTCCAGTGTCCCCTCCGGTGTCCCCTCTGCCTCTCCCGCTGGTGCCGGGGGGTCCCGCGGTGGCTCCGCCGGCTCCAGGGAGTCCCCAGCGGGCACCGAGTGCCTCCCCAGGCTCTCGTAGCGGACGGGGGGCACGGGGGGCGTTTTCCTCACGGCCACCCGCACCTTCCTGGGCGGGTGGGCGCTGTCGACGCTGACGCTCTTGGTGGGCGCGTAGGTGACGTGTTTCTGCACCTTGGCATCGCCCAGGGGGGACGTGTCCTCCTGGGAGCAGCTCTCGCCGGGGATTTTGGCCTTCCCGGCCTCCCTGGGAGGGGCACGGCCGGGAGGGTGCCTCGAGGCCGGGGCTGAGAGCTGCCTGCCGCTGTGCCACCCCTCCCGGGCGGCTCTGCTGGCCGCCAGCAGGGCCTCCTCCCGCGCCCCGCTGACCACGCTGTGTGACTTCTGCAGGGCGGGTGCCCGGGCCGGGGGTCTCTGCCAGTGCCCCGACAGGTTTTGGGCGCTGGCCGACTTGCACACGAGCGGGGCGGCGTCCAGGGAGTCGCTGTCGGATTGCTCCAAGGTCACGTCCATCTCCTCTTTCCCCGGCGAGGGCTCCTCGGCGGGGAGGATGCCGGGGCTGGGCGACCCTCGGGGGGGCCCCTCGGAGCTGCGGGATTTGCGCAGGGCGGAGGAGCGGCGCCGGGATCCCTCGTCCCGCATCCTCACGCCGGTGCCGCCGCCGTCCAGCGGGCGCCGGGCGGAGGAGCCGCGGCGGCCCGGGATGCTCCCGCGGTCCCCGGCGCTGCTCCGGCGGGACGGGGCCTCGGGCGGTTCGGCCCCGCGGCGCAGGATGGAGCGGGCGAGCCTGCGGCGGGAGCTGCGCTTCCTGGGCAGGTGGGGGTTGTTGGTGGCCATCCGCCACGTCTTGTGCACCTCCAGCTGCCGGTAGAGCTTCTTCAGCTCCTCCTGCGCCGGGCGCGGCAGAGGGAGGGGAGAGAGGAGGGCGCGTAAAGTGGGGGGTGTAAAAAAAAGCCCCCCCCCAAACCGCCCAGGCTGCCCCCGCGTCCCCAAACCCCCCTCCCCGCGCTGCCCGTCCCCTCCAGCCCGGGTCACACAGAGGGTTTGCCCGCCCGGGGAGGGTCACCCTGCGCCCCCTTCTCTCCCCCCCCCCCTTCGCTTTGCGTCAGGAAAAGATTGCGAAAGGCACCTCTTACTCTGCACAACCAGCGTCAAAAGAAGGTCCTGAGTGTGCCACCCACCCGAATGTCATCGGGGTCGAGACTGTGCTCGCTCCAGGCGGACGCGATGCTGCTGTTCAGGCAGGAGCCCGAGCGCCGCATGTCCAGCTCGTCCTCGTACACCTCGGCCGTGATCTCCTCCCGCAGCGGAGAGCCCCTGTGCAGGAACTGGGGGGGGCCAGGAGAGGGCACTCACCGAGGGGTCCCTGAAGCGCCGGGGGACCCCAGCCCCAGCCCCCAGAGTCCCCGGGCTGAGCGTTGGAATCGTGGAATCACCAGGGTTGGAAAAGCCCCCTGAAACCGAGGCCAGCCTGTAACCCGTGTCCCCACTGAACCGTGTCCCCGGGTGCCACATCCACGTGTTTTTGAGGGCTTCCAGGGATGGTGATTCCACCACCTTCCCGGGCAGCCCATTCCAAGGCTTTACAACCCTTTCCATTAAGAAATTTCCCCCCAAATCCGAGCCAAATCTCCCCTGGTGCCACTTGAGGCCATTTCCTCTCCTCCTGTCCCTCGTTCCCTGGGAGCAGAGCCTGATCCCCCCCCAGCTCCCCCCTCCTGTCAGGGGGTTTCAGAGCCAGAAGGTCCCCCCTGAGCCTCCTTTTCTCCAGGCTGAGCCCCCCCAGCTCCCTCAGCTGCTCCAGCCCCTTCCCAGCTCCGTCCCCTTCCTGGGACACGGTACCTTGGGGATAAAGAGCAGGGCCAGGGTCATGGTGACGGTGCCGTGGGTGTGAGCGAAGAAGAGGAGCAGAGTCCAGTCAGGATGCAGGGAGGGGATGATGATGAACCTGGAAGGGGCAAGAAGGGCAGTGCCAGGTCCCAGCAAGGCACCCACAGCCCCCTCCCCACCCCCAGACCCCACAGCTTCCCCCTGCCCGGCGACCCACGGCTCCCCCCTGCTTGGGGACGGTCCCTGAGCATCCCCAGGGATGGGAATCGCCGTTCCCAGCCCCTCCTGGGCCCCGTGTCCTACCTGACCACGTGGAAGGCAGCGGAGATCATGAGCTCGTTGTGGAGGGCGATGCCCATGTAGCGGGGCTCGTGGAAGGCGGAGGGCACGGCCCGGGTGGCGTAGCACAGGAAGCTGCCCCACAGCAGGAACAGCATCTCGGCTGTGGGGCAGAGCAGGGAGCGATGCTGAGCACCCAGCCCTGGCACCCTGCCTGTTCTGGGGGGCACCCATGGGTGCTGCTGCCCGGCAGGACCCCCCTGCACCCAGCCCGGCACGTTCACCCTGGGTGCTGTTGGAACATGTTGGGTCTGGATCACCCCTTGGCACGGCCTTTCCAAAGACCTCCAGGACTCAAGAGCTGCCCCAGGTGATTTACCCAGGGCCAGGGCGATGGGAGCCCCTCCTTGGAGCAGATTAAATGGGACAAGGAAACAAAAACCCTGCACGGCACATTTAGGGGACGGGGTCCTGGGACTGTGGGGCCCCCCGGGGTGCCCTGGGGGTGGTCTCACCGATGACCATCAATCATGTAGGGCTCTGGGGACCCCCGGGGTGCCCTGGGGGTGGTCTCACCGATGACCATCATGTAGTCCCAGCAGTCGTGGCCGCAGATGTAGAAGTGGAGCCCGTGGGCGGTCTGGGTGCGGATCACCAGCGGGATGTTCTTGTTGACGTTCTCCAGCATGCCGATGGTCCAGGCCGCCAGGAACCACAGCACCAGGAGCAGGATGGGCGCCAGCAACTTCAGCACCCGCCCGCTCGACACGTAGGGCGCCCGCTGGGCCGAGCGGGACAGGAACACCTTCAGCACCCTGGGGGGGGCACAGGGGTGAGCCCCCGGCCCTCCTTGCCGTGGGGGTGCTGAGCACCCAAACCCCCCCACTGCAGGGGTCCTGAGCACCCAAACCCACTCACCATGGGGGTCCTGAGCACTCAAATCTGCCCGCTGCAGGGGTCCTGAGCACCCAGACCCATTCACTATGGGGGTCCTGAGTACCCAAACCCCCCCACTGCAGGGGTCCTGAGCATCTAAACCTCCCCTCTGTGGGGGTCCTGAGCACCTAAACCTCCCCTCTGTGGGGGTCCTGAGCATCCAAACTCCCCCACTGCAGGGGTCCTGAGCACCCAAACCCACTCACCATGGGGGTCCTGAGCACCCAAACCCACTCACCATGGGGGTCCTGAGCACTCAAATTCCCCCCACTGAAGGGGTCCTGAGCATCTAAACCTCTCCTCTGCGGGGGTCCTGAGCACCCAAACCCCCCCACTGCAGGGGTCCTGAACACTCAAATTCCCCCCACTGCGGGGGTCCCCAGCACCCACATCCCCTCACTGTGGCAGTCCAGACCACCCCGCTGCTCCCCATTAGGGGGATGCCGACCACCCAAACCCCTCGGCACGGGGGTCCCGAGCCCCGAGCCCCCCGCCCTGGGTACCTGTACAGCTTGAGGGTGATGGTGCCGTAGACGGTGGCGAAGCCGAGCATCCGCACCCAGCGCAGGACGATGCAGCGGAAGATGCTCGGCTTGAAGTACAGGATGAACACCTGGAGAGGTGGGAGGCAGGGATTATGGATGGCACGGCGTGGATCCCACCTCCAGAGCCTCGGAAATCACCTGCTTTCAAAGCCAGCACCCCCCTCCCCTCCCCTTGACCCCGCTGCCACGGCAGCTCGTGCGGGAGGGAGAGGGGATTTGGGAGGGGATTAATTCCCGCAGCCAGCAGGAGAAAAGGGATTTGGTTTTCTGAGAAGGTTTATGCCGCAGCCCCCAGGGACCGTGCCAGCAAAATTAACAATTAGGTGGAGCCGTGCCCGTGCCCTGCTTGGGGCAGTTCCATCCTGTGAACTCCACCCCGGAGGTTTTCAGCTCCGGGGAACGGCTGGATACTCACGGGGAAGTAGAGGAGGAGGGATCCGAAGAGGATGGTCTCCAGGAGGATGATTCCCGATGCCCGGATCCTCTGCAGGGACAGAGGTGTGAGGGTGCAGCCCAGAGCCTCGGCTGGTGCCCAGAGGGGATGGAGCCAGGGCAGGGGGATCCCCCTCCCTGACACCGCAGGGTTTGGGGTGGGAGGGGAGCAGGGCAGGGGGTGACAGCGGAGGGGGGAGGACTTGGGGACACCTTGCCTTGCTCCGTCTGAAGTGGTAGGAGACGAGCATGCTGAGGAAGATGGCCAGCATGCAGCAGGCCTGGCAGGACAGCACGGCCGCCCGCAGCACCGGGTCCTCCTGGATCAGGCACGGCTTGTCGTCCTCGCAGGTGGCACAGCCCGGGCGGCAGGGCCAGCACGCCAGGCGGGACCCCCCGTCCGGCCCTGGGGACACAGTGAGGGCAGGGTGGAACCACTGCACCCAGGGGGAACCACGACATCCAGGGGGAATCACCACAACCAGGGGGAACCACCACGTCCAGGGGGAACCACCGTGTCCAAGTGAAAACACCACATCCAGGGGGAACCACTGCATCCAGGGGGAACCACCACACCCAGGGGGAACCACCACGTCCAGGGGGAATCATCACGTCCAGGGGGAATCACCATGTCCACGAGGAACCACCACATCCAGGGGGAACCACCACATCCAGGGGGAACCACTGTGTCCAGGTGAAAACCCCACATCCAGGGGGAATCACCACATCCAGGGGGAACCACCACATCCAGGTGAAAACACTGTGTCCAGGTGAAAACCCCACATCCAGGGGGAATCACCTCATGCAGTTGAAATCACCACAACCCAGGGCTTGGTGGCACTTCCCGTGCCAGGGCACACGTTCTGGCTTTCCAAAGCCCCCCAGCCCCGGATCCCACTGCTGTATCCATGGGTAAAACTGGGTGAAACGAGGCCCCCCCGGGGCCTGGCACGGCACCCACCTGCCCAGGCACCGCTGGCCACTCCGCCGGCCCCGTAAAAGCCCGGCCTGCACCGGCACAGGTACCTCCCGAGGACGAAGCCACGGCTCTCCTGGGGCACACACTGAAGGAGACAGGCTGAGACACTCAGGAGGGCAAGGGTTTGTCCCCCACCCCGTGTGTTCCCCCCATCCCTGCATCCCCCCGGCCCCAGGGGCTCCAGCAGCCCCCAGCTCACGGCTACCTGACCCCACACCATCCTCCCCCCGCCACGCTCAGGAGGAATCAGTGGTTAAACATTTCAGAATTAAAAGCCAGAGCTTGGCCCCAAATCCCTCCCTAAAACCTAAATGGACACCTAATGCAGCCGAGCGCCCTAATCCTGCCCAGCCGTGACGGCAGTGCCAGGCCGGGCACTGCTCCCTAATCCTCCTCCCCCGGCGCATCCTGCCCCGAACGGGCCGTGCTGGCGGCCCTGCTGGGCATTGTTGTTTTCTGGAGGGATGCCCGGCACTGAGCCCGTCCCTCCGGAGGGCACCGCTGGCAGGAAACAGCGGCTGGTGACGCCTTTCCCACGTGGGGACAGTTTTGGGCCGCCGGGGTGGGACTCCAAAGCTGGGAGGAGGTGGGGTTTGCCCTGGCTGGGGGTGCTGACGGTGGAGCCAAGCCCTGAAGTGCTCGGGCATCACCGGGTGGGCGCCGGCAGAGGGGATGGGGGAGTTGGGGTGATGTGCCCACCGGCTGCCAACCCCCCGTGCCCGCCGTGCCCGGGCAGGGAGCGGCCGGGTCACTCGCCCGAGGCTGGCGGTGGGGAGGGAAGATTTGCACAATAAACCCCTCGCTGCGGTGCGGGAGCAGCTGAACGAAGCAGATGGATCGGCCGGGAGAGGATAAAGCTCAGCCCGGAGGGAGGGACACGGGGCAGGGGCAGCCCGGGGGTGGTTCGGTGTGGGGGTGCCCCTGCCTTGGTGGGCACGGGGATGGGGTGTGGGGGTGCCCCAGCCCCGGTGGATGCAGGGATGGGGTGTGGGGGTGCCCCTGCCTTGGTGGGCACGGGGATGGGGTGTGGGGGTGCCCCAGCCCTGGTGGGGGCAGGGATGGGGTGTGGGGGTGCCCCAGCCCTGGTGGGGGCAGGGATGGGGTGCAGGGTACCTGGGTGCTGTTGAGGTCACAGCGATGTGTGTCAGAGAACCAGCCCGGGCCGCTGGCGCACTGGTCGATGGCCACATCCCGCAGCTCCACGTCCACCCGCACCACACCCCTGTGCAGAGGGATGGGCTCAGCCCCGGGGGTCCTGTGGGCCCACCCTGTGCCCCCCACCCAGCGTGGCCGTGTCCCACCGCTATCTCTGGGCTGGCACTGCTGTGGGGACTGGGGGGGATGATGTGAGGTGTCAGCAACGTCCCCAGCCCCCCGGACAGGGATGTTCCCTGTCTGGAGATCCCCAGCTCCCAGGAGGGGTGCCAGCCTGGCTCACCCACCCCCAGCACGGCCGTGACAAGGGTGGCAGCACAAGGTGGGCAGCACAGGGGGGTACAAAGGGAGGGCAGGGATCACCTCCATGCCCAGGGATGTGCAAACACACACGTGCAGCGCTCACACCCCCCCGAGGGACACAGGCAGGGTGCTGGCACACCCCGGGGTGACACCTCCAGCTGCACCCCCCAGCACACACACAGGGCACCCCCCAGCCCTCTTAACAACCCCCCCCTCAGCCCCTCCGGGCTCCACTTACTTGAACTCGGGGCTGAGGTCTGGCTTGAGCCCATAGAAGGCGGAGGAGAGCGTGACCGCCCAGGCGGGCAGGAACCTGCCCTCCCGGCACTCCAGGAACGGCGGCGACCACCTCACGTGGCCCGGGTCCCCCACGTAGCTGTCCCCCCGCTGCCACTTGGGGGTCTCCATGCTGCGCAGGTCGTTGCTGAGCACGCGCTTGCGGAGCTGGGGGGTCCGCTGGGACTTGAGGGCGTTGAACCACTCGTTGTCCCAGCTGAGGTTGCCCAGGCTGGGGGCGGAGGCCGAGACGTCCTGCAGCAGGATCTGCCCGTCCCCCTTGGTGGCCTGCAGCATCAGCCGGGGCTTGGGGGCCAGCGGGTGGGCGTCGAGGGCCAGCACCGCCCGGCGCACCCAGGGGTGCCCCTCGGCCAGGCTGCGGACCAGCGCCTGGTACCACTCCACGTCCTCGGCCACGCTGGCCTCGCGGATGTCGTTGGTCTGGAAGAGCATGTTGAGGAAGTTGGCGGTGTGTGCCAGTGCCTCGGGGGCGGCCCGGAGGGCGGCTCGCAGGGCCGGGGGTGGCCCCGGGCCGGGGGGTCCCGCCGCGACCCCCCCGCCGCTGCAGTTGGCCCGGGCCAGGCGCTGGGCATCCCCCGTGCGCAGGAACGCCAGCGCTGCCGCCGAGCCCTCGGCGTCCCCCGGCGCTCCCGGCTCCAGGGTGGGCGCCCACGAGGACGAGGGGCCCGGTGACCATCCCGCCGGCCGCGGGGGTCTCTCCTGCGGGCGCTGCCCCGCCGTGAGCACGGTGAGGTGCACCAGCACCGCGCGGACGCCCCAGAGCAGCGGCCAGCGGCGCGGCTCCATGGCTGGGGCTCAGCGGAGCCCCCCGTCCCCCGGCGGCCCCCCCGGCCGGCCCGGGGGGCGCATGGCCGGCAGGGACCCCCGCGCTGCCCGGAGCCGGCCCCGCGCTCTGCCGCCCGTTCTCCTCCCTCGGCGATGCCGGAGCAGACGTCACCGGCTCCAAACCGTGTTCAGCGGCTGGCGCTGCCCGGAGCCCCCCCGCCCGCCCCCGCGCTCCCGCTCGGGCCGCAGCGCTGCCCCGGAGCCCCCCGCCCTGAGCCCAGGGGGGACCCTGCGCCGAGCCCCCGGGGGGACCCCCGCACCCCGGCCCCTCGGGCTGGCCGTGATGCAAGAGCATCCTGATGGGAAGCCATGGCAACGGGAACGGGAATTTTCCTGCCGGTATCCCAGTCCCCTCGGCAGCCGGGGGGGGAGCAGGGCGCCCGCGGGGTCCCCAGATGGTCCAGGGATCCAGTCCCGCAGCCCCCTCCGGCCGTGGGGTGGGAACGGGGGTTGTCACCCACCCGGGATGTCCCTGTGGGGCTGCGGGGGTGGGTGCGGGATGGGGGTGGGCGCGAGCAGGGTCCGAAACCCACCCTCCAAGTGTGATGTCCTGGGTCCCGCGCAGCACTGCCGTGGTTACACAGGGGAAACTGAGGCACGGGAGGTGCTCAGCTTCCCCCCCTCCCCGGCCTGAAGCAACGGTGACCTCCCTTTCCACCAGCCCCGGGCAGGTGTGGGGAGCGCTGGACCCCGTCCCCGCTCCTCCGGTGGGGCGACAAACGGGGCAAGAGCCGCGAAAGAGCCGCGCGGGGCTCGCAACGTGAAGGTGACGGTGCCCCCGTGCCTCAGTTTCCCCCGCAGTTGTACCGGGGTGGGGAACGAGTCCCCTGGGTCGCGGCCGGAGCTTCGTCCCCGGGTGTCCCCGCTGCCCCCCGATCCCACCCTACGTGCCCCCCAAACCCCGCTAGTGGGTGCCGGGGCTCGGAGCCGGGGCCGCCCGCGGGTGTCGGGGCCGTCGGTCGGTGCGGGGGCTCGGAGCGCATCCCGGTGCTCGGAGCGCATCCTGGTGCTCGGAGCGCATCCCGGTGCTCGGAAGGGGGTCCCGGTGCTCGGAAGGGGGTCCCGGTGCTCGGAGCGCATCCCCGCGGCCCCTCCACGTGCGCGCGGGGGGCTCGGGGCCGGGGACGGACAACATCCACACACACCGGGGCGTGACCGAAACCACCGGGAGAGGCGGGACCGGGGCCGGGGGGGCGCGGCCAGCGGCGGAAGCGCGGGGGCGGAGCGGGAGCGGCGGCGCTCGGAGCGGGGCGGGCCGGGCCGGGCCGGGGGGGCTCCGCGGCCGTGCGAGGGCGGCGGCGGCGGCGGCCGGTGCCGGTGGATGTCCCGGCGGCCGTCCCGGTGCCGGTGCCCGCGGGCCATGCGGCGGCCGTAGCCATGCAGCGCGACGGGGATGCGGCGGCGGCGGCGGCGGCCGCGGCCTCGTACCGGGTGCTCAGCCGGCTGCTGGGCTATGGCCCCGGGCCGGAGGCGGGCGCGGCGGGCGGGGCCGGTGCCGGTGCCGGCGCGGCGGGCGCGGTGCCCGGCGCGGGCGGGCGGCTGTCGGTGCCCGGCGGGCCGCGGCCGCAGCTGATGGTTTTCCGCAACGCGGCGGCCGAGGGGCGGCCCGGCGAGGACGGCGGCCCGGCGGCGGCGGCGGCGGCGGCGGCGGGGGTGGCAGGGGGGGTCCCCGGGGGCGGCGGGGCCGAGCTGTGCCCGCGGCACCGCTGCGCGCTGGAGCCCAAGGCGGCGGCGGCGGCGGCGGTGTCGGGCTGGGGGGCGGCGCAGGGGGGGCTGGAGCTGCAGCTGGCGGCGCTGGGGCTGCGGCCGCCCCCGGGGCTGGGGGCGAAGGGGGCGGCGGCGGCGGGACCCCCCTGCCCGTGCCTGGGGCCGCCCGCCGGGGAGGAGACGAGCGATGCGCTGCTGGTGCTGGAGGCGCTGGAGCCCGACGAGGCGGGCAGCGGCTCCGAGGACGAGCCGGGGTCCCCCGGGCGCGGGGCCGCCCGCAGAGCAGCCCCCGGCCCCGCGCCGCAGCCCGCGGCCCCCGCGGGCACCGGCCCCGGCCCCGGCGGCAGGAAGGGCTCGCTCAGGATCCGCCTCAGCCGCCTCTTCCGCACCAAGAGCTGCAGCGGGGGCTCGGCCGCCGGGGATGCCGCCGGCGCCGCCGCCACCTCGGCCGGGAGCCTCACCGACGTGTGCGGGGCCCGCGGGCGGGAGCAGGAGACGGGCAGGTACGGGGGGCGCGGGTGCGGAGGGGCGATGGGATGGGGCTGTTCCTGCGGTCGGCGGGGATGGGGAGCCGGTGCTGCGGTGCCTCGCTGGAGGGTGACACAAAACACCGGCTCCGAGCTGCGATCCGGCCTCTCGGAGAAGCGCCGAGGCCTCGGTGCTCGTGCCGGAGGGGCTGGTGGAGCAGGGACGCGCCGCTCCAGCCTTGCATCTGCAGTGGGGACGGTGGAGAAACATCTGGGAGCAGGACCAGGAGCAGGGCTTGGAGCATCAGTCCTGTGAGGAGCAGCTGAGGGAGCTGGGGGGGCTCAGCCTGGAGAAAAGGAGGCTCAGGGGGGACTTTCTGGCTCTGCAACTCCCTGACAGGAGGGGGGAGCCAGGGGGGGGTCAGGCTCTGCTCCCAGGGAACAAGGGACAGGACAAGAAGAAACGGCTCCAAGTTGTGCCAAGGGAGGTTCCGTTGGAATATTAGGGAAAATTTCATCGTGGAAAGGGTCGTCAGGCGCTGGAACAGGCTGCCCATGGAAGTGGTGGGATCACCATCCATGGAAGTGCTCAAAAAACACGTGGATGTGGCACTTGGGGACACGGTTTAGTGGCCCTGGTGGGCTTTGGTCGAAGGTTGGACTTGCTGATCTTGGAGGGCTTTTCCATCCTTCATTTTTCCATGACTGATGAGGTGATGGGTGGCTCATGGGAGCCACTGGAGCCCCGGGAGGCTGCAGGTGCAGGGAAAGCGCTGTCCCCTCTGGTGAGACTGTGCTGGATCCAAGGGACTGGAGTTCCCTCTCACTTCCCACGTCCTGCAGGGTCATTTCCTGAGGCTCCAGTGGCCTCGGGGGTGGTGGGTGCTGCTCTGGGGGCTCTGCTCTCCCTCCTGGTGCTCCATGCAGGACGTGGCAGGAGGAATAATGGGCAGCCAGAGGCTGGCTGGGATGGAGGGACAAATCCTGGGATCTACTGTGGGACCCCCACGTGTCCCCCTGTTCCACCAGCCTCGTGTTCCAGCTGTTTGGTACCAGCTGTGGAGGACACAGAGCTGCTCTGTACCCAGTGCATTGTCCAGAAACCACTTTCCATGACATTCCCAGCAGCAGAACCGAAATCCCTCACGGAGGAGGCCGGGAGAGCCCGCCCAGGTCTGGGCAGCAGCCTGGGAGCAGCTGGGGATAACTGGATGGACTCAGTGTTGCAGCACAGCCCTTTCCCTGCAGGGTTCATTCTCCTCCCCTGGGGATTTTTGGGGTGTGTTCCCTCCTCCTGCAGCCAAGGACCTGCTGGGGGATGAGCAGGAAGCTTTTCTCCAGGCTGGAGGAGCCGACCTGGGGTGGTGGTGACGGAGCCCCGCAGGCAGCCAGGGCAGGCCCAAATTACCTCAGAACGAGCTCCCCTTTGAAGCAGAGGATGGGTTGGGAGGTGGCAGCTCCCAGCCCTGCAGCTGGGCAGGGGTTGAGACCTTTCTGGAGCTCCTGTGCCCCCGAGGAGCCTCCCTTGGCACGTGGGGCGTTGGAGCAGCTTTAGACAGTTCCCAGCAAAGGACTAAATGGGCCTCAAACGAGGTGCCTGTAATGACATAATGTTTGCTAATGGGCTTGTGGTTAATTGGAGGAGTCCTGGGACCTCCCAGGGCAGGGATCAGGTGGTGGAGAGCTGGGAGGGAGGGCTGGGGAGCAGAGAAACACCCGGGAATTGCTGCCTGGATCTTCTCTTGGTCAGGGAGCTGGATGGTCACTTCAGTGGTCACTTTACTGGTCACTCCTCATGCAGCTCCTTGCACTAATTAGACATTTTTTTAGCAGAGGTTACTTCAAGGTGCCTGATGCAGCAACTCTTGTGGTTCAGAGAGGACTCTGCTCCTCCCAATTCCAGGAATCCCATCCTGATGATGAGGGCAGTTATTAACGATGCTTTTGCTCCCCTGCTGGTGGGACAAGGACGAGCCAGGCCCTTCCCTGGGTCCTGCTGAGAGCTGGAGGTTGTTGCCTCCTGACCTGAGGCCCCCATGGATGTGGGATGGGACTGGTGCTCTCCATGAGCCAGTGGATTTGGTGGTTCCTGTGGATATAACTTTTGGGTCGACTCCTGCCTCTGCTTGTTCCCAAACTCTTGTCCCTGACTGGAGCTGAAGCTGCTCCCTTGGTCTGTGGCTGGTTATTTAATTTTTAAACATCCCCAAGAGGCAGAATTCCTGCTGTTTGGGCTCGGATAAGCAGGATTCCTGCCCACCTTCCCATGGAGCTGCCAGCCCTGGAGCCAGCTGGGTGCAGCTCTTCCCCCTCACCTGCAGCAGCAGTTTGGAAGAAAACCAGCCCTGTTATCCCAAATCCACAGCTGGGCTCTGCTGACCTGCAAGAAACTAAATATGGACGGAGATACCAACACGTGGCTCCTCACCCAGGGCCTGGGAGTTGGGATTTAAAGGCTAAAGTAGCAAAACTGCCTGTTTTGGGGAGGAATTTGTGCAGCAGAGGAGGTTGGAGGGAAAGGGGGCAGGGTTGAGCACAAGCTCAGGCAGCTGCCACCACTCACTTGCCAGGTTGGTACCCGAATTTATCAGTTGGTTGTGTTGGTGACCCTAAAATCCTGATTTTTCTGGAGCTCCAGGCATTTCCCAGATTTGTGTGCGTGGAACTGGGATCCAGCAGAACGTGAGGAGCGTGGAATAGGTTTTTTGGGGGGGAGACTGGAGTTGGGAAGCGGAAGGTTTGGTCCATGGGAAGCATTTCTTGCTCTCTCCCTGTTGCTGATGAAATGGGAAATCTGGGAAATCGAGGCTGTGAAATCTTGGCACGAAATGGAGCTGTTTTGGTGACAGGAAAATGTTCCTTTCTGGCTGCCTTGGTGGGTGGGAGCAGAGCTGTCACTGCATGTTAAGGTTGGTTGGTATTAGTCCAGAAGTGTAATTTTGGGTGTGGATGATTAATTGGTGAATTGAGGGGGGAAAAAAAAACCCCAAAACAACCCAACCTGGAATAGGTGTGAGAGGCTCGAAATCAAAACACTTCCACACGTTTTAATGGGGTTTTATAGAGAATCCTGGAATCATTTAGGTTGGAAAAGACTTTGTGGTTCATTGAGTCCAACCATTAACTCAGCTCTGCCAGGGTGGTGGTGAGAGAGCTCTCAGTGTTTTTATTGGTGAGCAGGTAACATTAAAAGTGTGAATAAAAGCGATGTGTCTGGGCACAAAGAGGAGAAGTTTGCTCACCCCAGCCCTGGATTCACGCTGTGGGAGTCCCATGCTCTGTGCCTCAGTGTTTTCTCTGCCTGGATGTGGGAAGATCCCTTTAACATTCGGGAGGAAAGGTGCTGGAAGGAGTGGGGAGAGCACAGCATTGATATAAAACCAGCTGAGAAGCAACTTCACGGGACTGCTGGTATCCCTGGCAGTCACCAGAGGGGTGTTTTTAGCTGTTTTCCATCTCTTTTGGGATCTCTGGGGTTAGCTGCCCTCCCTTCCCCCTGTATTTTGGTGTCCTCCAAAGGCACAGCCACGCTCCAGGCACAGCCCCGGATTGCTCAGGGGCCCAACCTGTTTGTCCAAGGAATTTGGCAATGCCCAAGCCAGGGCAGCAGCGTGAGGTCTGTTGTGAAACAGCTCCTTGGCTCTGGCTGCTGGACTTGCTTGGGCTTTTCTTTCCAAAGGCTCCATTAATTACCTCCTTGGGGATTTGCTTCGTGGCAGGACAGAGCCCCAGCTCCCCTGGGCCTGCCCTACTTAGGCCAAAGCCCTGCTCTGGGAGTGGGGTTGGGCTGGATGGAGCTGGGAAGGAGGGACAAGGTCCCTCCCGGGCTGAGAAGGGCAAACAAAGGGTGTTTTCTTCTGCTCACCCCGTTTTTTTCTTGTTCCCAACAGGAAACACAGACTGACAAGAACTCAAAGTGCCTTTTCCCCGGTTGTTTTCAGCCCCCTCTTCACAGGTGAGGAGTTGGAAGGTTCCTTCCAGTCTGGGGTTTCATTTTTTTTTTTTTTTTTTTTGCTGTGAAATGTGCTGAGTGAGGAATGTTGATCCCACGAGATCCCAAACCAGGATCTCTGTGGTGTCCCTCTGGCCTGCTTGGCCTTAGACCCCAAAAGAAGGGTCTGAGAGCCAGGAGAGGGGTCTGAGAGCCAGGAGAGGGGTCTGAGAGGGAGGAGAGGGGTCTGAGAGGGAGGAGAGGGGTCTGAGAGGGAGGAGAGGGGTCTGAGAGGGAGGAGAGGGGTCTGAGAGGAAGGAAAAGGATCTAAAACCAAGGAAAGGGGTCTGAGACCGAGGAGAGGGGTCTGAGAGCAAGCCCTGCTTCCCACCTGGACCTCACACCAGGGTCAGGTCCAACTTCTCCTCCGTGACGGTTTTGGGAGTCAGAACCTTTTTGGGGATCTCCACCACCTCCTCCTGCACGTTCTCCCCCCTTTCCCCGTGTCCTGCTGGTTTGTGACCTTCCCCTTTCTGCTGCTGGGGGGAAGTTGGCTGGTTTGTCAGGGGTGGTGAGGGGGAAATCCTGCTCTGCTGGTGGCTGGGGAGCTCTGGAGCTGAAAAAAAACCCAAACCTCTCAGTCAAAACAGTCCTGGCCACAGAGGGCTCGGGGAGAATCCCCCGAGGAACTTGGGAAAATCCCACCTCAGGACTCTGAGCTGAAGGTCACAAGTGAGTGTTTGACAGCTGTGGTGGCCTGGGAGGAAGGTCAGACTCAAAATAAATCCACGTTGAGGGTCTCGTTGCAGAGCAGAGGGGCCAGGATGTGTCTGGGCACTGAGAGGAGCTGGAGGGTTGGTCTGGAAGCCTCTTTTCCTGCTGGGAAAGGTGTTGGGCAGCAGAGCTCAGCACATGGATTGGATTCCTGAAGAGGGAGAAGCCTTTTTGTTTTTTTTTTGTTTTTTTTTTTGAGAGTTCTGATGAATCTCCGTGAAAACCAGTTGGAATTTTGGAGGGGTGACCTTGGAGGCAGAGCACTGGTGTGGTTTCCCTGGAACCAGTGCCTGGAAGGTTCTGAGCTGCTCCTGGGGCTCCTTGGAGCAGAATCACCCAGGGGTAATTCAGCTGTGGTGGTGCCTGGGCCCTTCCCCAGTCCCACATCCCTCCCTCTGGTGCCTCTCCCGTGGCTGGAGTGGATTCCTCCATGTCACCTGCAGATTTATTAAGCAAATTAAGGCTGGTGAAAGCAGCAGAAAAAAAAAAGCTGCCTGTGCTGCTCTGTCAGCTGCTGCTGGGGAAGTTCTGAGGGGAAAAAAAAAACCCAAACCCCATAATTCTGTGTGCTGGTGATGTGTGTGTGGAGCTGCTTTTCCTCACAAGAACCTGCAGAGGAAAACCTGGACGTGACCTGAGCTTTTCCTTTAAATTTCATTAATTATTAGTTTATCCCATTAGCTATTTTTTAAGCGACTCGTGCCAATTTTTTCCCAGTCAGTGGAATTTAAAATTTTATTAATTAATAGTTTATCCCATTAACTATTTTTTAAGTGACTCGTGCCAATTTTTTCCCAGTCACTGGAATTTAAAAATTCATTAATTTTTTTTATCCCATTAACTATTTTTGAAGTGACTCGTGTCAATTTTTTCCCAGTCAGTGGAATTTAAAATTTCATTAATTGTTAGTTTATCCTGTTATTTTTGAAGTGACCTGTGTCAGTTTTTTCCAGTCAGTGGAACTGGGATCTTGCAGAGCATGAGGAGGAGGAGGAGGAGGAGGAGGAAGAGGAGGAGGAGTGTGGAATAGGTTTTTTTGGGGGAAGCTGGAGCTGGGAAGCAGATTTGGTCCATGGGAAGCATTTCTTGCTCTCTCCCACCGCCTTGGGAAGGGCTTAAAAGCTGAATTATTGCATCTCCTCTCGGCCTGGGTGCCTTTGGTGGTGTTTGCACGAGCTGAATGCAGCCCAACCACTTCATTTTTGGGGTGTGGGAGCCACGTGTGCCCCACCCCAGCAATCCCCCGGGGCCAGGGCACAACAACCACCCTCAACACCTGCCTGTGAACTGCCAGGGCTCCCAAAAAGCAGGAGGGAGCTGAGTCAAAGCAGCCCTGGGTGTGTGTGTGGTGCAGGTGGATCCACCTGCCAGGGGGTGGGAGATGCAGGAGCAGGAGAGCCTAAGGTTTTAGCCTAATTTTCAACTTTCCCTGGTTTAAGTCAGGTTGGTTTTAACCTAATTTTCAACTTTCCCTGGTTTAAGTTAAGTTGGTTTTAGCCTAATTTAATTTTCAACTTTCCCTGGTTTAGGTTAGGTTGGTTTTAGGCTAATTTTCAGCTTTCCCTGGTTTAAGTCAGGTTGGTTTTAACCTAATTTTCAACTTTCCCTGCTTTAAGTTAGATTGGTTTTAGCCTAATTTAATTTTCAGCTTTCCCTGGTTTTAAGTCAGGTTGGTTTTATCCTAATTTTCAGCTTTCCCTGCTTTAAGTTAGGTTGGTTTTAGGCTAATTTTCAACTTTCCCTGGTTTAAGTCAGGTTGGTTTTAACCTAATTTAATTTTCAACTTTCCCTGGTTCAAGTTAGGTTGGTTTTAACCTAATTTTCAACTTTCCCTGGCTTTAAGTCTGGTTGGTTTTATCCTAATTTAATTTTCAGCTTTCCCTGGCTTTAAGTCAGGTTGGTTTTAAGAGCTCCTCTGCTTTTCAGAGCCTCTGTGTCATTCCTTTCCCCAGGCAGCACCTCCTGGCTCCAGAGCCTTTAAGCTTTTGGGGAATCCCACTTTAATTTAAAATGCATTTAATTTAAAAGCCCGTCCAGCCCCTTCTTATTGATTTTTAAGAGCGTTTTTGTGGCCTTTGGGGCAGAAGGTGTTTTTGTTTGGTCACTGGAGGGGTGTGACTGGAATTCCTGGGGCAGCAGGTGCCACCCTGGCTGTGGGATCGTGTCCCCAAGTGTCACACAGCTCTGCTTTTGTGGGAATTCCGGGCTGGAAAAGCCTCTTGGAGCCTCCTGGGGCTGGGCTTGGAGGGGGTTCAGGCACAGGAACAGTGTCAGTCACTCAGCCTGATTTTTGGGAAGGGTGGGGGCTTGGGGGGGAGGGCTTGAGGGACCCAAATTTGGGGGGTCTTGGGGGAAAGGGGCTTGAGGGACCCAAATTTGGAGGGTCTTGGTTGTCCAGGGGACCCAAATTTGGGGGGTTTTGGGAGGGGAGGGGCTTGAGGGACCCAAATTTTGGGGTCATGGAGGGAGGGAGGGGCTTGAGAGACACCAAATTTGGGGGTCTTGGGAGGAGAGGGGCTTGAGGAACCCAAATTTGGGGCGTCTTGGTTGTCCAGGGGACCCAAATTTGGGGGGTCTCGGAGGGGGAGGGCTTGAGAGACCCAAATTTGGGGGTCTTGTTGGAGGGGAGGGGCCTGAGAGACCCCAAATTTGAGGGGTCTCGGGGGGGGGAGGTGCTTGGGGGACCCAAATTTGGGGCTCTTGGAGAGAGGGAGGGGCTATTAGGGACCCTAATTTGGGGGTCTTGGGAGGGGAGGGGCCTGAGAGACCCCAAATTTGTGAGTCTCAGGGGGGAGAAGGGCTTGAGAGACCCCAAATTTGGGTGGTGATTGGTGTCTCCAGAGTGTGACATCGCGGGGGGGGGGGGAAGGTGGAAATTGGGATCATTTCCCAACCCCCGCGGAGGTTCCTGCCCCTTCCCCTCCTCCCCCCGGCTCTGACAGGGTGTTCTCCCCCCCCCCTGCAGGTGAGACGGTGTCACTGGTGGACGTGGACATCTCCCAGCGAGGACTGACCTCCCCCCACCCTCCGACCCCTCCCCCTCCCCCCCGGAGGAGCCTCAGCCTGCTCGGTACCATCCCGGGAACCCCGGGGGGGCTGGGAATGTGGGGGGGACACCCTCGGGGCCCCCTGACCCTGCACCACACACGGGGGATTCCTGGGAAGCTTCGGATTCCCCTGGGATCAGGCAGGAGGGGAGGGGAGGGTGGGGGGCAACCTGAGGGTTCTGGAGCATTGCTGCTGCCTTTGGGAATGTTTCCCCTGCCTGCCCATCACCCAGGGAGGATGGATGGGTCCCTTCCAGTCAGGCTGGATCCCTTCCAGTGAGGCTGGGTGGATCCCTTCCAGTGGGGCTGGAGGGATCCCTTCCAGTGGGGCTGGATGGATCCCTTCCAGTGGGGCTGGATGGATCCCCTCCAGTGGGGCTGGATGGATCCCTTCCAGTGGGGCTGGATGGATCCCTTCCAGTGGGGCTGGAGGGATCCCTTCCAGTGGGGCTGGATGGATCCCTTCCAGTCTGGCTGGAGGGATCCCTTCCAGTGGGGCTGGAGGGATCCCCTCCAGTGGGGCTGGAGGGATCCCTTCCCTGGCATCCAGCTGGGGGAAGTGGAGGTTCCTGGGATGCTCCCTCCGAGCAGGAGCAGCCTGGGGTGGGTGAGGTCAGCAGCTGTCCCCTGTGCTGGGGCTGAGATCTCCTGGAATTGCCTCTTTTTCCCGTGCTGGAAAAGGGATTCCTCTCCTCTGGGAACGTGTGTGTGTGTGTGTGTGTGTGTGTGTGTGTGTGTGTGTGTGTGCAGGGCCTGGAGAAGCCAGAGGGGGATGAGGAGCTGCCAGGGGGAAGCTCCATCCTCCCTCCTCCGGGCAGTGCTGGGTTCCTGGCTCGGTTCTGTCACACTTGCTCTGTCTCTCTCCTGCTCTCTGACCCTCTCTTGCCTCTGTTCTCTCCTAGATGATATCAGTGGGACGCTGCCTCCATCTGTCCTAGTGGGTCCAATGGGCTCTTCCCTGCAGTCTTTCCCTCTGCCTCCGCCTCCTCCGCCCCACGCCCCAGGTCAGGCAGAGCTTTCCCGAGGCTCTGGCTTTTCCCTTCAGGAATCTGCACTTTGGGGAGGGGGTTTCTGGCTCAGCTTTGAGGCTTTTTCCATCTCTGGTGCTGCCTTGGCTGCTCAGGGACTGCAGGCACTGCCCTGTCCAGGCTCTGCTCCCGTGGCTCCTGGTGCCCTCCGTGGTTTTCCTGGAGCTCAGGATTGAGCTTTACCCTCAGTGGGGTTCAGCCCACCCTGATGAGAAGGGTCAGCAGTGCCATGGGAGCAGAATTCCAGGCAGGAACCCCAGCCTGTGACACCCCCCTCCCAGTTTTCCTGAGCTAATTCCCCCTTTTTGCTTTCGCTCTCCTCGGGACCCAGAGGGCTTTTCCTGCCCCTTTTCCAGGATGTGTGTGCCCATCCCTCCCTCTCCTCCCACACCTTCCCTCCGAGCCAGAGTAAGGAGGAGCAGATGAAGGCAGAGGGAAGGATTTGTGTCCTTCCCAAGGATTTTGTCCTTCTGTGGGTCCTCCTCCTTCCCTGAGCTCCGGAGCCGTGCCAGGGGCTGGGATCACTGGGATCACTGGGATCACCATCCCTGGGGGCTCTCCCGTGGCTGATGGTGGCCCTGGCTTGTTTTTCCCTGTGCAGATGCCTTTCCCAGGATTGTCCCAGTGCGGCCTCCAGAGGGGGGGGTGGCCCAGCCCATCCCACACCTGCAGTGTCCCCTCTCCCGACCCGATTCCAGCAGCTTCGCCGCCAGCCTGAGGGAGCTGGAGAAGGTAAAGGGGCTCCTGGGACGGGGGGGGAGGGAAAAACTGCACCTTCAGGGTTTGATTCTGGGGGGGTTGATCGTCCCCTTCGTGGACTTGGGAGCACAGGATTAGGGTAGGGGTGGGAAAAACCCCTCCTGCCTTTCCCCCAGCCAGGGGGTCGATCCGTTCTCCAGGGACAAGGGGAAGCATCCTGAAAGTTGCAGCAGGAGGGGTTTAGGTGGGATGTGGTGGAACAGGCATTGGAACAGGCTGCTCAGGGCAGGGGTGGAATTGCCCTCCCTGGAGGGACCTAAAAACCCACGTGGAGCACTTGGGGCCGTGGGTTTGGGGGAAGGGTTGGACTCGGCCATCCCGGGGGTCTTTTCCAGCCTAAATCATCCCACAGTTCTTTGAGCCCAGGAGAGCATTTTGCTGTGCATGGAGGGGGTGTTGTGGTCTCCTCTGTCCTCTCCCCACCTTTGGGGTGGTGAGGGACGGGATGGTGCCCTCCCCACCCCAACCATACAAAGTCAGGGATACAAAGCACTTCCATTTGGGAATGCGGCAGCAGGGGCAGGTTTCCCCTGATTTGGCTGCTGACAAACCACCCTGGTTGGCCTGCCCTGACCCCTCTGCCCGCCTCTCTCCCCAGTGTGGGTGGTACTGGGGCCCCATGAACTGGGAGGACGCCGAGATGAAGCTGAAGGGGAAACCCGACGGGTCGTTCCTGGTGCGGGACAGCTCCGACCCCCGGTACATCCTGAGCCTGAGCTTCAGGTCCCAGGGCATCACCCACCACACCAGGATGGAGCACTACAGAGGTGAGGAAGGGGGGGCCCAGCACCCCCAGAGCAGGGCTGGCAGGAGAGGGGGAGCAGCAGCAACCCCAGCGTGTCCTCACTCCTGTGCTGAGCTGATTTTAAGTCAGGCTTGGGGGTTTTTTTTGTAGCCTAATTTTAAGCTTTTCCTGGGTTTAAGTTAGACTGGGGTTTTTTGTAGCCTAATTTTAAGCTCTTCCTGGGTTTAAGTTAGACTGGGTTTGGGGTTTTTTTAGCCCAATTTTAAGGTTTTTCTGATTTTGTGTCATTGCTTTCCCCCAGCAGCATCCAGGCCCCAAAGCCTTTAGTCTTCAGCAAATCCCAATTGTTTGGTGTAAAAGCCTGTCCAGCTCCTTCTTGTTAATTTTAAGAGCGTTTTTTTGTGGCCTTTGGGGTAATAACAGGTGTTTGAGCTCCTTTCTTTTGCCTCGAGGAGCAACTCCCTGTCTGAAAAATTGGGAATCAAGAGTTCCTCAGGCCACGCTCTGGAAAACTGGAGCCAAAGGAATGCTTGGCAGCAGGGTTTTTGGGATCCTGTGGCACTGGGATGTGATGTACCACATCAGCACTGTGGGTGCTGAGCCCCTCTTGATGGGAAGATGTCCCAGCATTAATTCCAGCCTGTCCAGAGCCAGCTCCCTGTGTCTGGCTGCTGCCAAGAAGGAAGGATTTTCACCTTATCCTTATGGAAAGTGGGAGAGGCTCTCACAGCTGGAGGATTTTGAGGCTTTTCCATAACTGAGCTTGGGAGGAAACTTCTCCTGCTGCTCTCCGACGTCTCAGTTCGGGGCTGGGACCTGAGGGGACTCCTTTTCCTAAATCAGGAAAAACTTATGGATGGAAAGCATGGTCAGGCCCTGGCCCAGGCTGCCCAGGGCAGTGGTGGAGTCACCAGCCCTGGGAGTGCTCAGAAACCACGTGGATGTGGAAAACACCCAGTGGATGTGGCACTTGGGGACAGGGTTTTAGTGCTGACGTGGGACAATGTTTGGACTCGATCTCAGAGACCTTTTTTAACCTGAGCTGTTCCCCAGCTCCGGGGTTTTGGTGCAGGGAGGGGGTGTCTGTGCAGCCCAGAGGTGGTTGGGCTGGTCTGACTGGAGGTTTAACCCCCTTTGGAGCTCTGGGACCTGCCTGGCCCCGTGTCCCCATCTCCAGTTTCACCCTGGGGCGGGCGTCGTGTCGGGTGACAGGGGCAGGGACAGCACAGGGACACCCGTGGCCTGGGCTGTGACCCTGCTCCTACTTAACAGTCCCTTTAATTAAGGTGCTGGGAGCAGCTGGCAGGGACAGGGAGCTGTGGAACGTGATCCCTGGCAGCCACAGGGCTGGGAAAAGGGGACAGCAGCTCCTGGTTTAAAAACCTCCAAGAGCTTCCTTTGGGAATGCTGGGGGTGGGATGCTGCTGCCCCATCCCTGGAAGTGTCCAAGGCCAGGTTGGAGCAACCTGGGCTGGTGGAAGGTGTCCCTGCCCATGGCAGGGGGTGGGACTGGATGAGCTTTAAGGTCCCTTCCCACCCAAACCATTCCATGATCCTATGATCCCATGATCCTGCAGAGGAGCCAGGACTTCTGCAAATTAAAGTGTATTTTGGTTGAAGTTCCAGACCCAGCAGTGGCAGCTGTTCACAATTTCAGGCAGGGGTGGCTTGTGGCCACCTCTGGGTGCCAGTGGTCACTCTGTCCCACCTCTCTGTGCATCCCCCAGCTCCTGGAGAGCACTGGTCCCAGTGGAACAGCACTGGGTTGTTCCCTCTTAGTGCCCCATCCCAGCTCTGAGAAGTCGTCCTGGGACATTCACCTGGACTTTGGGAGCACCAGACCCATCCCTAAATGTCCCCAAATGTCCCCTCTTGCCCCTGGTGCTCTCATGATGTGCCACCTCCTCTGCTCTCTCACAGGGACCTTCAGCCTGTGGTGCCACCCCAAGTTCGAGGACCGGTGCCAGTCGGTGGTGGAGTTCATCAAGAGGGCCATCATGCACTCCAAAAACGGGAAGTTCCTCTACTTCCTGCGCTCCAGGGTCCCAGGTGAGCCCAGGGAGGGGCTTTGCTCCGGGATCAGCTGCTCCTCTGCCCCACAGAGGGGGTTTGGTGTGACCTCGGGCTGTGCTCAGTGTCCTGCTCCCCATCCTTGCTCTCCTCTACTCCTGAGGGTGAGGAGACTTCCCCAAACCTTCCTCCCCAGGAGTTTGGGATCGTGATCCCACCTCCTGCTGGCAGATGCCCGAGCCTGGAAGCTGCTCCCTCAACAAGCAATTATTTGGCTGCTAAAACCCCCCTTCCTTCCCTCCCTCTCCCCCAGTCTCAACCCACCCCCTGCTTTGTGGCTTCCCAGTTTTCCCCTGGCTGGGACCCACCCGGGGCCGTGGAGGGCAGGGATGTGGGAGGGATGTGGGAGGGATTCCAGGTGTGAGCTCAGAGGGAGCCTCAGGTGATGATTCTGTGGATTTGGAGTCCCTGGAGGGCCCATCCACAGGCAGGGGCTTGCAATCCAGGAGGGAATGTTGTGGCTCTGTTGGAGCACGTTTGGTTGCAGAGCTTGGTTCCCCATCCATCAAACTCCTGGAGGGCTCCCATCCCCATCCTGGGAAACCTGGGCAGGCAGCTGGACCTGGATTTATTGTTTCCCTGGGTTTTGCTGCTCTCTGTCCTGTCAGCCAAAAAAAATCCAGTGGGAGAGGAAGGGAAGAGCCAAGTGGGGGAATGGAGGGAGCAACAGTGGGGGACAGGACTTGGAAAAAGGGGATTTACCTCAAGCAAAGAGCAGGAATGGGAATGATGGAGAGCAGGGTGAGGGTTGTTGAGGTGAATTTGCAGTAAAATGGTGGTAAATCTGCTCCCTGCCCACTCTGCCACCATTCCTGCTGGGGACAGGGACCTTTCCAGGCACTGCAGCACCGAGAGGATCCAGCCCAAAGAGCTTCTGTTCCCTGCCCAGCATTCCTGCAGGCTGGAAGCACAGCCTGGAGCTGGTCAGTGTTGCCCTCTGCAGACACCAGCAGTCACTGGAAGCTGATTTAGAACAGTGCTCTGGGGAGGGGAGGGTTGTGAAGCTGCTTTTGCAGTGACCCTCCACTCCAAAAATCCTTAAATTCAAGATACTTCACCTTCCTGATCCTGGGATCTCTTTTCCCCCCCGAGGCTTTGGGGGGCTTAGGAGCCAGGCAAAAACAGCTTAGGGAGGACTTGATTTAGAAAAATACCACTGGAAAAAAGAAAATATCCCCCCTCAGACAGTGCTGGGCACCTGCTGAGGTGCCCTTTGCTGCTGGATCCTGCACTTCCCTGGATCCAGGGCTGGATCCAGGAGACCCTTGATATAAAACAAGCCTCAGGGTGATGCCTGATCTGTAGTGGGAGCATGTTTGGGATCTTCCCAGTGAGCTCCTTTAGGGCTGTTTTCCTTCTGGAAGGTGACCTGCTGCTGGGAGGGAGGGGTCAGGGGTTTTGGAAGGAGGGGTTTTGGAGGAGGGATTTTGGAGGAGGGGGCTCTTCCAGCTGGCAGTGGCCATGTGGAGCTCGGGCTGTGTGTCCCTCTGGCTGCTGGCTGAGCTCCCAGAGGCTCATTCCTTTTTTTCTTTTTCTGGTAGGAGAATAAGAGGGGGCAGAATCCAACCCTCAATGCCTCGCTGTTCCTTGCTCCTTCCCAAGCTGGCTCCCAGCTTCCCGAGCTGCCTGGAGCAGTTTGGAGCCCATCTCAGTGTGAAGAGCTTTCCCTTTTCTCCTCTCCCTCCCTTTCCCTTTTCTCCTGTCCCTCCAGTGCCCTGGGAGACAAGCCAGCAGGAGGGGGTTAGAGTGGGACTGCCTTGGAATCCCGGTGTAAGGACAGATAAAACCCTGTGCTGGGGGTGAGCCCAGCTCCCAAAGACCCTTCCCAGTGCTCCTGCCGACCCCTGGGGCCTGTGGGCTTTGTTGTTGTCCCCAATTTTGGGGGAGGGGGAGGTTTTGGGGCAGGGTGTGACCCCTTCCAGCCCTGGCAGGTTGTTCCCTGCGTGGGGAGGCTGGAGCTGCCTCTGCCTTTGTTCCCAGCCTTGTGAGCCAGGAATGAGCAGCTCTGGCAGGGCCTGATCTGACCAAGTCCCCCAGATTTTGAACACCTTTGGTTCCCTCAGCCCCTCTGATCCTGAGGGATGTGCAGAGCAGAGCCTGAGCCTTGCCTGTGCTGCCTCCCTTCTCCTTGGGCTCCCTCCTGCATCCCTGGAAAACTCCCTTAAAACTCCTGATTCATCTGCCAGTCCTGGTGGTTTGGAGCTTGCTTTTCCCAGGATCTGCTGTTCCAGTCACCCCATGGCATCAGGGCTGTTGTTGCCTTGGGAGGGAGGTGTTTGTAGGCAAAGGGGTCTCACCCCTGGCAGGTTTGGAATCCCCAGGGATTCCAGAGCAGTGGGATCCTGGGAAAATCCTGGGGCTTATAAAAAGGAGGGGGGGGGACGACTTCTTTTGCAGGCAGAGAGTGACAGGACAAGGGGGAATGGTTTTAAACTGCCAGAGGGCAGGGTTAGGTGGGATATTGGGATAAAATTCCTCCCTGTGAGGGTGGGGAGGCCCTGGCACAGAAAAGCTGTGGCTGCCCCATCCCTGGGAGTGCCCAAGACCAGGTTGGAGCAACCTGGGCTAGTGGAAGGTGTCCCTGCCCATGGCAGGGGATGGGACTGGATGAGCTTTAAGGCCCCTTCCCACCCAAACCATTCCATGATCCCGTGTGGAACCCGGGCTTGAGGAGAGCTCAGCTTTTCCCTTTGGGATCAGCAGCACTTCCTCATCTCCAATATTGGCTTTTTTCCCCCCCAAGGTCTCCCTCCAACGCCCGTCCAGCTCCTGTATCCCGTCTCCAGGTTCAGCAACGTCAAATCCCTTCAGCACCTTTGCCGCTTTCGGATCCGGCAGCTGGTCCGGATCGACCACATTCCCGAGCTCCCGCTGCCCAAGTGAGTCCCAGGGATGGGTCCCTTTCATTCCTGAGCTCCCACTGCCCCAGTGAGTCCCAGGGATGGATCCCTTTCATTCCCGAGCTCCCACTGCCCCAGTGAGTCCCAGGGATGGGTCCCTTTGATTCCTGAGCTCCCACTGCCCCAGTGAGTCCCAGGGATGGGTCCCTTTGATTCCCAAGCTCCCACTGCCCAAGTGAGTCCCAGGGATGGGTCCCTTTCATTCCCGAGCTCCCACTGCCCCAGTGAATCCCAGGGAGGGATCCCTTTGATTCCTGAGCTCCCACTGCCCCAGTGAGTCCCAGGGATGGATCCCTTTCATTCCTGAGCTCCTGCTGCCCAGGGATGGGTCCCTTTCATTCCTGAGCTCCCATTGCCCCAGTGAATCCCAGGGATGGATCCCTTTGATTCCTGAGCTCCCTCTGCCCAAATGAGTCCCAGGGATGGATCCCTTTCATTCCTGAGCTCCTGCTGCCCAGGGATGGGTCCCTTTGATTCCCAAGCTCCTGCTACCCCAGTGAGTCCCAGGGATGGATCCCTTTGATTCCTGAGCTCCCACTGCCCAAACGAGTCCCAGGGATGGATCCCTTTGATTCCTGAGCTCCTGCTGACCAAACGAGTCCCAGGGATGAATCCCTTTCATTCCTGAGCTCCCACTGCCCCAGTGAATCCCAGGGATGAATCCCTTTGATTCCCAAGCTCCTGCTGCCCAAATGAGTCCCAGGGATGGATCCCTTTGATTCCTGAGCTCCCACTGCCCAAATGAGTCCCAGGGATGGATCCCTTTCATTCCCACCCTCCCAGGCCCTGGGAAGGGTCTGTATTCCCAGCGAGGGCCCGGGCAGGGAATGATTGACTTCCCCCCAGCCTTGGGGACAGCGGGATGAGCGTCCCGTGGGATGGGGGGGGGATGCACGTGGGAATTCCGAGCTCAGGAGCGAGGTGTTCCCTGCCCCAGCCCGGTGACGGAGCCGGGTGGGCTCTGGGGAGGTCGGAGCGGCGGTGGTGGCTCAGGGATTGAAGCTCTTCCCGCTCCTTCTCCAGGCCCCTGATCTCCTACATCCGCAAGTTCTACTACTACGACCCCCAGGAGGAGGTTTACCTGTCCCTGAAGGAGGCCCAGCTCATCTCCAGACAGACCCAGGAGCCGGAATCCTCCACGTAGCGGAGCCGCCTGGCCCGTGCTCCCGGCACTGATGGTACGGGAATGCTGCTGGATGCAGCCAGCCCTGGGGTTGCAAACCCACAGGACCCCCCTGGGGCAGTCCTGACTCTTCACTCCGGGGTCTTTTCACCATTCCCAAGCTTTCCCTGGTGAGGGAAGCAAGGCTTCGTCGTGGTCTCTTGCCATTCCCAGTTTTTCTTGGAGAGGGGAAGGAGCCTTCCTGGCTTTTTACCCTTGGGAAAGAGAACAAGGCTTCGTGGTCTCCTGCAGTTCCCAGCTTTCCCTGGGGAGGGGAACAAGGTTTCACAGTCTTTTACCATTCCAGGCTTTCCTTGGGAAGGGCAACAAGGCTTCATGGTCTTCTACCATTCCCAGGCTTTCTCTGGAAAGGGAAACAAGGCTTCCTGGTTTTCTGCAGTACCCAGGCTTTCCTTGGGAAGGGGAACAAGGCTTCCTGGCCTTTTACCCTTGGGAAAGAGAACAAGGCTTCATAGTCCTTTACCATTCCCAGCTTTCTTTGGGAAAGGAAACAAGGCTTCATAATCTTTTACAACTCCCAAGCTTTCCTTGGAAAGAGCAGCAAAGTTTCACGATCTTTTACCCTTGGGGAGGAGAACAAAGCTTCATGTTCTTCCACCATTCCCAAGCTTTCCTTGGAAAGGGGAACAAGGCTTCATGGCTTTTTTACCATTCCCAGCTTTCCTTGGGAAGGGGCACAAGGTTTTGGGGTCTCTTATCATTCCAGGCTTTCCTTGGGAAGGGGCACAAGGTTTCAGGGTCTCTTACCATTCCAGGCTTTCCCTGGGAAGGGGAACCAGCCTCCAGGTTGTTCCCCCCCACCCCAGCCTGTGCTGATCCCTCTCCCCTCTCTTTCCCCCCAGGAATTTGGTTGTTGCCATCCCGCAGCCCGAGCCAGGCCGTGGTGGGAAGGAGCCCCCCACACTCCCCTGCTGCTGCTCCTGCTCTCCAGCCCTTTTGTACAGAGAAGAGGGGGCCGAGATTCCCGAGAAGCCCAGCAGAGCAGGAATCCAGAGCCTTGGCTCCTGGGAAAAGGCGTCTCGGAGGCGGCCGAGCCTCCCGGCAGAACAAGGAATGTCACGGCACTATTTACAAAGTTTGGGGAAAGTTTTATTATTTTTTTTTTTTTTCCGAGGTCTTTCAGTTTTTTGTTTTCGAAAAGCATGAGAAAGTGACTGCGTGGGGACTGACCCTGCCTTGGAAAACTGGGAGGTGGGGAAGGAGATGGAGGGAGGAGGGGACACTCTCTGGGAAGATCCGTCTGCTCCGAGGCGGGACCGTCCTTTGATCCCCACGGAGAGGGGAGGATGCAGCCTGGGGAGCTGCTGGAGGCAAACCGAGCCAGAAGGATCAGTGGAATAACCTCTGGGAATAACCTTGGAGCTCCCCAGGATCCGGGAGGAGGGAGCCAAACCCAGCCTTGGGAAGCTGAGCTTTGCAGCTGGATTTGCAGGATGGTCCCACAAGGAAGGAGGAGTGTTTGAGCCGTTGGGATGTCCTGGATCCCGAGGGAATGGTTGGTGCTGCTCCTCTGAGGAAGGGCCATTCCCTGAGAAAACACTGGAAGATCCCCCCTGAACCCCCCGGGAAGTGGAAGGAAGGTGGAGAAGCTGGAACTGTTGGAGCTGCCTGTGGAGCAAAGGTACTTCCTGCAGAGCCATGGGATGTGCACTTCCAGCCCCTCTCTGGCTGATTCCAGAAGCTGGGAATGAAGTGGCTTCCTTTGGAGCTGCCAAGGATCCCGAGGAGGAGCTGGGAGCAAGGAGCAGCTCCCTGAGGGTCCTCTGGAACAGCATCTGCCCTCTGGGAGCTCCCTTCCCTCCCTGGGACATCCATGGATCCACAGCAAAGCTGGGAGAGGTGGTGGCTCTTGCACAAATAACACCCCCCCCCCCTTCAAATCCTGGTCTGCTGCTTCATCCCCTGCAGCCACTGAGCAGGAACTTCGTGGATGTTGGAGCTCCGAGCGATGCTGGGAATTCTGGAGAAGCCTCTTCATCCCTGTGTTTAAAGGAGCGAGTTCCTGCGCTCTAAATTCAAGGAATTGCTCCATCCTGTGGGGCCTGTGGATCGGGGTGGGTGCCCTGTGAGTGCCCTGTGAGCTGCCAGGACCTTGGGCTCTCCCTGCAGGATGATCCCTGTCCTTGAATTCCACGTTGGATTTTAAGGCAGCCCCGGAAAAATCCCGCCGGCCCACAAAGGTGCTACAGATCCTGCCCTCCCTGTCCTGCCCCTCCCCTCCTGGATCCTGGGAGGGCTCACGTGCTCTGGAAAGAAAGGATTTGGCTTCCAAATCCACGGAAATACCTCATGGGACGCTGCTCCATCCCGGCTGTGGGAGGGGAAGAGCTTCCCAAGAGCCAGGCTTGGGAATGGGGGGTCCAGCTCCATGGCCAGGCTTCTCCCCAGGAAGAGACCCCTGGGAGCAGGATCCATGGCATGGCTGGGGTGTGGATCAGGGAGGGGTGGTGGGATGCAGGGAACAGGGAAGCTGGAGAAGCTCCTGCTCCCCCCAGTGTGTCAGTGACAACATTCCCACTCCTTCCTTCCCTGTCCCGGGATGGAGAGGTGCAGGCTGGGTTGGGGAAGGGGGAAGGAGCCGACCTGGAGGGCAGAGCAGGGAAGGGTGGGGCTGGGTGGGCACTGGGAGGGGGTGCTGGGCTTGTTTTGGGGTGAAAACGCACAACCCTGGTGGGTCAGGAGAGATTTCCTGCAGTGCCCCATCCCCATGTCCCACCCCATCCCTGCATCCCACCCCATCCCACCCCATCCCCTGTCTCACCCCATCCTGCATCCCACCCCATCCCCACATCCCACCCCATCCCCACATCCCACCCCATCCTCACATCCCACCCCATTCCACCCATCCCACCCCATCCCACCCCATCCCACCCCATCCCCACATCCCACCCCATCCCTGTGTCCCCCCAGAGCTCCTCCTGAGGGGGCACCAGGTGGTTCCACACCTTCCAGAGCCGTTGGAGCAGCCGGACTTCGGGGACAATACTTGAATTCCATGTTTTCTGGTGGGCTGTTGGTGTCCCTGTGGGATTTACCCCAACAGCCTGATGGTGCTCCTGCTGTTACTTGAACCCTGAGCGTGGTGGGGCAGGGGGGGGCAGCTCTTCCCAAATTTGGGCCAGCAGGAAGGTTTTGGGTCTGAAATGACAGAGGAGACGTGCTGGGAGGGGATGACAGGGGATGGCAAGGGGTGGGATAGGGATGAGACCCCTCCCAAGGATCCATGGAGGTGGCAGATGCTCCTCAGCATTCCCAGGGCTCTGCTCCACCTCTCCTTGCTCCGAGCCAGGCAGGAAAGCTGGAGCAGGTCAGTGCCAGCCCCAGCCCGTGGCTGGTGGTGCTGGCTGAGATCCCAAGGTTAACTGTAGTTAACAGCCCTCTCCTGAAATCCATGGAAAACAAAGCTGTTCCTGCACAGAGAGTGAGGGATTTGATCCATGTGGGGCTGGGAATGAGCCAGAGGGTTTGTTCTGGGGCTGGAAGTGAGGGGGGGGCTCTGTGGGAACATCTCCAGGGGCTGCCTGGGCCCTGCCTTCCCATCGATCCCAGTTTGGGGGATGGAACCCCTGGGGCTGTGTTATCCTGCCTGGAATGTTCTGGAGGCTGCTCCCATCCTGCTGATCCAGGGGAAAAAAAAACATTTTATCACCACCCTTTATCCAACCTTGAATTGTGCAGAGGTGGTGCTTGTCCCGCTCCCGGAGCCGGGAAATGGACCATAAAACCCACTGGAGCGCAGGAATTGTCCGTGGAAAAGCTCCTTTCTGTGCTTTTCCAGCTGGGTGGGGGCAGCCCTCAGCCCTGTGCTCAGCTTGGCAGCTTCCCCCCTCTTCTCCCAACACCCTATTTCGAGGTGGGGAACGACCTTCCTCCCTCCAGCAGCAAGAAAATTGGGATAAACCAGGGAAGTTTTCTCACGTGGAAGTTTCCAGCTCGGCTTCCACCTCCTTGGGGCCAAAAAAAAAAAAAGAGAAAAGGGTGGAAAAATTCATCCTTGGCTTGAGCTGGGTTGGGGTTTGTAGCTGGATTTGCAGGATTGGTCCTATATGGGAACCACCAGGGCTGCTCCTGCGGTTGGGAATGGATGGATTTGGAAGCTCCAGGTGTGGTGTTGCCAGATTTTAATCCCCTGAAAGCGTTTTTTTTAAACCCCTGAAAGTGGTTTTAGCAGGTGGTGGTTGGGGGGCTCAAATCCCAGGAGTGTTCTGGGGAGAAAAACCTCTGAAAAGTGGGATTTGCTGTGGGAAGGGCCTTGCCTGCTTCCAGGAGGAAGGGAACTGGCCCTTTTCCTTCATTCCTTGCAGTTAAAAATCTGTCCTTGGGATGGTTTTACCCTTCAAATTGACCATCAGGGCTGAGGGTTTAGGGGGGGGCACCTGGATACCTTCCCAATCCCCTTGGCTTTTGGGAATGGAGGGATTTATCCACCTTCCAGACCTCTTTAGCTTTTGGGAACGGAGGGATTTATCCACCTTCCAGACCTCTTTTAGCTTTTGGGAACAGAGGGATTTATCCACCTTCCAGACCTCTTTTAGCTTTGGAAATGCAGGGATTTATGCACTTTTCCAGACTCAATCCCCTTGGCTTTTGGGGATATAAGGGATTTATCCACCTCTCCAAACCCTCCTTGGCTTTTGGGGACAGAGGGATTTATCCACTTTTCCAACCCCCTTTTGCTCTGGGAATGGAGGGATTTTTCCATATGCCCCTCACTCCTCATCCAGAGTCTCCCAGGTGAGGTGGGGCAGGTGGGAACCCCCTTCCCAAACATCCCTTGGGATCAGGGGGGCTCCTGGCAGCGCTGCCTCCAACTGTGCCTCCAGCTGAACAAGCACAACTGGTGCCCAGTAACACACTGGGGAGCTCCCAGTGCTCCCCCCACCCCACCCAGGGCTTCAACCCCCCAAAAAATAGGAGTTACACTGGATCCAGCCTTGCCTTTAGAGAGGGAATGAGCAGATTTTGGCAGCTCCAAGGGCAGGAGCTGTGGAACCACCTTTGGGCAGAACAACAACAAAAAAATGCAGCTTTGCTTAATTTTATCTTTATTTCCCCCCCCCCCCTCGTTTTTAATTTTTTTTTTTTTTTTTTGGTGTGTGCTTAATTTATTAAAATAGTTGCTGTATAATTTATTTTCGTAAACTATATTAAAAAGTTACTAAATGGTTTAAAAAAAAAACAAAACAAACAAAAAACAAACACGAAAACGAACAAACAAAAAAACCAAACAGACTTGCAGGCCAATCTTTCAGATAAAAAAAAAAAAAAAACCAAACAAAAAAGCAAGAAAAAAAAAAGGAAAAAAAAAAAAAAAGGAAAAATGACGTTTTTTGATATAAACCACAAATGCACTTTTGGGTGTGTTTGGTTATTTTTGGGGGTGGGGAGGGGGAGCCTGGCTGTACCTGTGGGTTTGTCTGTATATATTGTATTAATAGGCATGTTTGGCCTCTCGTGGGGGACGGCAGTAACAGCTGCAGGTGCTGGGGGAGGGAAGCTGGCGTGGAATTCCTGGATTTGGGGGATTTTTGGGGTGGTTTTTTTTTGGTTTGGTTGTTTGTTTTTTTTTTCCCCTGAGCGGTCAGCGAGGGAGAGCTGACTCGGTGTTTGTAACTCATTTCTAGCGTGGTTTTGACTGATGGGTTTGGGGTTTTTTTGGGGGCGGGTTTTGTTTGGGTTTTTGGGTTTGTTTTTGTTTGTTTTTGTTTGTTTTTTGGCCGGGTGGGTGGGAAGGGAAGAGAGAGGGGTTTGAAATAAAAGAATTGGAAGTTGTTGGGTGTTTGATGTGTGGTGGATCCCGAGGCAGTGACCCCCCCCTCCCCACCCCCGGGGTCCCCTTTGGAGCATCCCAGTGCCCAGAACCACGTCAGGGAGCTCCGGGGGCCCTTCCTGGGGTGCTCCTGCTGCCCAGAAACATGTCTGGGGGGAGCTCTGGGTGCTCCCAGTGCCCCCCAAAATTCAGGGGGAGCTGTGGGGTGGCCCCCCCTGGGGTGTTCCTGGTGCCCAGAGAGACACTGGGTGCTCCCACTGCCACAGAAAAATCAGGGGGAGCCCCGGGTGCCCCTCCCCGGGGTGTTCCTGGTGCCCAGAAAGATGCCAGGATGCTCCCAGTGCCCCAAAAGACATTGGGGTGCCCCCCTAACCCCTAGCCCCCTGTGCTCCTGGTGCCCAGAACCACATTAGTGTCCCCCTGGGTGCTCCCAGTGCCCCCCCCCCAAAAAATCAGGGGGAGCCCTGAGTGCCCACTGGGGGTGCTCCAGGTGCCCCAAAACACATCAGGGAGGGTCCCAGTGCCCGGAACCACGTTGGGGGGAGCTCTGGGTGCCCCCCCCCCCAGTGCCCAGAAAGATGTCAGGATGCTCCCACGGTGTCCCAGTGCCCAAAAAGACATGGGGGGCAGCTCTGGGTGCTCCCAGCGACCCCTAAATAATCAGGGGGAGCTCTGGGTGACCCCCCCAGGGTGCTCCCAGTGCTCCCAGTGCTCCCAGTGCCAGCATCCCCGAGGGGTGGGATGAGGCCCCAAGGGCTGGAGACGCCCAGATCCACCCCGTGTCCCCCCAAATCCCCCCCCGCGCCCCTCCCCAGCCCCTTCCCCGGCTGCGGGAGCCACGTGCGGTGCTTCCCTCCCCTCCCACCCCCCAAATCCTCCTCCGAGGCGCTTTGAACGCCCCCGAGTTTGGCAGATCAAAGGCGGCGCAGCGACAGAATGGGGCTGGGGAGGGGCTGCCAGCCCCGGGGAGCCTTCATCCCTCCTCCTCCTCTCCCTTCTCCACCCCTGCGGCGGCCGGGAGGGTTTTGGGGTCCGTCCCTCTGCTCTCGGCACGGAGAGGGGGGGCTGCCCCTGTGTGTGTGTCCCCCTGCCCGCGGGGACAGACCCCGGGTCGGGGCTCTGTGCGGGGACAAAGGGCCCTTTGACGGGGCCAGACGGACACTCCGGGCGGGATCCGACATCTGGAGCCTCCTCTCGGGTTTTTTTTTCTCGGCTGGCGGGAGCCGAAATGCTGCGGGTCCCGTCCCTCTGCCCCCCTGGGTGGGATGCTCCCACGGGTGGGATGCTCCGGTGGGAGAGAGGAGCGCGGAGGGTTTGGGGTTCTCCCAGCCCCGCCTGGGAGGAGCTGCGGGCACAGGAATGCTGCACCCCTGGGCGAGGAGGGTGCCCCCGGGGAGCCACGTGCCCGGGGGCAGGGCCGGGGCAACCCCCTCGCTGCCCCCCCCCCCCCCCAAAAAAAAACCCCATAAAAAGCCGCTTTGTCCACCCGCCTCCGAGCGGCCCTGGAAGAGCCCCAACATGGCTGCGCCGCGCTGGAGCTTATTTTTAACATCTCATTAGCATCAGAAAAGCAGCAAATTTCCCCCTCGGCCCCCGCGAGGTTTCAGAGCCCCCGGACAAAAGCCGCTTTCTTCCCGCTCCGGCTCCCCCCGCCCGCCAACCCCCCCCCCCCCGACCCCCGGGGTGCTGTTGCACCGAGGGGCCCCCGGGACCCCCGACTGCACCCCCAGTCCCGGTGGGTGCCCGGTCAGTGGGTGCAGGGAGGTGGGGGGACAGGGGGGTGTCTCCTGGTGATGCCCACCCTGTGCCAGCTCCCAGCCTGGAAGGGATCCCGGCCAAAAATACCCTTTGGGGTGTCCCGGTGCTGCTGCCTGGCCCTAAATCCCACCCTCGGGCAGCTGAGCCGCGAGGCCAGATCGATCCAGGGGTGGGGGACGGGGGGCCCGAGCCCCCCCATTTGGGGCTGGGTCTTGTTGAGGGGTTGGGGTGGGTGTTTGGCTCATCCTCATCCTCGCTCGTGCCCGTGTGTTCCCAGCTCCCTGGGAATGAGGGAGACAGAGGCACAGGCTGGGCCCAACCAAGGGAAACTGAGACACGGGCTGGAAGTGTGCAGGGAAACTGAGGCACAGCAAGAGGCCATTCCAAGGGAAACTGAGGCACAGCCAGGGGCCATTCCATGGGAAACTGAGGCATGGCACAGGGCTATTCCATGGGAAACTGAGGCATAGCCCGGGACCATTCCAAGGGAAACTGAGGCACAGCCAGGGACCATTCCAAGGGAAACTGAGGCACAGCCAGGGGCCATTCCAAGGAAGCCGAGGCCGAGTGTGGAGCCATTCCCAGGGATCCGAGGGCAGGCCCAGGGCCGGGTGCCCCTGGCCAAGGCACGCCGGGCGCTGGCAGTGCCCCAGGGGTCACCGGGCCACGCTGGGCTGGCACCAGCACTGCTCCGAGCTAATATTTATCCAGGCTGGAGGGCTTGGCTGCTGCCATGGGAAAGGCTGTGGCCGGGCCAGGGGCCACGAACCCGCTGCCTGCGGGGGGGGCAACCAGTGCCACCCACCCCCTGCCCCGGTGCCACCCTCACCCTGGGCACAGCCACTGCCCCTGGAGCCCCTGGGAGCTCTGCAGGAGCCTCGGGGAGAAGGGAGATGGGTGAGGGGATGGATGGAGGGTGAGGGGGAAGGAGGAGGGAGGGTGGGATGGAGGGTGAAGGGTGTGGATGGACAGACGGATGGGTAAAGGCTGGGGGGACAGGGGAGGGAGGGAGGGAGAGAGGGATGGAGGGATGGGGAGCTGGAGGGGCAGAGGATGTGTGGATGGGCAGGAGAAAGGAGGGATGAATGGGGATGGATGGAAAGATGGAGGAAGGATGGATGGATGGATGGATGAAGGGATGAGAAGGGGTGGAAAAACGGACGGAGGGATGGAAGGAGGATTTGGAGTGGGACTGGGTGTGAGGGGCAGGTGGGATGCAGGATGCAGGGCTGGGATGTGGGGATGGAGAGAGGGAAGGGCGGAGGGAGGATGGAGGGACGGAGGAGGAGGGGAGGAGCGGGATCGGGACGGGGGGTCCCGGCGGGGGGCGGGCGGAGGGGAGGGCGGCGGCGGGGTCCGGGTGGGGCCGGGGGGAGCCCCCTCCCGCCGCCGCCGCTCACATGACGCCGCTCCCGGGATGCGCCGGGCGGCGCCGGGCGTGGGCGGCGGCGGAGAGAGGCGGCGGCAGCAGCGGGGCCGCACCGGCTCCGCCACCGGCACCGGGACCGCCACCGGCACCGGCCCATGGCCCGCGGCCGGACCGCCGCGCCCGCGCCCTAAGCGGCCCCATGGAGCAGGTAGGAGCGGGACAGGGATCGGGATTAGCACCGGGACCGCCGCGGCGGGACGGGACGGGTCCAGCACCCGCGGGCGCGGCGCCGTTCCGGGGGTCGGAGGCTGCCGGGACTTCCCCCCCCCGGGACTTCGCCTGCTGCCGGGGGGACCCCCCTCGCCACCCCTGCGCTTCCCACCTGCTGCTCTTTGCCTTCCCGCGTCCCCACCCACCTTGCCCAGGGCCCCGCCATCATCCCCCGGCCCCTTCCAGCCTCCCACCTGCTGGCCCAGCCTCAGCTGTGCCCCATCGCAGCATCACCCATCTGGGACCCCCGGCAGCACCCACCGGCTGCCCCCAGATCGCCCACCTGGGACCCGCAGCCTCGCCCATGTGCTCCACCCAGCCCGGGTGGCCGGGGGGACGCGGTCCCTGCTCTGCCACAGGTTTCTGTCACAGCCCGGGGCGGGTCTCACCCCACCTGCTGGGAGCAGCCTGGTTTGGGGAAGGGTCTTCTGCTCGGGGAAGGGGCTGGAGCCGCCGTGGAGTGTTTGCTGTGGGCCGTGGAAAATCCTCGGGGCGCGGGGGGTTGTTTCCTGTGTCTCCCCATCCCGTTATTCACCAGCCGGCGCCGTCCTGGTCGCTGTGCCCCGGCTGGGCTGTGATGTGCCCCCCTGGTGCCCATCCGGGGCTGGGGGTGCTCTCAGTCCCCCCATTCTGTGGCTCTGCGAGGACAAGAGGGTCCCCTGGGGTGGGGGTTCTCCCCCTCTGAGCATCCCCCCCCCCCCCAGCTGAGGGGTCCAGCTCCCTCCCTGCAGCCCCTCGGGCTCTGCCTCGTGTTTCCCCCCTCCCACCCCATCCCTCCGGCTCAGCCCGGGTCTGCGCGCAGGATCTGATGCTTTGGGGGTACCCCCCCACCCCCCGACCCTCCGCGGGGCAGGGGCAGCCCTGGGGACCAGAGCAGAGCCACCACGTTGGGCACGACACGTCCCCAGCTCCCAGCGAGCTCCGGCTGCACGTTGGGGGCCGCGTGCTGCAAAATCCCCCCCCCCGAGCCGAGCCGGGAAGGGCCGTGGCCGGGAGAGGCAGCACATGGGGGGGTGGGGGGTGTCGGTCACAGCGTGGGGGGGTCACCGAGGTGGGTGAACACCCACCATCCCCATCCCCACGGGACCCCCGGGATCTCACCCCCCTCACCGGAGCGGGAAAACCACCGCGGGGGCTGCACGTGATGCGCCGACACCCTCGGGGGTCCGGCATCCCCCCTCGGGGGGCTGCGAGGGTCCAGAGACCCCCCCTCCTGCCCACCTGCTGTATCTCAGGGCTCGCTCACCCGCTGGAAAAAAAACAAATCCCCTCTCGCCCATCCAGCTGCAATGCAGAGGAGCTCCCGAGCCGCCCGCACGCCTTCCCTGCCGCCCTGATTGGCGGCGACGCCTTTGGAAGGGGCCGTGGTAATTTTAGGCCGGGAGCGGCAGCAGGTTGGCATGTGCCTGCCGGCCCCGGGCAGGGCTGGGAGGGCCCGGCGGCGCTGCCCGACCCCCCTCCCGCCCCCCTCCAGCGGCACCCGCAGCCCGCGGCAGCCCGGGGACGATGCTCGGAGCGAGGGGTCCCCAGGGCACCCCGATTCCCGGCGGGATCTCAGCCCCTCCCTGATGTGGGATGAGCACGTAAGTCCTGGTGGATCCCCCCGCAGCTCTGCCCTGCTCGGCGCTGCCCTCGCTCCCGGGGTCCCTCGGCCCAGCGCGGCGCGGATCCCCCCCGGCCGGGCTGTTGTTTATCCCGACGGACCCGCCGGCGGGCGGGGAAGGAGGGGTCGGGGCCGTAACCCTCCCGTCTCGCCGCCCGCTCAAAATGGCTTCGTGGCGCGGTGGCTGCCAGGAGGGAGCGGCTGCCCGGAGCCGGGAGGGTGCCGAGCTCCGGGGGGTGCCCCCCGTGGGACCCCCACCCCGGCGGGGCACCCTCGGCACCCCCGTGGGCAGCGCTCCGGCCTCGGGCAGCGTTGGCCTCGCGGTGCAGCCGCCGTGCCCTGCCCCGGCCACGCTGCCCACCCCTCCCTCCCTCCCTCCCTCCCCCCCCGGCACGGCTCCGGCGCCCCACTTTTGCTTTTCTTCGTTTTAATTCCCGGGATTAGGTTAAAACCCATCTTCCAGGCCGGATTCCCCCCCTCGCTCCCTTTGTCTGCGGCGGCTCCGCAGGGAGCGGCAGCCCCCGGGGCGGGCGGGGGGCGGCTGCTCCCCCCAGATCCGCGGCTCCGGCTGCCGGGATTTGGGATGGGAGGGGGGTTGTGGTGTGGTGGATCTGCTCTGCTGAGCCGGGCGGGGTGGGCAGCGAGGGAGGCGCGGCTGCCTGGGCGGCGGGAGGGTGTTTTTTCGGGTGGATGGTCCCGGAATGGGGTGTGGGTGAGCGGCGGTGGCAGCTCCGGGCTCGGGGACGCCCCGGCGGGTGTGTGCTGTCCCTCCCTGCGCGTGGGGACGAGGAGTGGGGCGTCCCCGGGGGGGGGCTGTGATGGGATCTTGATGCTGGGGTGGGGCTGGGGGAGACAAAGAGGGTTGGGAGTGGGGAGGGAGCATCGGCTGGCTGGGGGCATGGTGGCATCCAGCTCCATGGGAACCCCTGTGGGGAAGCTGCCCAGGAGCTGGGATGGGGGTTGGGGGTCCCCATTGAGCCCCCCCAGCTGTGCATCCCAGGATGGGGCTCATCCCTTCCTGGGATCCTTCTCCCTGGCCTCCTGTGAGGGTCCATCCCTGTCTGTGCCCCACACAGGGCAGGGTGTTGGGGCCACCGGGGCCTGTTCGGGTCGTGTCACCTCCCTGGTTTTGTCACCTCCCCGGGGAGGGTGGCACTGGGGACACCACGAGGGGACTCAGGAGTCCTGGCATCCAAGGCCAGGTCCTGCCATCAGTGGCTCTTCTCCACCAGGCTCCTGCCAGGCCCAGGGGCTGCCGGGGGGCTACAGGCAGGACGTGGCCACGTGTCCCCTCGTGGGGGACAAAGCAGGAGGGACCCCCAGCAGTGGTGCTGCCCGGGGGAGAGCAGGAGCTGGGGGAGGTCTCTGCTCCTTCCCAAGGACTGTCTGCTGGGAAAGGATGGATGTTGGATGTTGGATTGGCCCTCAGTGCCAAACCCAGCTGGAAGGAACGATTCCTGGGAAGTGCCTCTGGAGAGAGGCCGGGATGGGCAGTGCTGCGTGGCCGGGCAGGCAGAGGGCAGCCGTCCGGCGCATCCCAGCTGGCACATCCTGGGGACCTGGAGCTCCTCCGCTCCCCCACGGGCAGGAGGTGGCCCTTGCAGGGGGGCTGGGGACAGAGGGGACCCACCGTGGGGCCTGGGGGTGCTGAGTGTGGGCGGAGGGTGCTGGAGTTGGGGTGAGGGCGTCCAACTGCGTCACCGCGGGGAGGAAACGTCCCGTCACTCCCATCCGACTGTTCGTTCCCTCCAGCTGCTGGGACAGGTCCCAAGGCCGGGCAGGGGACAGGGGTGGTGGCAGCGATCCCGTGGGTCCCCCTCGGGTGCTGGCACACAAACGTTTCCAGAGGGCAGATCCCTCCATCCCACCCCTTGGATGCTGGGGGTGCTGTGCCCCAGGGTGATGGGTGCTGTGGCCCAGGGTGCTGGGTGCTTTACCCCAGGGTGCTGGGTGCTGTGCCCCAGGGTGTTGGGTGCTGTGCCCCAGGGTGTTGGGTGCTGTGCCCCAGGGTGGCTGTTCTGCCCCCATCCCCATCCCTGTCCTCATCCCCGGTTGTCCCCTGCCCATCCTTGTCCTGGTTTCTGGATGTCCTTTGCCTGGCCTGGTCCCTGCGTTTCCCCGTCCATTGCTGTCTGTCCCCTACCCATCCCTGAACGCCCCTTGCCCGCTCCTGTTCCTGGGTGTCCCCTGCCCATCCCGCTCTGGGATGGCAAACTGTGGGAGCTGCCATCCAGGCAGGACATTCCCGTGAGCGGGATCCAGCCCCCTGCGGCCTCTTTCCAGCCCCGAATTCCCGGTACTTCCGCAGCAGCCGCCTGCAGCTCGGTCATTTATTTGTTCTGGTGGTGCCGAGGTTTCTCCGGGCGCCCGAGGAAGTCGTTGTTGACACAGACTTTCTTAATTGTGTCACGGAAAACTCTGCGCTTGGCAGCTGGGGTGTCCCGGGCCGGCATTCCCGGGAAACGCAGAGTGGCACGGGCTGGCACCCCTGGGGCTGGGGGGGGGCAAACCTGGGGGTGCAGACAGGGAAACAGCTGCCCAGGAGGGACTCAGAGAGTGAGTCGGGGCTGGCACTGGCACTGGGACGTCACGTGGATGTGCCGGAGCCCTTGGCACGATCCCAGCTGCGCCGTGTCCCTGGTGTCACCCGGCATGAGCGGAATGCTGAGTTCCCCTGGCATCCTCCGTGTGCCCTGGGGGTGCTCTGAGGGTTTATTCCAGCCCTCACCGTGCATCCCTTTGCCCCACACGCCGTGGTCACCTTCTGCCACCAAAGAGCCTTTGAGGAGCTGTTGGCACTCCGAGATTTGGGTGTGGGAATTAATTTTCTCCGCGGTTGCTCAGGGGTGGTTTTGGGAGGCTCCGCTGCATCCAAGTGGCCTGAGCCAGGCCAGTCCCTGCAGGCTGTCCCCATCCCAGCTATCCCCATCCTGGCTGTCCCCATCCTGGCTGTCCCTGTCCTGGCTGTCCCCATCCCTCTGTCTGCCAGCCCACGCTCTGTCCGTCCATCCTGCTGTTTCCCGTCCTTGCCGTTTCCTTTCCCTGGGGGTCTGTGTCAGCCTTTGTCCCTCTGTCAGCCCCAACCCCGGGTGTTTCCGTCCCCACCTCTGCCCGGGCCAGTCCCTGTCACTCGTGTCCCTCTGTCCTGGCATTTCCTGGCTGGTTGTCCTTCTGTGCATCGCCCGGCCTTGGCCTCGCCCTGCCAGTGCCTGTCCAGCTGTCCTTGTCCTGCTGTCCTGTCATCCCTCTGTCCACTCCCTCTGTGCCCGTCCTGGTCAGTTCTGCTCGTGGTCCCTGTCCCTCTGTCCTGGCTTAAACTGTCCTGGGTGTCCCCTGCCCATCCCTGGATGTCCCGTGTTCATCCCTGTCCTGGTTTTTGGATGTCCCTTGCCTGATCCTGGTCCCTGGGTGTTCCTTGCCCATCCCAGGGTGTGCCATCCCCATCCTTGTCCTGCTCACTGGGTGTCCCCTGTCCATCCTGGTCCCTGAATGTCCCGTGCCTGGTCCTGGTCCCTGAGTGTTCTATCCCTGTCCCAGTCCCTGGGTGTCCCTCACCTGGCCCTTTTTCTGTGCGTTTCCTGCCCATCCCTGTCCCTGGATGTCCCTTGCCTGGCCCTGTTCCGGGGTATCCCCTTCTCATTCCCGGGTGTCCCATCCTGGTCCCTGAACACCCCTTGCCTGGCTCTTTTCCCAGGTGTCCTCAGCCCATCCCCGGGTGTCCCACTCCTGTCCCCGTCCCTCTGTGTCCCACCCCGGTCCTTGGGCGTCCCACACCCATTCCCGCGTGTCCCACCCCGGTCCCTGGATGTCCCTTCCCTTGTCCCGTTCCTGGGAGTCCCCAGCCCATCCCGGTCGCGGTGTCCCCCGCCCGTGCCTGCTCTGGTTGTCGCGGTGCCAGCTCGGTGCCGGTCCGCGCTGTCCCGGTGCCGGTTCCCGTCGCCGCCGCCCCGGTGCCGGTGCCGGTGCCCGCGGCCGGTCCCTCCCGCCGGGCGGGCCGTTCCGCAGCCGCCCCGCGCCCCGCCCGCCGCCGCGGGCGCCCGGAGGAGGCGGAGCCGCGACCGGGGCCGGGGCCGCCGCCGGCCCAGCCCGAGCCGAGCCCAGTAGAGCCGAGCCCAAGCCGGACCGCACCGCGCGGGGCCGGGCCGGGCCGAACGCGGCGGGGCCGGACCGAGCGGGGCCGGACCGCAGAGCATCCCCCCGCACCGGGGCTGCGCCGAGCCGAGCCGAGCCGTGCGGAGCCGGGCCGGGCCGAGCCGAGCCCGCCCGCCCGCGCCCCGATGAATGGGATCGCCTTCTGCCTGGTCGGGATCCCGCCGCCCGCCCCCGCGGTGAGCGGCACTGGGAGCACTGGGGGGACTGGGGAGGCGGGGGGGGCTCACGGGAGCGGGGACTGGGAGGAATGGGGAGCGGCTCCCGGGGATGCTGGGGGGATTGGGGAGGCTGTAGGCTCGGGAATTAGGGGCTGGGAGGGAATGGGAGATACTGGGTGTAGGTTTGGGAGAGTAGGGATTTAGGGAAGCGGGCGATGCTGGGGAGGATGTGGAGCAGGGACTGGGAGTGCTGGGTAAGGCGCCGAGGTCGGGCAGTGGGGCTGGGGGTTGGGTGATACCCCTGGGGGTGAGACTGGCTCTGGGGCAGACCAGTGCCCTGGAACTGGGCTGTGGGTCAGGGCCAGCGGGACCGGGGGGGTCCAGTCACCCACACGATGCCACAGGCGATGGTGGCCACGGTGGCCTGTCCCCAGTGCCCAGCCACGGTGGCGTCGTTGTGGGCTGGAGGGGCTGTGGCGCCTGGATCTGGCCTTGGAGCTGAGGGGGAGAGCCCAGGGCTGGGCTGCCCCTTCCCAGGACGAGACCCACAAACACCCACACGTCTCCTCCGAAACTCCCGGCTGGGCTCTCTCCCTGTGACTCCGGCCGATCCATCCCTTCCAGCTCCTGGCACTGGGCAGGCAGCAACTCCCCAACGTGCCAAACAGCCCCTCGGGGTCAAATCTAGCCCCCCTGGCATTTGCTGACCCGTGGCGTGGGCACTGGCATCGCCTGGCGCCGCTGGACCGGGGGGCACCGGGGCGATTCCCATCTCCCCATCTCCCCGTGGTGCCAAGGAAGGCCGGCCCAGCCGCTGGCTAAATCCCCATTTCCTGCCCGTTTTATGCCAAATCCCAGCAAACCCTTGGGGTGGGGATGGGGACGGCACCGGCGGGACCTGGGGCGGGGGGTCCGGTGGCCGGAGGGGGCCGGTGGTAACGCCCGGGCGGGGATGCGGCCGCGGTGAGGGACTGGCACAGCGCCTGCTAATTTGAGCAGAGGTTGCACGTCCTCGCCCCAGAGCTGAATTTGGCCTCTGTTCCTCAGTTCCTGGTTTTTTGAACTCGGCTTCCTCGGCCCCGGCCATGGGGCTAATAACCGGCCTCAAAGGATTAATTGGGGTGTGCGAAATGGCTCAGAGATGAGGAGCTGCTCGTCGAGCGGCTGAGCATTAATCATGGTTTCTCCTCGGATTCCTCCCTGCTTACTCCGTACCGCTGAGCGCTGGCTCTTGGGTTTTTTTTGGGGGGGAAGGTTGAGCCTCGAAATCTCCTTTTTTTGTGGCGTTTTGGGGGCGAAATGTGCCCTCCTGGGCGGGCGGCACCTGGAGCGAGACCCGAGTCGCTGGTTGAACTTGGGGTGCTGGGTGACTTGGGGTGCTGAGTGACTCGGAGGGGGGTTATTTGACCCCCACATCTGGGGAGGACGGTGCTTTGCAGTCCTCCAGCGAGGATTTAGTGCTGTGTAAGCAGAAATCCTGCCCAACGGCCGCCCCTGGGGCTGCGTGGCAGGGGCTGCGTCCCACCGTCCCCAAACCTTCCTCCGGTGCCTTCTGCCCTCACCCCCTCGTGTCTCCTTGCCCCTGTCCCCCCATTTACTGGCTCTGCTCGACAAATTGAGTTTCTTAACGCCTTTTTTTTTTTTTTTTTTCTCCTTTCTTTCTGAACCCTGAACTTGAAAGACAGGAAAAGCCTGTGCTCGGGGCTGCTGCCGCAATCCCGCCTCGCCAGCGCGAAACCTGGCACCGGCGCCGGGCTGGGGCACGCAGCTGATGCCACCCCGGGGTCCCTCTGCCCACCTGGGGGGTTTTGGGGGAGTTTTGGAGGGGGTTTTGGAGCACTCCAACCTCTGTGGTTTAACCTTGACCCGTGTCATGTGCCCGGCACCTCTGGCACCCGTCACTCGCGCCGCGGGGGGACTGATGGGTGATGTGTGATCCTAAACCCCCCCCGGGGCTGGCAGCGCTGCCTGGCACCATCATCCAGTGTCAGCTGCCAAGGAACCACTGCTGGGCGTTATTTAGGGCTTGGGGACCGTGGGTTTGGGGACCACGGGCCGGGGGGACAGCTCTGGGTTGGGGTCAGAGTGTGGGTGCTGCTGGGGTGCAGGGGGGTGCAGCAGGAGCAGCTCCTGGGGTGCTCTGAGACAGAGCCAGGGGCCCTCCCCGAGTTCATACAGAGCCACTCACTGGGAGAAAACATGGAGGGATGAGCGGGGGGGTCATGCTGGGAAGCTGCCGAGCCCCGGGATGGCCTTTTTATTCTCATTAAAGAGGAAAAAAAAAAGGATTAGGTTTCAAGTCGGTGCCGTCCCATTAATAAACCAAGTTTGTCTTCAGCAGGCAGCAAGACCTGATTTAAAAAGGAGTGGAGATAGATGACCTATTTTAAGCTCTCAAGTTGGAAAATATCGACCTGGCCACCCGTGGCCTGCGAGCGGCGGGGCCGGGCCGTGGCAGCCGCGCCGTGCCAGCGCCTCCCGCTCCCAAAACCCGGCTTTCCAGGAGCCAGCCCCGGGTTGGGAAGCAGGGTGGCTGCCCCGAACCTGCCGCCGACCTCCTGCCCACGGCCCTGACTCCTGCTTCTCCCCAGGAGTTCATTAAGCCTTCCCTAATTGCCCGTGCCACGCCGGGCACACCTTCGTGTTGCAAGACCCGCCGTCCAACAGGGAATCGGCCGCGTTCCGGCCGGGATTGGTCTCCCTGGGGCCCACGGCCCTCGCAGAGGGTTGGGGTCTCGGGGTGGGAGGGCGCTGGGATGTGGGGTCGGCCCCGTTCCCGAGCCACGCTGGGGAAATGGGAGCTGGAGGGTGAAGATGGAGCAGGGCTCTCCTTAGGGAAGAGGGGCTGAGTCACCACTAAGTGGCCAAAATGAGGCACCGGTGGTGACCGTGGGGAGGAGCCTGCTCTTGCCCCGGGGATGGAACCCCGTGGAGTCCCCTGTCCTTTGCTTCCTTAAGACCCTGCTGCAGCAGGAAGGAGCTTGGCATGCCAGGAGCCAGCCCAGGGGAGGGAATAGGTCCCTGCCATAGCCCCGAGCCCTGGCCCAGCCCCGGGGGGCCGTGTCCCCTCACCATGGGCAGCCAGGCAGGTCTGGGGGCTCTGCAGCCCCTCCCGCTCATCCCCTGCCGGTGGCACCCCCAGACCTGTCACCGCACACCCTGGGGCGACCCCCCCGCCGTCCCCCCGAGGGCAACAGTGGGTCCCTTGATGGGCCCGAGCGCGTGGGGCGGCCCCGGGGCGGGTGGGCCGGGGCTCGGTGGCTCGGGGGGGACAATCGGGCCATTGTGGCTCATAGTGGCTCTTTCTGTGCCGCGCCGGGCGGGGGCCGGGCTGTGGTGCCAGCCCTTTCGGGGCGAGCCCCGGGCCCCAGCGGGGCTGGCGGTGACTGGTGTGGCCCCAGTGGCAGGACACCGCTGTCCCCGGGCGGGGAGGGGACGGAGGGCGGGCGGGCTGGACGTTTGGCCGCTGGACGAGTGTGGGCAGCGGAGAAATGTTGGGCTGCTCCCGATCTCAGGGAAACGTTGGGCTGCTCCTGATCTCAGGGAAATGTTGGGCTGCTCCTGATCTCAGGGAAACGTTTGGCTGCTCCTGATCTCAGGGAAACGCTGCTGGGCCTCGGTGCCAGGGCACTTTGGGAACGTGGTGTCCCCAAAGCCGTGTCCCCAGAGCTGCCTCCTGCCCGTGCTGTGGCTGGAGGGGGGGCTCAGGACCCGCCTTGGCTCTTTATTTTGGGCTCAGGACCCACCTTGGCTCTTTATTTTGGGCTCAAGACCCACCTTGGCTCTTTATTTTGGGCTCAGGACCCGCCTTGGCTCTTTATTTTGGGCTCAGGACCCACCTTGGCTCTTTATTTTGGGCTCAAGACCCACCTTGGCTCTTTATTTTGGACTCAGGACCCACCTTGGCTCTTTATTTTCACCGCCCAGAGGGATGTGGGATTTGGCGCTTCCATGCATCCCCCCCCATCCGAGCGGGATGCCCACCCTCCCCAGCCCTCAGGAGCTCCAGGGGGGTCCCCCAGGTGGGTGGGGGGTGCAGCCCCAGCCCGGGCCCCCCGGCCTTGAGCGGGGCAGAGGCTGGAAGGAGCAGGAGCAGCCTTGCCCTGACCTCCCCGGGTAGGATTTTCCGCCGTGGAGAAGCGGGAGCGCAGCGCAAGGTGCCTCTCGGAGCCGCCGCAGGAAATGGCTCATTGTTAGCCCAGCTGAAAAAAACAGAGACCCAAAAAACTGCAATAATGAGGCCAGCTTCTATTTGAGGGTTTCCATGGGAAAAACAGGAAACGGAATCCTGTTACTTTTCTAGGGCCCGCTGCTGATAACGCCGTTTTTAGGATGGGGCAGAGAATGAGGAGGAGGAGCTGGGGATGAAGGCAGCACCAGCATGGCCTTGTTGGTTCCACTTCCTCATGGGCTGGGAGATAAACTCCTCCTCGGTGTGGCTCTGGCTCGCAGTTTCCCAACCCCTCTGGCGTGGGGGCCATCGGGAACATTCCCACTGAGGTCGGACCTGTTGTGGCTCCAGTGTGTGTCCCCCCAGCACTTGTCCCTGCCTTGGAGCAGCTTTCCCTGCTGGCACTGGGTGTTAAGGGTAATCCCTACGGGCTGGGGACCTGAGAGACCCAGGGTAGGGGCATGGAGAGACTGCAGGGCTTCCCAGGCTGTTGGTGACCCAGGGAGCTGCTGCATGAACGGGGTGCAGTGTCCCCCAGAGTGCCTCTGGCTGGCCTGGGATGTGGCCCTGGGGAAGCCCTGAGCGTCTGTGGGTCTGTCCCCTGTGGGTGTCTCTGCTGTGGGGCTGGAGGGTGCTGTGGTGGGCTTCAGGAGGGCCAGGACGGAGCCGTGTCCTGCCCTGGGTTTGTGACACAAGTGGATTTGTTTTGTGAGCGGAGGTTCCACGTGGGCACACTCACTTCGGTGTGGTGGCATCAGCCCGGGCCCCGTTCACCAGCAGGGCTGTGAATGGGGGCAATCCAACAATCCTGGCCCAGGAATCCTGCCAGGGATGCCAGCAGTGGTGGGGAGCAGCACAGGCAGAGCCACGTGGCCAGAGAGCCGCAGTGGGCACCAGGGCTGGCAGGGAGAGAGCTCAGGAAAGGGGATGAGTCTCCCTGGCTGCATTCCCAAATGTCTCTTGATGTGGCAAGAAGGGACCCCCAGCTGAGGTGAGCCAGAGCCCTCTGGAACTGCTGCTTTGAGATGTGTCAGGAGTGAGATCCCTGTGGAGCTGGGACTGGTGTCCCGATGTGGAGGCTGCCGGGAGGGAGCTCGGTTTGGCCACGGGACGGAGCCACACGGGACTGACGGGGAGTCCGAGTCCGGGAAGGAGATGATGAGTCTGAGTCTGTGAAGGAGATGATGAGCTGGGTCTGTGAAGGAGATGATGAGCTGGGTCTGTGAAGGAGATGATGAGTTGAGTCTGTGAAGGAGATGATGAGCTGGGTCTGTGAAGGAGATGATGAGTCTGAGCCCGTGAAGGAGATGCTGTCGAGATAAAAGTTTGCCTTGGGAAGGAACCAGGCGATTTCCTTCCCCTCGTTAACACCCAAACCGGAGCGGGAGGAATGTCCGAGAGAGGCCGTTTGTGGCTCCTCTGCTCCACTTCTCCTTGGCTCCGGTGTCACCTGGGCAGTGTCACCCCCTTCCCAGCTGTGTCAGGTGATGGGAATGCAGGTGTGTGTCCTTGGCTGGGCAGGGGACTCTGGTGTGGGGTGGGATTTGGCAGTGCCCGTCCAGCTGCTGGATCTCCCGCGGGACCCCCGCCCTGGGCCATCCCTGGAGCTGAGGACAGGGACCCTCCCCAAGCCTGTGCCCGAGCTGTGAGTCCCAGTGGCTGTTCCTGGTTTCCCTGTGAGGTCTGTGGGGTTTGTGGGGGCCCAGCGGTGCTGGGAGGGGCTCAGGGGGTGCTGCCTTGTGAGGCCGTGGGAAAAGAGGCTGTTGGGAATCTTGGTGGGTGCTTGGAGCAAACCCTGGATTCCCACCCTCCCCATGAATGGTGCATCCATCCTGGCAAGTCCCTGCCCAGGCTGGGACATGGCATAGATGTTTCCTGGGGGGGCCCTTGGGGTTCTGTCTCCATCACTGAGGTGTCTCTCCCTCCTGTTCCCAGTGCTGCTGCTCCCACGTGGGATGTGCATCTGCTCCCCAGGGCTCCCAGCCTGCCTTCCTCCCATTCCCGGGGGGATACAGCAGTGTGGTACTGAGGGGGGGGGCATCCCCAGGGGCAGGGGTATCCCAGTGGGCAGGGAGCATGCGCTGGCTCTGTGCAAGCCAACAAGCACACCCCCAAATCCCCGCTGAGCTGCAAAGCTCCTCAGCCCTGGTTCGAGTTAAAGAGAATTAAAATGCTTTCTCCTGCGGGTCTGTAATCCCAGAGCTGGGGCAGGGCCAGGAGGGATGCCCGGATGCTCCTGGCAGGGTCACCTGGGTGCTGGACCCCATTCTCCTGCCACCTCATCCCCCAGGTCAGGTCCCGCTGCCAGAGCATCCCCACCCTGCCCAGGGTGCCTGGCGGGTACAGGCAGCCCCTGCCTGCAGGGGAGCCTCAATCTGGGCTCTTTTTGGGGGTGCTGGCTGGGACCAAGGGGTGTGGGTGGGACCCCCGTCCCCCCTTCCCCGCCGCAGGTGGGAGCCGGCAACAGCTTTGCCATATAAGGGCTGGAAGTCGGTTATTGTCTCACCAGGGCTTTCTCCTCCTCAAAAATCCTATTAAAACCTCATTTTTCTGACCCTAATCTCAGCTGGGAGGGATTAGTGTTTGCCCCCACCCGGCCCCGCTGGATCCGGGCTGGAGGAGCCTCATTCCCGCAGGGAAGGAGGGTCAGTGGGTTCCAAGCCCAGCACCAGGAGCTGCCTGTCCCTGTGTCCCTGTGTCCCTGTGTCCCTGTGTCCCTGTCCCTGTGTCCCTGTGTCCCTGTCCCTCTGTCCCTGCCCGAAGGGTGACGTTATCCTCGCCGCGTGCCAGGGCCAGTGATGGCCCTGCTGGCAGAGACCCACGGCCGCAGCTGGTGGAGCCAGGCCATGTCCTCATCTGGGACCACTGGCTCCATCCTGGGATGTCACCAGGATCACAGCAGGGTGGGAGAGCTCTGGGAGCAGCAGGTGTGTGATGGGGGGGGTGGCATTGGTGTAAAATATAAAAAAAGACCCCCCCAAAAAAGGCACGTGCCCCGTCTGGGACCACCAGCTCCGTCCCGGGGGTGTCACCGGGGTCTGAGCGGGGTGGGAGAGCTCTAGGAACAGCAAGTGTGGGACAGGGAGATGGGAGACCCCCCCAGTACAGGCGGGTGTGGGAGCAGAGCACATCCCCAGCTGGAACCACTGGCTCCATCCTGGGGGCATCACCAGGGTCTGGGGGTAGGGTGGGAGAGTTTTGGGAGCATCAGGTGCGGGATGGGGGGTGGCAATGGTGTAAAACATGGAGACCCCAATACAGTGAGGCAGGGAGGGCAGGGGGCTGCCTTCACACAGCCCCTCCGTGCCTCAGTTCCCCTTCGTGGAGGCGATGCTGGCAGGGGTCCCTGCGACCCCCCCCCGTCCGTGTGTCCCCGTCCGTGTGTCCCCTGCCCGCGCGTGTCCCGGCGTGCCGGCAGCGGGGCCGGTGCATGCCGGGAGCGCTGCCTTCCCCCTTTGCTCCTGTTTGGCTGCGTATTTAGGACACTCCTGTGTGCAAAACACAAGTATTTTGGAAGGCGTCCAGGCAGCGCTCGCATTCCTCGGGGTGGAATCTGCCCCCGCGAACGCCGCCTGACCTTTCCCGCTTTGGGCTGCGGGAACAGTCCCAGGGGCCGTCCTGCCCTTGTGCACCCACCCCAAGGGCTTGGGGACCCCCTCCCCTCCCCACACCCCCCCCCCCGGCTGCTCGGGTGCTGCAGGAAGGGCTGAGTGGAGGTGGCAGGATGGGGCCTGCTGTCTCCAGTGCTGCTCCAGGACCCCCGGGGGCCCCCAGCCCACCACGCCGGGCCCCTTTGCCCCCTCTCAGCTGGAGGGTGAAGCCCCCCCGGGCGCTGCTCGCACCCACAGCCCCGGCCGGTTGCTCCAGCCGGGCAGCTCTGCGTGCTGGGACGTGCCAGCCGCCTGTCCCCAGGCTGGGGCGAGGGCACGGGGCTGTCCCCGGGGTGGCTCCCGCGGGAGACCCCCGGCACCGGCGCCGGGTGACATCAGGGTGGCCCCGGGGTGGAGCTGATGATGGCGGGGATTTGGCTCCCACGTTTCCCCGTCCCTGTTTCTCCCCGGTGTGGAGGCCCCGTGAGGGTGCCCGGGGTGTGCTGGGGGTGGGCAGATGGGGGCACGGCTGCCACCGAGCCAGCCAGTGCAGCCCCCCCGGTGGGGTTGGGTGGGCGCTGGGGCTGTTCTGAGGCAGAGCTGGGCACCAAAGCGTTGCCAGCGTGCAGGGGGTTCGTGTGTGTCACCACACCCCGGGACTGTCCCCTCGCTGGTGGCCGGTGCGTGGCATCACCCTGGTGGGCTGGGGCCGAGGGTGGGAGGGGGGGAGCAGAGGAGAGGAGGGGGTGAGACGCACGAGGGGGTGTCTGGCCCCGAGGCTGCGGGGCTGCAATCCCAGCAATGCCCGGCATTTCCCCGGCGTGGCCGCACGTGCCTCTCCTCGGCCTCCAGCACGGCAGGAATGCGGCGCGGGACCCCCTCGTGCGGGACAGGGACGGGCAGCGCGGGGGGAGCCGGGGCAGGGGGGCACTGCCCACCCCCAGACCCGGCCCGGGCTGGGTGTCTGCGGGTGCCGGGCTCGCCAAGGTGCTGCTGTTTTAACTTGTTCCTCCCAGATTTTTGCTGCCGTGGTGGAGAGCGGGGGGGGGGGGGGGCACCGAGAGGGGCTGTGGGGTGGGCTGGGGAGGGGGGGTTTGTCCCCGTGGAGCAAAACCAGCGGGAAGGGTGGTTTGTTGTGCCTTGTGTGCCCAGTGCTGACTGGGGAGCCCGGATCAAACTGTGGGGGCTGGTGGCTCTGGACCTCTGGGTGTCCCCAAAATGGGAGATGGGGCTGTGGGGGGACTCTTGGTTCAGCTCCTGGTGGGAAGTGCCCTTGGAGCCACCACTCTTTGCCTCAGGCTCTGAGCAGAGAGGGCCGGGGGGGATGTGCCAGTCTCTGGGGTGATATTTTTGGCCTCCAAAGGGTTGTTTTGGTCTCCAGGGGGCTCTTTGGGTCCCGAGGGTGCTGCCCCAGCAGAGCTTGGGGCAGGATGTGTGTCCCTGCTGGATGCCGGGGACAGACCCGGAGTGTCTGAGAGCCCCCACTGGCTCCCCCCTGGCAGGACCCGGTGGTGACAGGGAGGGGACACGCTGCACCCCCGGGCTGTCCCTCTCCCTGTCCCCGGCATCGCCCGGTGCCCTGCGGAGAGGAAGGAAGGAAGGGGCCGGGAGGAGGGAGAGGAGGAAGCGGGGAGGGTGGGATGCTGCCCGGGGTGATGGAGGAAGAAGGGGGCGGATTAAAAAAAAAAAAAAAAGAAAAAAGAAAAAAAGAAGGAAAAAAACGTAAAAAAAAAAAAAGGGAAAGTCCTGGCAAAGTGACACCGCAGGCGGGGGGGTGGGCTGGGGGCGGGTGGCTGGCTGGGGGCGGTGGGCTGGGCACTGATCCCTGCCAGCAGCTGGAGCCCCAGCCCGCCAGCCCAACCGGGACGTGTGGCTGGTTCATCCCTCCATCCATCCCTCCCTCCCTCCCTCCCTTCATCCATCCATCCATCCCACCCTCCATCCAGCCGGGAGGCTGGGGGGGTGGCTGGGTGGGGGCTGCGTTGCCGGCGGGGGGGGTGGGCTGTGAGCGAGGGATCGAGCGGCGATGCGGGTGTGAGCAGCACCCGATACGGGTGTGAGCAGCACCGGGTGTGAGCGGCACCGTGTGAGCGGCACCGCCGCACCGGGGGCTCCGCGCAGCGCCCGAGCCCACCCGGGGGGGGCTGCCGGGACCCCATGGGGGGGGTGCCGACCACCGGCTGAGAGCCCCCCCAGCGCGGCGGGATGGTGGAGGAGAGCGCGGGCGGAGGGGCGCGGCGGGGTCCCTGCCGCCCCCCGCCAGCCCCCAGCCCCAAAAGGCTGTGGAGCGTGGAGCGCTCCGGGAAGGGCTGGCGCCTGGAGCGCCCCGTCGGGGTGGATTGCAGCTCGCCCGAGCCCCGCTGCATCTGGCTGAGCAGCCTCCGCCGACACGCCGCCGCCCCCGACCCCCGCCCGCCCCCGGCCCCCCGCCCCGGCCGCGGGGGCAGGACCGACAAGGGCCGCCGGGTGAGAACCGAGAGCCGGGGGTCGCGCCTGGTTTGGGGGGGCGGGGGGGGCCTTGAAGGGATTGGGGGGTCCCACAGGGCCGGGTGGGGTGTGCCCGGGGCTGTCACAGCTCCTGGGCTGCAGTGTGTCCCCTTCGTCCCCCCCTGTGCTGGGGTCGGGGGTGGGGGTCCAGGCTCCTGTTCGTGAAGATGTTTTGCTCCCGGTGCTCAGCTCGCCGTGTTTGGGAGGGGGGGATGGATCCTGCCCACCCCCCCGGGGTGCAGGGAAAACACTCCTTTGTTCTGCAGGAGTGGGGCACCGGTGGGGATTACCCATCCCTTCGTGTCCCCGGGGGGGTGGGGAGGTGACGTGGGGCACAGGGACCTGGTGACACCTCTGCTGGGGGGTAAAGGACCTCGCGGGAATTAGGGTGACTTGGGTGGGGGCCTCTGGGTGTCACAGCCCCTGGCACAAGCTGTGCCAAGGATCAAGGGGTTCCTCGCCATCCCTGCAGCCTTCATGGGATGGGGGGCCCAGGAGAACTGGGATAAGGAGGATGAGGACAACAGCTGGTGGTATCGCAGCAGAAACCACCAGGATGAGGTTAAATAAAGCCAAAAATCGGGGAGGAGGAAGAGGGCTCTGAGGACAAATGGCTGAGGTGACAAATTGGGTGCCAACCCCACTGCAGGGAGGGGGAGAGGAGCATCTGCAGGGCCGTGAGCCAGCGTGGGGGGGGAGGGAGATCCAAACCCGCGACTGGGGGGGCTTTGTAGCCCGACAAAAGCTTCAAGTCAGGACGGGTGAGGAGGGAAACCGAGGCACGGCGGGCGGGACGGTGCCACCATCACACCTGGGGACCGTGTCACCGTGTCAGGGCCGCCACGACAACAACGGGGACACGCCGCCGTCCCCGCGGGCCGGTCGGTGTCTCCTCGGAGCATCCATCCTGCCCTCTCCCCGGGGCCTGTCTGTGCCGGTTAAAATCAGCAGGGGCACATTCAGCTGTCAGCTTAAAAATAATCCGGCGAGCCGGCGGCCGGCACAATGGAGGGGCAGATGGGCCCGGGCGCCGCCGGGATGCTCCGGCCCCGCCGCCCGGGGACGGGGGTCCCGCGGGAGCGTGGGGTGCCTGCTACCATCTGGGGTTGGGTTTTCCGTTGGGATTGAGCGGTGCAAGGCGGGGGGGGGTGGCAGGGGGCTCGTGGGGGACTTTGCTGTCTGTGTGGTGTCGGGAGGTATTGGGGTTTTCTGGCTCTCCCGTGGTGGGGTTTGGGGTGTTCTTTCTGTTTTGGGGTGTGGGAGCGCCCGGAGCGGTTGTGCCTCCCTGCCAGGTTGTGCTGCTACACACACCCCCTGGAGGGAGTGGGTGGGTGCGATGCCTCGTGCCAGAGGCGTGTCCTCACCCCAGGGACCCCCTCCCCAGGGGGACGGGACCCCCGTTCCCACCGTGGGCTCCGTGTGGGACGTGCTGGGCAGGGGGTGCAGCCCGGCCCCGCCGAGCTGCCGTCAGATCTCCCCACCGGCAGCGAAAAGGCCCACTCAGCACAGGCACAGACAAAGGCTTTTTGTGCCTTGTCCCTTTGTGTCCCTTGTCCCTGTCCCCTCCCCGCTCCCCATCCATCGCTTCCACCCAGACAGCCCCTGAATTTTAACACCCTCGTCCCAGGATGGGCTGATCCCAACGGCTGCAGCAGGGAGCGGATCCCGGTGGATCCACTGCTCTGCCTGTCCCTCCAGCTCCCAGATTGCCAGTTTCTCCTGTTTTAGCAGAACTGGGTGCTCCCAGGGCATCAGGCAGTGCCCTCTCCTCCCCTTGGCCACGGAGCTGCTCCCGCTCCAGCTGGGCTGGCGGATGTGCAGCCAGATGTGCAGCCAGATGTGCGGCACAGGGAGCAGCACCGTCCCTCACCGGGGCTGTGCTAAACCCTCCCGGCCTCAGCCAGGGTGTTGGGACTCCTGGATGCCTCTCCCAGCTCCCTGCCTCGGTGCCAGGAGAGATGCCCGTGGCTGCTCCAGCTCCGCCACAACCCCATTGCCCCTCCCAGCACTGGCACTGGGAGCTGTGGGATGGAGCCACATCCCCTTTGGCCCCATCTGCTGCTCTGGGCAGTGTCCCTTGCCAGATCCCAACACGGTGCCAGGTCCCTGCTCCGGCTCGGGAAGCATCACTCATCCCAACACCTCCCGGACGGCTCTTTCCGCCTTGCCCAAGGTTATTGCCACGGCGTCACCAGAAGGGACCTTTTGTCCCCAAGTCCCTCAGCCATCCGCCCCCATCTCTCCTCCTGGGTCCCATCCAGACCCCCAGGCACAGCTCATTTATTTTTATTTCCTTCCCATTCATCTTCTTCCCAAAGGTCCCACGCGAGGAGTCTGGGGGGGGAGATGCTGCTAGGCTGGGTGGGCTGTGGGGGCTGGAATTTGCCGCTGGAGGGCTGGGAATAGGGAGGAATAGGGATGGGGGGGTGTCTTAGGAATGGAGCAGCCTTTTGGGCAGAGCTCAAGGGGTGGGCACGTGGGGGGGCTGGTCCTGTACCCCCCCTCCCCTCTCCAGAAGTGACATCTTATCCTTGTCCCCCCCTCACAGCCGACGCCGGGCCAGAGAGATGGAGCATCCCCGAACGCCAACGTGCCCCCGGAGGGGGGGTCCTTCCCCTGGGTGGGCCCCAAGACGGTGGTGCTGCGGAAGAGCTCCCAGGGGGGGTTCGGCTTCACCCTCCGCCACTTCATCGTGTACCCCCCGGAGTCGGCCGTGCACTCGGCCAAGGTAGGGAGCTGGGAGGGCCTGGGGGGTCTGGGGGGTCCTGGGGACACTGGAATGCTGTGGTTGGATGCAGTGTTTGGGCTGGGGGTGGGCAGGCGGGCTCTGGGAGATGAGGAACGAACCGTCCGTCATCGCCTGCTTTGTTGGGGTTCCTGGAGCTGCCCCCACCCCCCGTGGGTGTCCCTGGAATGGAGGAGCCCGTGGAGCTGCTGGGAGATGTGGGAATCAGCAGCACCTCTGGATCCTTTTGGGATGGGACATGGCTGCTTGTGGGAACAGGGAGAATCCCTCGGCCCCGAAGGATGGCTCTGGCATCCCTGGGAATGGCAGGAAAAGGCACTTCAGAGCCCTCAAGGCCAGCAAGGCCCAGTGGATTTTTGGGTCCCAGGCTCCTGGCTGTTGGTGGGAGCCTTCCAACTGGATCTGCCCCGGGATCTGTGTCCAGCTGCAGCCGGACCCTCTCCAGGTGCTGCCTTTTGGGGGGACTCAGCCCTGGATTGACCTTCCTGCACCCCCTGAACCGCCAAGAAACCCCAGTCCAGGCAGCACCTTCAACCCCCCTGGATGGAGGGATCCCATGAGCAGCTTCCAGCCTGGATAGAGCCCTCTGCACCCAAAGGGATGAGCCAGCTCTGATCTCCTGGAATTTGGAATCCCCCTCTCGCCCCGCTTCCTGCGGCAGCGGCTTTGTGTGGATGAAGGGAGAAGAGTCTGGGAGCCAAGTGATCCGTCACTGCTCCAAGCCTGGATGGACCTGGATGCTCCCATCACCTGGATGCTCCCATCAGCTTCAGAGCTGCCCCACGGCTCCGGCTGCCCCACGGGCTGGCGTTGGCAGACGGGGAACCGCGGTGGGAAGTGACTCACAGGGTGGGGAGAACCGACTCGCCGGAATCCCCACTCAGCGTCCTCCGTCCCGGCGCTTTTCCCAGGCTCCTCGTATTCTGCTTCCCCAAAATCCTTCCTGCCTTCCCGCCCCGGGAACACGGACCTGCCCCGTCTCTGGCAGCGTCGCCCCGGTTCTGTCGTGGGAACGGCCCGGAGCCCCTCCAGACCCACCCGCTCGCTCCCGCCTCTCCAAAGGATCCTCCGGGAGCGAGGGATCGATCCTGCCCCGCTGGGCACCTGGGCCGAGCCCCGCCGGGGCGGCCGCGTGGGAAGGAGCTGGCTCAGCGCTGGGAGCTGGGGATGCTCTTGGGAAGAGGCTGGGAATAGCTGCGGGCCGCGGAGCCGGCGGGGCAGGGCGCGGCGGGGCTGGCTCAGCACCCGCGGGGGGCCGGCAGCCGGCCAGGTCCGGGGGCCGAGTTTCGGTGGGTTGACTCAGCAGGGAGGAGGGTGACGGTGCCGGTGGCGGTGCCGGTGCCGCGCTCACCGCGCGCCGCGTTCGGCACCGCCCGGCCCTGGGAGCGCGGCTGCCGGGATGCCCCGGGGGCCGGGAAGGGCTCTGGGATGCCACGGGGCGAGGAGGGGCAGGGAGGGGGTGAGTCCGTGCCTCCAGGGGTTCTCGGTGGCCCCACGGTCCTGCCCTGGCACTGTGGCAGCCGCTCCTGCATGCTGGGGTGGTGGAATGTGGCTCTTCCTTCCCACCACCGGGAGCGGTGGCTCCAGCCCTCTCCTCCTCGCTGGGAATGTCCCCCTGTTACACTGGGAAGGACACTGGGCCCTTCCCAGCACCCTGGAGGGACTTGGTGCCCTGGGGACATTAGTCTGTGTCCCCACTGGCTGGGGGACGGGGCCAGGCCTGTGTCCCCCCCCAGAGATGGAAGGATGGAGTGAAAATTCCCATTCCAGGTGCCCAGATGCCTTCTTGGGACACGTGTGTGGGGCTGAGGAGCCCGGGGTGCTCCGTGTCTGCACTGGGGGCTCAGCAGTGTGGATGCAGCACCCCGTGTCCTGTCCCAACCTGGCACCCCCCTGGGCACCGTGGCTCTGCTGGGGGGTCCCCACGGGTGAATGTGGGATAGAAGGGTAGGGATCCACCAGCACTGTTCCCACCCCGTGGGACAGATCCACGTGGCTCCCAGGGCTGTCCCCTGCCCGTGGCTGGGAAGGGGGTGCAGGACCCCTTTGCCATCCCCCTGCAGTGCCCACTGCAGCCCTGGCAGCCCACCACAAGCAGTGGGAGGCTGCAGAGATGGGGAGGGACAAGGATTCATCCCACAGATGAGATGGATCCCTCCCCTGGCACCGCACTGTGGGGGCTCAGGCTCTCCCTGACCAGGCTTGGTGGCCCCGGGCGAAGGGTGAGATGCCACCATGGAGCCCCTTTCCCACTCCCCTGCCCCAAAACTGGCCCCTTTCCCATCAGCTGGGTGCGGGGGGCTCCGTTGGATCCCACTGCCCGCCGGGGCCGCGCGGGATCCGGTGTCAGGAGGTAATTTTAGCCGGGGGCAGTGGAGGCCAGAGGGACGCGCCGGCCCCGCCGGGGGCTTCGTGGGGCTGCCACCCCAGCCCCCCGTCACGGGCCCCACCACCAAACCAACGCTTTTCTCTTCTCTTGGCAGGAGGAGGAGAATGGGAACCGAGCAGGTGAGCGCTGGCACTGCCACGGGACCCCCGGGGTGGGCGTGGGGGCACGGGGGGCACGTGGCTGTCTCGGGCCGCAGCGGGCGTTGCTGTGGCTGTGGCTGTCACCACAGCCCTAAATTTCAGCTGGAGGTGAAGTGACACAGTGCTTTGGCAGCACTTTGGTGGCACTTTGCGCCCTGGAGGGGCTCGGTGTCCCCAAAACCCTTCGGGAGCTTTGTTGGACGTCACGCCCGGGGGGGAGGTCTGCCCGCAGCGAAGGGGGGGCTGCGGAGTGGCCAGTGCTGGCCCCCGCTGAGCACGGGGTGTTTGGGGACAGGGACACGGCCCCGCTGAGCTCCTGGAGGCTCCCGGTGACGTGAGTGAATGTGAAGGTGTCAGAACGGATCGGCGCTGGCGCGGTGACGCGGCGCCGGGGCCGCGCTCCCCGGGGAGCCGGCGCGGGCGGTGCTGCCAGAACCGGCACCCAGCGCCCGGCAGGGCCGGGGGGCTCTGACCTCGGGGTCTGGGTGGTCCCGGGGGGGTTTGGAATCCCTCGTGGGCTCCGTGCCCACCCGGCACTGGTGGCTTTTGGTCTTTCACAGGGCACTGGGGGTGACGGGGACCAGGAGCTGCCCCGAGTGTTGGGCTTCCCCCTGGGCAGGATCTGTGCCCGCAGGGCAGGGCTGGGGGAGGCGAGGAGGTGACCACCAGGGGCCAAACGTGCTCCTCGCCGTGGGGTGGTCCCGGCTGTGCCGGCAGCTCCCTGATCGTGTGTCCCCACGGAGCAGGTCCCCCCCGGAGCCGCCTGGAGCCCATGGACACCATCTTCGTGAAGAACGTGCGGGAGGACGGGCCGGCCCACCAGGCCGGGCTGCGCACGGGTGAGTGGGGACACGGGGCTGGAGACGGCCCCAGGCTGCTCCTGGGATCCACGAGATGCTCTGCCCCCTCTGCCAGGGACTTCCTTGCTTATTCTGCTCTTTTCCTTGCATTCCTTCTTTTTTCTCCTCCCTCTCTCTGCTCCCTGTGAGTGCTCTGCTCTCTTGCTCTGCTCAGAGCAGCGTTGGGGTCCCTGTGGGTCGGGCTGGTTTTGGGGTCCCCGTGGCTCCTCTTGGCAAAATCCCCGTTCAAACCCTGCCGTGAGTGACCGTGGGGACATCCAGGTGCCACCACGGCCTTGTGGTGACCCTGTGCCCTCCTGGGGCTCTGCAGGTGACCGGCTGGTCAAGGTGAACGGGGAGAGCATCATCGGGAAAACCTACTCGCAGGTCATCGCGCTGATCCAGAACAGGTGGGTCCCCTTCCTGCGGGTGGGAGGTGACGGGATGGGGACACTGTCCCCCTGGGTGTCACTGGGATGACAGGAGCCCTGAGGCAGGGAAACAGGGACAGGCAGTGATGAGCTGTCACTGTCCCGTGGCGATGGGGACGTTCATCTCGTGGGGGTGAGATTGGGGGCAGGTGGGGACCGACCCCGTCCAGCCTGACCCCTCTGTCCCCTCTCCCCAGTGACGATGTGCTGGAGCTCTCCATCATGCCCAAGGATGAGGACATCCTCCAGCTGGTGAGTTTACCAGGCAGGTTTCAGGGACATTTGGGGACACTTGGGCTCCACCAGCATCCCGGGAGGATCAATGGGTGCAGAGATGGAGGTACCAGGGGTCCAGGGCAGGAACATGCGGGACGTGGCCTCTGTTTTTTGGGGACATCCTCAGGCATAGCTGGAGGATGAGTTGCTCTGGATCTCAGGGTCTGACTTACCCTTGGAGCACCCTGGGTGCCTCTGCTGTTGGTGAGCAGGGATCTGGGGGTGACTGGCCCTGCAGGGTGGCCCGAGCCAAGGGGTGTGAGGGGGCCTTCCCCTGGTGCTCCTCTGGTCCTGTCTTGGGTATTAGGTGACACCACTGCCTGTCCCCGGCCTGGGGGTCCCATTCCCATGGAGTTTGGGGGGTCTTATAGCCCTGCCAAGGGGGGGGGTCTCCCATCTGTGCCTGCTCCGGGCTCTGGGAATCCCCTGGTGTGGAGTCAGAGGTGCCTGTGAAAGGTGAGATGGGAGAGCTGGGCCGGCCATGCCGGGGTATTTTAGGAAGGAGGGGAGGGGAGAGCGGAAGGGCTGGGGTTGGTGCTGGGGAGGGACCCCATGGGAAAGCAGGACCAGGGTGGCAGGAACCAGGTAGGGAGCCCAGCTCGGGTAGGGAGGAGCAGAGATCATTCCTACAGTGGGAACGGGGGGACTGTGACCCCGTCCCCCCACCCTGACCCCGTGTCCCCCCACAGGCATATTCCCAGGACGCCTACCTGAAGGGCAACGAGCCGTACTCGGGCGGGGCGCAGAGCATCCCCGAGCCCCCTCCCATCTGCTACCCACGGAAGACGTACCCCTTCCAGGCACGGGGTGCTGAGCCCCCCCCGGGCCAGCCGCCGGACCCCCGCGCCCACCGCCCCTCTGCCACCGGCCCCTCTGCCACCGGCCCCCGGAGCGACGCCGGCGGCAGCCCCGCACACCGCCCCGAGGATCCGCAGCCCGGGGGTCCCCCCCCGCGCCCCCACGGGCACCCCGGCTCCTTCTCCCGCCCCGGCTGCCCCGGCAGCGCCACATCCTCCGTGCCCGACCGCTACGGGATGCCCCCCGCCGCCGCCGCCGCCGCCTCCTGCCACGCGGCCCCCAAGCACCTCCCGGAGCACCGGACTCACTGCGGCTTCCAGGAGGCCGTCGGGGGGCTGTCGGGGGCCGGGCGGCCCCCCCGGGACGTGGCCCAGCGCGTGCCCGGGCGCCAGGAGTGCCAGCAGGCTCTGTCGCGCTGGTTCTGCAGCCGGGAGCCGCGGCGCAGCGCCTCGGAGGAGCGCCGGCACGCCCTGCCCCGCTACCGCAGCGCGTCCCAGGACCGCCTGGGGGGCTCGGCAGGCACGGCCCACCGGGGGTGGCCCCACAGCGCCTCGCACGACACCCTGCTGCAGCCCACCCGCGAGGGCTGGGCCCCCCGCGCCCGCTCCGACCACGCCCTGGGCAGGTACGGCCGCTCCATGGAGGCGCTGGAGCCCCGGGCGCTGCTCCCGCCGCACCTCGACCGCTCCGCGTGGCCGCCCGAGAGGCTCTGCCGGGCCGCCGGGAGCGCCGGGCAGCCCGTCCCGCACGGCTCCTTCGCACCTCCCTCCTCCTCCTCCTCGTCCTCCTCGCGGGAGCCGGCACCGCCGGTGCAGAAACACCCGTCGCAGCCCAACCTGCAGAGCGTGGACGACTCGGGGTACATCGGCTACCGCAGCTACAGCCCGTCCTTCCAGCGCCGCACGGGGCTGCTGCACGCCCTGTCCTTCCGCGACCCGGCCTTCGGGGGGCTGCCCACCTTCAGCATCGCCCAGCGGGCCGTGGCCCCGCTCACGGACAGCATGGTCACCCCCCTGCCACCGCTGCCCGCCGGCCCCACGGCCGGCCCCGCCGCGCCCCGGGAGCAGCGGCCGGAGGGCGGCCGAGCGGCCGAGCAGCCCGAGGAGCACAGGGAGGAGGTGGTTCTGCGGCAGAAGCCGCCCACGGGCCGCAAGATGCCGGTGCCGCTGCGGCAGATGAACTTTGTCTTCCCCGAGGGGGTGAAGGAGACGGACATTTGCGAGCCCTCGGCCCCCGGGGGCAAAGGGGAGAGGCCGGTGGCCGAGCGGCCGGGCCGGCGCATGGCTCCCTTGGCAGCCCCCGAGGACTCCCTGGCGTCCATCCCCTTCATTGGTGAGTCCCAAGTAGGTCTGGAGGAGCCACAGGTCTGCCCTGTCCTTCCCCGTGCTTGCCCCCAGGGAGGGACCCCTGGGCTGGATGGGAAGGGAAGGGATGGAGTAGGGATGGGGGGTGCAGCGGTGCTGTGGGTGAGGGTCTGGGTGCACCAGCAGCTCCTGGCTCTGCCAGGGGTGGGAGCGTGTCCCCCCTGCCCGACCCAGACACTTACAGACCCACCATGGGGCAGAAGTGCTGAGGGGTCCTGGCAGGGACGTCCCCTGCCCCAACACCCCCTACAACACTGCCCACCCCCCTCGCAGACGAACCCACCAGCCCCAGCATCGACCTGAAGGCCAAGCACGTCCCGGCCTCCTCGGTGGTCTCCAGCGCCATGAACTCGGCGCCCGCCGTCGCCACCAGCCCCTCGTCGCCCACCTTCGCCTTCGCCCTGTCCCGGCACTATTCCCAGGACTGCAGTAAGTGCTGGGTGGGGGGAGACCCATCCTGGGGGCCGTGGGGGGAGCAGCCCCCCACCCTGGAGCTGTGTCCCGTGCCCCCGGGCTGACCAGGGTGGGCTTTGCCCCCCTCCCCATCGCAGGCAGCATCAAGGCCGGCCGCCGCTCGTCCTACCTGCTGGCCATCACCACCGAGCGCTCCAAGTCCTGCGACGACGGTCTGAACGCATTTCGGGACGAGGCCAAGATCCTAAGGTAGGGCTGGGCACATCCCCCTTCCCAGTCCCACCACTGCCCTCCCCACCGTCCCGCTGACGGGGGCTGCTCTCCCCCCAGGAGGATGCCCAGCCGGGTCCCCAGCCTCCGCATGCTCAGGAGCTTCTTCACCGACGGGGTGAGTTGTGTTGGGGTGCCCCCAAAGAAGGGTTGCCTGGTGGGGTGCTGGCGGAGCAGGGGGTGCAGATGGCACCCAACGCCTCCCTCCGGTCCCCCCCTCCGCAGTCCCTGGACAGCCTCGGCACGTCCGAAGACGCCCGTTCCAAAAGGCACTCGACCTCCGACCTCTCGGACGTCCCGTTCAGCGCCGTGAGGAAGGAGGGCTGGCTCCACTGCAAGCAGATCCTCACCAAAAAGGGGAAGGTAGGCGGGTGCCCCCCCGGAGCCCGGCGGCCGCGCGGGGGGGACGCTCCCCGCGGGGAGCAGCCCTGAGGCGCGCGCCCCGTCCCTTGTGCCCGCAGAAGGTCGGCGGAGGTCTCCGGCAGTGGAAGCGCGTGTTCGCCGTGCTGCGCACCCACTCGCTGTACCTGTGCAAGGACAGGCGGGAGGCGGCGACCTGCGCCCCGGCCCCAGGTGAGGAGGAGCCGCCGATCAGCATCCAAGCGTGCCTGGTGGACATCTCCTACAGCGAGACCAAGAGGAAGCACGTCTTCCGCCTGACGACCGCTGACTTCTGTGAATATCTCTTTCAGGCAGAGGATCGGGAAGACATGCTGGCCTGGATCAAAGTCATCAGGGAGAACAGCAAGGCTGAGGGCGAGGTGAGAGCCACATGGGGCTCCCGGCTGCCTCTGGCTCTCCCGGCACTAACCGCCTCGGCTCTCTCCGGCTCTTTGCCTTGTGCTGCTTCCCCAGGCCACGGCCAGACCCGTGCCGTGCTCCCAGGGTGGCGTGGGGGCTCGCGGGCGCCGCGGCGTCCAAGAAGAGCGTGGCCCCGTGGCCTCGGCCAGGGTGGGGTGCGCGGGGGGCTCGGGGTGCTCGGCGGAGGTGCCGTGGCTCTCCCTGTGTTCCGGGCAGGGCCGGCGTTGGATCCTGGTGGATCTTGGTGGTGTTTTGTTGTTTGTGTTTGGGACAGGAGCGTGCGTGGCTCTGTCTGCCCTGGTGTGTCGTGGCTCTGCCCTGGTGTGCCACGGTGTGATGTGTCTCTGCCGTGGTGTGACGTGTCTCTGCCATGGTGTGACGTGTCTCTGCCGTGGCGTGGCGTGTCTCCTTTCATGGAGAGAGAGGTCTGGGCTCGGTGCCCGCACGGTGCTGCCGGGGCTGGCACCGGGTCAGGGCTGAGCCCTCGCCGCGCAGCCGTGGGCTGTTCAGGCTGTTGCTCGGGTCTGAGATGGGGAGAGCTGTCCCTGGGGGCCGTGGGCTCCGGAGGATGGATGTACCGGCGCTGGGCTGGCTCTGCCATCCCCCCACGGGGCTGTGGTGGCTCGGTTTGGTGTCGGTGATTGGAAGGGTTGTGTCAGGCTCCAGCCCCACGGGGCGCGTTGAGCTCAGAGCAGTCTCTGGTTCTCGGTGGCACAGCCCTGCACCGGAGGGTGCCGTGGGCCTGGCAGGGGTGGCAGTGCTGGTGCTGCCAGGTTGGAACACGCAGAGCCGTCTGGGCAAACACCGGAGTTGTGGAGTTGTGGTTTCTCTGAGCAGGGCCAGGATCCCGCAGGGATGGATCCGTGGCTGTGGATGCTGTGTGGGAGCAGGGCCAGGATCCCGCAGGGATGGATCCGTGGCTGTGGATGCTGCGTGGGAGCAGCAGGGCCAGGATCCTGCAGGGATGGATCCGTGGCTGTGGATGCTGCGTGGAGCAGGGCCAGGATCCCGCAGGGATGGATCCGTGGCTGTGGATGCTGCGTGGGAGCAGCAGGGCCAGGGTCCCTCAGGGATGGATCCGTGGCTGTAGATGCTGCGTGGAGCAGGGCCAGGATCCCGCAGGGATGGATCCATGGCTGTGGATGCTGTGTGGGAGCAGGGCCAGGATCCCGCAGGGGTGGATCCGTGGCTGTGGATGCTGTGTGGGAGCAGGGCCAGGATCCCGCAGGGATGGATCCGTGGCTGTGGATGCTGCGTGGGAGCAGCAGGGCCAGGATCCTGCAGGGATGGATCCGTGGCTGTGGATGCTGCGTGGAGCAGGGCCAGGATCCCGCAGGGATGGATCCGTGGCTGTGGATGCTGCGTGGGAGCAGCAGGGCCAGGGTCCCTCAGGGATGGATCCGTGGCTGTGGATGCTGCGTGGAGCAGGGCCAGGATCCCGCAGGGATGGATCCGTGGCTGTGGATGCTGCGTGGGAGCAGCGGGTGTGCCTGGCGCGGGTTGGTGAAGGTGTCTGTGTGCCGTGGGGGGACAGGCGTGTCCCCAGGCCTCCGTGTCTTGTTTGGACATGTGGCACAGAGCGACGGACGCTGCAGTGGGGTGGCGAGCACTGGTGGGCACCGGCTGTTCCACGGCAGCGGGGATCTGGTGCTGCCCTTCCTGCTCCTGCCTGGCCGTTCTGGGGCAGCAGGGACCCGAGTGCTGCCCTTGCCTGCTCCTGCCTGGCCCCACGCGGTGCCTGGCAGAGCGTGGACTTGCCCAGGGTCTCCGGCGGACGCGCAGCTCAAGCTCTCCCTTCCCCTCTTCTCTCTGCCTCCCCAGGACCCCGGTTTTGCCAGCCAAGCACTTATCAACAAGAAGTTAAACGACTACCGGAAAGTGAGGTACGGACCGGGGCGGTGGGCTCCGAGACCCCCGGGGCTTTGGTCACCTCAGTTTGGCAGTGACGGAGCAAATCCAGCGGCTCCCAGGATTGGGGCGGTGATGGAAGTGCCGCCCGCGCCCGGCTTGGCTCCGGGCGCCGCAGGGTCCCGCTCGGCCGAGGGGGCACCTGGCACATTTAAGCAGGGTTGAAGCAGCTCGGTGCTCCCCGGGGGTCTCCGTAGGATGCCAGGAAGCCCGGGAGCGATGCCGGCGTTTTACCGGGAGGTTTTTGCGCCGGGTTGGTGCCCCCCCGGCCCTGCCCCACCTGAGCCCCCCCGCTCTCCCCGCAGCCCCGCGGGCACCAAGCCCGACTCCTCCTCACCCAAGGGCCCTCGTGGGCTGGGGATCCGAGCAGAGTTCCTGAAGCAGACGGGAACCAGCGCGCCCCGGTCCCCCCGGCAGGATGCGGCCGTCACGAAAGGTGTGTGATGTCAGGAGGCTTCCTGAGGAGGGGGGGTCTCCCCCTGGCACTGCCATCCCTGTGGGGCAGCAGGGATGCTCTTCCCACTCATCCCGGCTCACCAGCGAGTGACCCGGTGGGTTTTCCTCCCCAGATGAGAGCAGCTCCCAGAAAGCCCCGTGGGGCATCAACATCATGAAGAAGAACAAGAAGTCTGCCCCGCGCGCCTTCGGTGTGAGGCTGGAGGAGTGCCAGCCTGCCCCGGACAACAAGGTACAGCCAGGCTGGCACCGCCAACCCTCGGGGTCCCTGCGCCCCCCCGGCGCCCCGTGACCCCCTCCCTGTCCCCGCAGAACGTGCCCCTGATCGTGGAAGCCTGCTGCAAGGTGGTGGAGGACCGGGGGCTGGAGTACATGGGGATCTACCGCGTGCCCGGGAACAACGCGGTGGTGTCCAGCCTGCAGGAGCAGCTCAACAAGGGAGCCACCGAGATCAACCTGCAGGACGAGGTGAGGGCAGGGCGGGTCCCCAGCCCGCTCCCCAGCCCTGTCCTCATGCCTCTGGAATGCTCTCCTGGCTGTTGTCCTGATGTATGGCTCTGTCACTATCCCTGTCTCCATCATCATCCCTGTCCCCATCATCATCCCTGTCCTCATCATCATCCTTGTCCCCACCATCCCTGTTTCTATCATCATCCTTATCCCCATTATCCTTGTCTCCGTCATCAGCCCTGTCTCCTTCATCAGCCTTGTCCTCATCATCCCTGTTTCCATCATCATCCCTGTTCCATCATCATCCCTGTTTCCATCATCATCCCTGTTTCCATCATCGTCCTTGTCCCCATTATCCCCCCATCCATCTCCCTGTCCCCATTATCCCTGTATCCATCATCCCTGTTTACATCCCCGTCCCCATCGCCGTGACCTTCCCTGGCGTGGCAGGGCCGCCTAGTGGTCGGTGACAGCACCGACATCTTGGGGACATCTTGGGGACATTTTTGTCCCCCTGCCTCTCGCCACGTCACTGCCAGACACAGGGTGGGGACAGCTGTCCTGCTGTCCCCCCATCCTCACAGCCGCGGTGGTTCTGGCTGGTGTCCCCCTGGGTGTGTGTGGCCTGGGGCACCCCTGGCTCGGGGACTCCCTCCCGCTGGCCCCTGGTGATGCCTCTGAGCAGCCTCTGCTCTCCCCCGCAGCGGTGGCAGGACCTGAACGTCATCAGCAGCCTGTTGAAATCCTTCTTCCGGAAGCTTCCCGAGCCCCTGTTCACGGACGGTGAGTCCCTGCACCCCCTGGGCCACCAGAGCCCCCCGAGTGGCCACTGGTGACCCTGTGCCAATGGCTGGCACCAGGCAGGCCCAGGGCCTGTCCCACCCATCCCTGTGTCACCCAGAGTGAGCCAGTGCCCACCCAAGGAGGGGGGCACAGACCCTCCCTCACCCAGAGTGAGCCAGTGCCCACCCAAGGAGGGGGGCACAGACCCTCCCTCACCGAGGCCCCTGGGCCAGCCCTGTCCCTTCGGTGCCCTATCCCAGTGGGATCAGCCCCTTCCCCAGGATCTCCAGCTGGTTCATCCAGGGGTCCCCAGCTCTGGGGGGATGTCCTCTCCCCTCCACCCACTTCTGACCCCCTCCATGTCCCACTTTCAGATAAATACAACGACTTTATTGAAGCCAACCGGATAGAAGACGCCAGCGAGAGGATGAGGACGCTGCGGAAGCTGGTAGGGAGATGGGGCAGGGGCTCCACAGCCCTGGAGCCCCTCTTTGGGGCTGGTTGGGGTGGGAGGGGTGGGAGGGGGTGAGCAGAGGGGTGACCTGGTGCCTCCCCACAGATCCGGGACCTGCCAGGTCACTACTACGAGACGCTCAAGTTCCTGGTGGGTCACCTGAAAACCATCGCTGACCACTCGGAGAAGAACAAGGTACCAGACCCCAAACCCTGGGAATCTCCTGGGCCCCCCCCCCGCCCCACCCAGAGCCCCCCCCAGCTCGGGCTGAGCTGGCAGCACTAACCTGGCTCTGGTTGCAGATGGAGCCCCGAAACCTGGCGCTGGTGTTCGGCCCCACGCTGGTCCGGACGTCCGAGGACAACATGACCGACATGGTGACGCACATGCCCGACCGCTACAAGATCGTGGAGACCCTCATCCAGCACGTGAGTGGCACCAGCGGGTGGGTGGGCACCGCTGTGGCTGGAGGAGGGGGGTGATCAGCACACCAGGCATGAGAATGGGGGTCCCTGGCCATGCCGAGCTCCCCCCGCTCCCGGCCGGGCCGTAACCCCACTCCTGTCTCCCCACAGTCAGACTGGTTCTTCAGTGACAAGGAGGACAAGGGCGAGAAGGTGAGTCCTGTCCCCTCTGTGTGCGAGGGGGTCTTGCTGTGGGGTGGAGGGGGCACAGAGCCTTGGCTGGCTGTTGGCAGCCCCCTGAGCGCCGTCCCCGCTCCCCTGGCAGACCCCCGTGGATGAGAAGGAGGCTCAGTCCGTGCCCAACATCGAGTACCTGCTCCCCAACATCGGCAGGACGGCGGCGCCCGGCGATGCCGCAGGTGAGCAGCGGTGCCCGTGGCACCGGGCCCTGCAGCCCTGGCACTGGGGCACCCCGGGGTGCCCCTCTGGGTGCTCTGTCCCCCCGTGCCCACAGCTCTGGGCAGCCAGCAAACCCACACACAGTGAACCCACACCCGGCGCACCCGGCTGTGCTGGAGCGGGACATCCCGGCGCCCTCCTCACTGGAAAACGGGAACAACCCCCCCGGGGATGCTGGACGAGCCCCCTCCCTGCCCTCTCCCGTCACCCTTCTCTCTGGTGGCTGCTCCTCATCCCTCCGTGGCACCCCGGCAGCGCCCACCCCGCGGGACCCCCACCCGTGCCCGCGCTGCCAACCCCGACACCGGGAGACTTTGACGTTCGACTGATTTCTTACGTTCTTTCCTTGAACTTCTCTGTGCTGTCCTCTTCCTCCTCCTCCTCCTCTTCCTCCTCCAGCGGACCTCCTGGAGAGCTAGAGCGGGTACAGTTTGATCCTGGGTGCATTGCTCCTGCACTAACCCCTCGGGTGACCACGAGAGAGCGGGAGCAGGGCGGGCAGAGGGAGGGGAGGGGGCCCTGTCCTGCCTGGCCACTGTCCCCAGGGTCCCCAGCACCAGGAGGGGGCTGCTGAGCCTCCCCAAATCCTTTAACCCTGTTATCCCACACCGTTGGCCGGTGCTCACAGTGCCATTCCCTGGCAGGGCTGGGGGCTGGGTGTCCCGGGACACTCAAACTCTGGGATATGGTGGTCCCAAAGCCCCGGGGAGGGTCAGCACCCCCTTCTGCCTCCCCCTCTCTCGTTGTCAGCAGCTGTTTAACCCCATCCCGGGCATGCGGGGTGGGAGAGGGTGTCTGTGTCTTGTCCTTGTCCTTCACACCATGGCAGCGGTGCCAGGGCTGCCCGTCACCCCCGTGTCCCCTCTTACCCCCTAACCCCCCGTGGAGCCGGGACGACCCCATGGCCTGTCCCAGCCCTCTCCAGCACAGCCCATTCCAGACCCTGCTCCGAGGCTGGATTTGCTATGGAGCCACCTCCCCGTACTCCATCCTGGTGGCACGGCAGTGGCAGTGCCCTGTCCCTGTCCCCTCTGTGCCCCGTAGCCGTGGGAGGGTTGAGGTCCTGGCACTGGGGTCCTGGCTGTACTTCCCAGCTGTGTGTGCCTCTGTGTGTCCCTCTTATCCCCACTCCTCACCTTGGGTTTCTGCAGTGGGTGAGCAATGCCAGGGACCCCCAGAGCCCCCCCTGAGCCTCCTGGCACCTCCTGTACCCGCTGGCACACCCCTGCCAGGGGCCAGCCCGTGTGACAGCCCCGGCACGTCCCCATCCTGGCCTGGGGGAACGGAGCAGCATCTGTGACAGCCCCAGCATGTCCCCATCCTGGTCTGGGGGAACGGAGCAGCATCCCCAGCTCTGCCCCCCGGCCCCCTCCCCAGCACACCCCCCCACCCCCGGGGCCTCGCTGACCCCCCTCTCCCCTCTGCTTTCCAGGCTCGACCCGCAGCGGCTCCGCCAAACCGAAGGTGAGGGGGGTCCCGGGCTGGGGCTGGCAGGGAGGGGCCCCCACAGCGGTGGCACACCGAGCCCGTCCCCGTGTCCCCGCCGTCCCTCACCGCGCTGTCCCCGCTCAGGGCACGTGGCCGTCGCGCAAGGCGCCGCCGCACCGGGAGCTCCTCGGCATCCCCTTCGTGTCGGCCGCCGCCCGCAAGAGGAAGAAGAGGAGAGAGGCCGAGGGCGTCGGCAGCAGCACCGACGACGACGCGGAGCGCAGGGACGCGCCGGGCCGGGACCAGGAGCGCCAGGGCACCGCGCCCGCCCCGCCGGGACCCGGCAAAGCCCCCCGCGGGACCGGCACCCAGCCGGCCGCCCCCGGCCCGGCCAGGGCCGAGCGGGAGAGCTCCACGGACCCCGCGGCGGGATCCGGCTCCGAGCCGGCGCCGGACGCCCGCTCCATCGTGTCCGGCTACTCCACGCTGTCCACCATGGACCGCAGCCTGTGCTCCGAGGTGCAGTCGGTGGCCGGGAGCCGCGGGGAGGAGGCGGACGATGAGCGGAGCGAGCTCAGCCACATGGAGACGGACACGGAGAGCCGGGAGGGCGCCCGGGCCCGGCCGGGGCAGGCCGGGGGGGCCGGCGGCGACGAGGACAAGGGTCCCCTGGGCCGCCCCTCCTTCAACTCCCACCGCCTGATCCAGTGTGACACGCTGGCCCGCAGGAAGCTGGCCCGGCCGCGGCCCACCGGGGAGCCCCCCGAGGAGGAGCAGGGCTGGGCCCCCCCCGGGCGGCCCTCGCTGCGGGAGCAGCTCCGGCAGCACCTGCGGGGCTCCACCGACGACATGGGGGTCCTGGGGGTCCGGCTGCGCCGAGCCCACTCCCCCGAGACCCGCCGCAAGAAGAGCAGCTGGCGCCGGCACACGGTGGTGGTGCCCGGCGGCCTCAAGGACCTCAACTTCAACGAGTGGAAGGAGCCGCGGGGGCTGGAGGGCCCCCCGGGCCCCTGCCACGACAAGGACTCGGGGCTCAGCAGCCTGGAGTCCACCAAAGCCCAGCCCCCGGCCCCCGGCCCGGCACAGCCTGGCACCGCCAGAGAGGGGACGGGCACCAAGAGCCCCCCGGGCAGCCCCGGCCCCCCGGCCCCCCTGCGCTTCCCCCAGTGTCTCTGACCCCCCCGGCCCCCCCAGCCAGTGTTTAATTTAAGGACTCGCCCTTGTCCTCGTATTTAATTGTGCTCTGGACGAGCTGCTGTTGTTGAACAGGCAGCCCCGCGTGGGGGTGGGACAAGAAGCCACCTCGTCCCCCGGGCTTTGAGGGGGGTCCCGCGGGGGTCCCATCCCGTGGTCCTGCTGTGGTCCCATTGCACGGCCCCCCAGCCCCCCGGGCAGTGCCAGGAGGGGTGTGGGGGCTCACGGGGACTGTCCCCACCGTGGGCAGTGGTGGCCCTGCTGTCTCAGCCATGGCAGAGTGAAGTGCGGGCACTTCCCTGGGCACTGTGGCCACTCTGCCAGGGACCCCTGTGCTGGGGATCCCAGGGGACCCTGGTGTCAGAGACCCCTGTGCTGGGGACCCCGGTGTCAGAGACCCCTGTGCTGGGGACCCAGGGGGACCCTGGTGTCAGAGACCCCTGTGCTGGGGATCCCAGGGGGACCTCAGTATTAGAGACCTTCCCTACTCTGAGGACTCTGGGGACGTTGGTGACAAAGACCCCCAGCTCTGGGGACCTTGGGGACCTTGGGGACAAAGACCTTCCCTGCACTGGTGACACTGGTGACCTTGGTGACAGAGACCCCTGCTCTGGGGGGCCCTGGGGACCTTGGTGACCTCAGTGACAGAGACCCCTGCTCTGGGGGGCCCTGAGGGTCCTGGTGGCCTCAGTGACAGAGTCCCCTGCTCTGGGGGGCCCTGGGGGTCCTGGGGGTCCTGGTGGCCTCAGCACTGTCCCCCTGTTTTGGGGTGCTCTGTGTCGGGGCACGGCTGAGCCAGGGAGGCCCTGGGGGTCCCCATGGGCTGGGGGTCTGCACGGGGGTGGGTGTGAGGGGCTGGCACTGAGGGACACCCTGGGGAGGGGGGACACTGCCATGCTTTACCCCCCCACGAGCAGCAAAGGAACCCGGGGTGTGGCACAGCCCCCTCCCACCCCATCCCCTTCCTACCCCCCAGGCCAGAAGCACTTTAGGAAGGGGGGCTCAGGGGGGGCTGCAGAGACCCCCAGCCACCGACTCAGTGGCCACGTGTCCCCTCCCTGTCCCTCCGTGTCGTTATGCAAATATTTGCTGTAAAGTTTGTTTTTTTCGTTTGTGGTTTTTTTTTTTTTTTGTTTGTTTCTTTTACTTTTTTTCTTCCACCCCTCCCCACCGCCCTCCCCCCCTGTAAATATCGTCTCTGCCCGTGTAACATATTCCAAAGGATTTATAAGGATTTTTTTAAGAAGTTTTGCTCGGCGGAAAGGCCAGCCCCGACCGGGGGACGTGCTGGACCAGTGGTGACTTTTTAAACCCTCCTGCATGTCCCCTCCCCTTTCCCGGCGCGTTGTCCCCCCGTCGGCCGCGGCGCCGGGATGTGCAAAACTGCAAAAAAAAACACCCCAAAAAACCCCCCAAAATCCCCCTGCTTTGCCCCCCTTCCCCCTCCAGTCCTGGTCTATATATTGGAAATAAATTGGTTATTCAAGGTGGTGGTTATTGCTGGTTTTTGGGGGGGGGGGGTGTCTGTGTGTGGGCCCCCATTTCTTTGTGCTGCGGGTCCTGGAGCACTGGCAGCATCCAGGGAAAGTTTATCCATGGAAGGGTTTATCCCTGGGAAGATTTATCCAGCTTTTTTATGAGCCTGGGAGGAGGAAATGGGCCTCCACACCCACTGGGGTGGTGGACTAGGGTGGTCTCAGAGTTGGGGATGTCCCACCCCGTCCACCCCACAGTGAGGAAAGACCCCCCTTTTCCTTGTGCTGCAGGTCCTGGAGCACTGGCAGCATCCAGGTTTATCCATGCAAGGGTTTATCCCACTTTTCCATGAGCCTGGTAGGAGGAAATGGACCCCAACACCCACTGGGGTGGTCTCAGAGTTGGGGATGTCCCACCCCATAAAATTCCCAACCTGGGGAAAGGCTTGGGGGGGGAAAAAACCAGAGAGAGAGAGAGAAAGAGAGCAAAAAGAAAAAAAAAAAAAAAAAGTAATTTTATTATTAAAGCCAGACACTCTGATAGAAAAGAAAAGTAATAAAGGGAAAAGGAAAATAAAAAGCAACCCTTTTGTCATGGGATTTGCAATTACAATGGTCACGTTGTGCACAGAACTACCCATGGCATCCACAGCGACACGGGGGGGGCACGGGGGGGGGGGCACGGGGAGAGGGGGCACAGGGGGGGCCCACCCCCCAACCCCACCCCCCTCGCCCCCCACCTCCACCCCGTGCAAGGCCTTTTTTTTCCTTTTTTTTTATTTTTTTTTAACATTTTTCCTTTTTTTTTTAACATTTTTCCTTTTTTTTTTTTCCTTTTTATTCCTTTTTCCATCCCTTTTTTTTTTTTTCCGCCTCTTATTTTTTTTCTTTTAAAACAGTTCACGAGAAGAAAAATTTCATGCGAAGAGAGAGAGAGAGAGAGAGAGAGAGAGAGAGACACACGACGTCGTAGAAACCCCAAAACAGCCTCTAAAGAGAATCAGGAACTCGTTTGTTTTGTTTTTTTTTTTTTTTCTTTTTCTTAGATATATATATATATTAATTTTTTTTGCCCTTTTCAGAGTCGTAGCCTTTTTTAAACAACATCCAGACGAGTAAAGCAGGGGGTGCTCATGCAGCGGGTGCCTCCGACACATGCAGGCAGCGCTTGGTTCTTTTTGCTTTTTTTTTTTTTTTTAAATATTTTTGAGACGTTTTCCTGTTTTTTTGGTCTTTTTTTTTTTTTTTTCTGGTTTCCAACCAGAATCGCTTTATTTGTTTGGGTTTTATTCTTTGTTTGGGTTTGTTTTTTTTTTAATTTTTTTGTTTTTGTTTTTGTTCTCTTGCTTCAGCTCGGGGTGCTCGAGGGAAGGGGTTGTTTGGTTGGTGTTGTTTGTTTTTTTTTTTGCATGATGCCATGAAAGGACGGACGCACACGCTCACGGGGGGAACCAGCCTGATGGGTGGGAGAGGGAGGGGGGGAAAAAGGGGGGGCTTGGGGGGCTGGATTTGGGGGATTTTGGGTGAACCCCTTCACCCAGCACTGGGCACCCCTTTGTTCGGTGGAGGGCACCCCAAAAACCCAGAGCTGGGCACCCCAAAAACCCAGAGATGGGCACCCAAAAACCCAGAGATGGGCACCCCAAAAACCCCAGAGCTGGGCACCCCAAACCCCAGAGCTGGGCACCCTAAACCCGAGAGTTGGGCACCCCAAAAACCCAGAGCTGGGCATCCCAAACCCCAGAGTTGGGCACCCCAAACCTCCGAGCTGGGCACCCCAACACCCTCCTGCTGGCAGGGGGCTCCTGGGGCAAAATGGGGACCCCCCCCACTGTGTGACAGCGTGGTCCCAGTGGGGTGGGTGTCCTGGACACCCCTGGGTGGTGCTGGGAGGGGGTTGCACAAAGTCCAGCCCCTCCTGACACCTTTGGGGGTGTTCTGGGAACCCCTGGGATGGAGTTTGCACTAATACAGACCCCCCCCCAAAAACCTTTATGGGTGTCCTGGACACCCCTGGGTGCTGCTGGGATGGGGTTTGCACAAAGTGCAGGCCCCCCAACACCTCTGTGGGTGTTCTGGACACCCATGGGATGGTGTTTGCACCAAATACAGACCCCCCAACACCTTTATGGGTGCCCTGGACACCCCTAGGATGGGGTTTGAACTAATACAGACCCCCCCAAAAAACCTTTATGGGTGTCCTGGACACCCCTGGGTGCTGCTGGGATGGGGTTTGCACCAAATACAGCCCCCCCAAAACCTTTATAGGTGTCCTGGACACCCCTGGGATGGGGTTTGCACCAAATACAGCCCCCCCAACACCTTTATGGATGTCCCTGGGGGGGTGGGGGTGGCACTTGTCACCCTCCCACCTCCCCGAGGGGAAGGGGGGGTTCTTTGTGCATCTGGGAAGCACCAGGATGGGTGTGGGGGCTGCAAAGTGTGGGGTGGGGAGGGGACAGGGCTGGGGGAGAGGGGAGGGGGGACCACCCCCCCCATCCTGGCCTAAGAAGCTGCGGCTTTGCTACAATGATTCACTTTGGTACCGAGAAAAAGAATTCAAAAAGGAAATTAAAAGCATCAAGTGACTGCTATTGCTGCCGGGAAGGGGGGGCTGTCCCACCCCGGGGGTGTCACTGTCCCCAGGGCCACCCAGCCCCGGGGATCTGAGGGGTGGGGGACAGGGGTGGGACAAGGAAAGTGCTGGAAGGAGGATGGGAACTCAGAAGCCGCTCAGAACCGGCCCTCTCAAAAACCACAAGGAGCTCTAAAGCCTAACCAAGGGATAAAATCCACCCCCTAATATACCAGACGTGATTTATTTCTTCTCTTTTTTTTTTTTTTCTCTTTAAATATTTATATATATATTTATATTACGTATATTATATATATATAATATGTAAATATATTTTTAAAACAATATAAAATGTTAAGACACTTCACTTAAATGTAAAGAGTTGCTTTTTGCAATCCAAAGAAATTGCATCATGATTTTTTTTTTTCCTTTTTTTTTTTCTTTTTTGTCTTTTTGGTTTTTTTTGTTTTCTCTTTGTTATTCAAAAAAGGCTTCGTTCTTCTGTACAAAAATGATCGAGATACAAAAAAAAGAGGGGAGGGGGGAGGAAAAGAAGAAAAAGAATTAAAAGAAAAAACCAAAACAACCAACCCAAGGACGACTTTAGCCAACGAAAAGGAGTGATTCCATCTCGTGGTGCGCTGGGCACACACGTAGAGCACACGCACACACACACCTGGGCACAGCTGGGCACAGCTGGGCACACCTGGATACTCCTGGTGCACACCTGGACACACCTGGTGCACACCTGGGCACAGCTGAGCACACCTGGGCACTCCTGGGGCACACCTGGACACACCTGGAGCATATCTGTGCACAGCTGGGCACAGCTGGTGGACACCTGGGCACACCTGGAGCACAGCTGGGCACAGCTGGTGCACATCTGGCCACAGCTAGTGCACAGTTGGTGCACACCTGGTATACACCTGGACACACCTGGGCACACCTGGAGTATAGCTGGGCACACCTGGGGCACAGCTGGGCACTCCTGGTGGACACCTGGGCACACCTGGAGCATAGCTGGGCACAGTTGGGCACTTCTGGAGCACACCTGGGCACAGCTGGGCACTCCTGGAACACACCTGGGCACTCTTGGAGCACAGCTGGGCACAGCTGGGCACACCTGTGGACACCTGGGCACACCTGGAGCACAGCTGGAGCACAGCTGGGCACTCCTGGGCACACCTGGCTCAGCTGTGGTGCGTGGTGGCCACGGACAGGCATCACCTGGCCACGCACCCCGGGGACCCCTCAGGTCCCCCAGGCCGGGCAGGGCCCCCCAGGGCAGGATCCCCACCCGGAGCAGGGGGCTCCGGGCACTTGTCCCCCCTCCTCATCCCCCGGGGAAGGTGGCAGAGCTCGGGCAGGGTGTCCCCATGCGGTGGGACCCCCCCGTGCCCCCGTCCCCCCACCCCGGCGCTCGGTTAAAGTGCTTCGTTCCGCCCCGGGGGGGGGTCGGGCAGCCCCTCCCCGTTTCACACCCTCACCCTCCGGCCCCTCCGGCACGGGCGGGCCCCCCCCAGCCCCTCCTGCCTCCCCCCCGTCCCCCGGGGGGTGGTGGCAGCGGTGACACCCCCCCGGGCCGTCACCGAGCCCTCGGCCGGCGAAGGACGCGGCGCGGCCGCGGCGGCACCGACCACCCACCGCCGGGGCCCGGCCGGGGCGCGGGGGGTCCTCTCCTCCTGCCGGGGGGCTCCCGGGACGCTCGGGGGGCTCCCGCTCGGCTCGGGGGGTGCCGGGGGCGTCTTCGGCGGGCGCCGTTTCCCCCCTGGGCGCGCGGGGCCGGGGGGCGAAGGCTGGAGCTCCTCTTTGCTCGAAGCTGGTGGGACTGGTGGAGTGAAGCTCTGAGAGCTCTTCGAATAAACAGGAAAAAAAAACAACAAACCAGCGGGGGCGGGAGGGCGGGGCGGGAGAAAAAAACCAAACCAACAGCGATCCGAAGGGAAGGAAAAGGGAGAAAGCAAAGAAAAAGAGAGAGAGGGAGAGAGAGAGAGAGAAACAGAAAGTGGCTGGTTGGCCATTGCGGAGCGAGACGGGAGACGGGAGTCGGGCCGTGGCGAGCGGAGGCGAGACACAAGTCGGGCCGTGGCGGAGCGGAGGCGAGACACGAGGTCGGCCACAGTGGAGCAAGACAGTGATAAAACAGAAAGAGAGGGACAGGTGGCAATCCCTCCAGGTGCCTCAAGAAGACAAAGTCCCAGGGAGGAAGAGGAGCCCAAGGAAGAGAGAGGCCCGGCCCCCCGGGAGCGGTTGGGTTGGAGCTGGCAAGGATGCTCAGAATGAGATGGAGGAGTTCCTTGCCCCAAAGGAAGTCAATACGGGGATGGATGTTCTGCCAGATGCGGGTTTTTCTGAGACCGTGGGGGAAGTCTCACTGGCCTCTTTAGATGGTCTAGTGGCCTAGAAAGAAAAGCAAGATTCAAGGAGCAGGAGGAGGAGGAGGAGGAGAAAGGGGAGGAAAAGTCAAAAAACCAGTCTCAATAAAAAACAAACAAACAAAAAAAAAGACAAAGAAAGGAAACAAGAAGAAGAAGAAGAAGAAGAAGAAGAAGAAGAAGAAGAAGAAAGAACAGGACAGAAAAAACCCAAAACAACCAAGAACCAAAGGGAGTCTGTTCAGAAGCAGCATTGAGTCAGGCCTGAGGTCAAGCAGCTGGAAAAGGGCCACCACAAACAGCACGAGATGAGCTGGTCCCACGTGTTACTGGACGGGAAGGGGACGACCCCGAGAGCAGAGACGGACGGACAGACGGCCACGAGGACAGACAGGCACACACACACACACACACACACAGGCGGGGGGAGAGGGGGGAAAGGCAGGGGGGGACAAGAAGGGCAGTGTTAGACCGGGCACAGCACCTGGGGTGACGGTGCCCACCCTGTCCCGCTGGGACATCACACCGGGGGGGCACCCCCGGCACAGCCAGGACCCCGCCCGGCTCATCCAAGGGCTGGTCCAGGGCTCCGGGAGGGAATGATGCTCATAAACCCTCCTGGAATGGGGAGAGGGAGCTGCCAGCCCTGGGCTGCTGGGCGGGGGGGACGTGGAAAATTCCTGCCCAAGGAGAGGGCAGTGAGGACAAAAGTGACACGGGAAACTCGTGCTCTGGTCACCCCAGAGAGGGCACGGGGAGGTGCCAGGGGCCAGGTGACCGACAGGGAGGACCAGGGTGACACCCAACAGCCAGGACTGTCCGGGGTGTGGCCTCCAGGGAAGGGGACTTGGTGGCCTCCCTGAGGTGTGTGGGGCCAGGAAATGCTCCCCAGCCCCTTGGAACTCCCAGCACAGCCCCTCTGGCCGGTGTTTCTCCACGGCCCAGCCCTGGGACGGGGGGCAGAGGGAACCTCCTGCCTCTCCCTGATTCTGCAGGATGTGGAACCCCACGTGCACCCCCCATATCCCAGGGGGGGCTGGCAGGGAGACCCCGACCTCGAGGATGGACCCTCCCTGGGGATGTCTTGCCACTGTGAAGGACCCAGGTGATGGAACAGCCAAGGGTGGCACTGAGCCCTCCTGCCACAGCCAAAGGGGGTGCAAGATGCCCGTTTTGCTCATGCAACATTTGCCCAAACTGCACGAAATCCCCCCCAGTCCTGCTCCAAGTAGCTGGTGAAAAACCTTTGGGTTATCCAACAGGGTTTATGGATCCAACAGAACGAGCAGAATCGGGTTTATTGGATGGGGTTTTTTTTGATGCCAGGCCCCTGGAAGGGGATCAAGACACAGAGCGGGGAGTGGGGGGAGAGGAGGGGGTGAGCTGCTGCCCACTCGTGCTGCCCACTGAGGGGGAAGGGGGCGTTGGGAGGGGGGGGAGAAGAGGTGAGGAGGGAGGGAGGGCACTGAACTGGCCGTGGGCCCCTTGCCTGTGGCCTGAGCAAGCTGGGAATCCACAGCCAGCCCTGGGGTGTCAGCGAGGACAGAGCAGGAGCTGCCCCCGGGGATGGGAGAGGGGTGGGAACGGGTTGCTGGGTGGGGGGGAAGCTCCATCCCATCCCAAAATGCTTCTCTTCCAGCTGCTGTGGCCCACTCACCCTCTCCCCCCGCTGCCAGGCACCCCAAACACCATCACCCTGCCTGTGACCCCCCTCCCAGGATAAGCTGCTTCTGCGGCCGCGGTGCACGGAGGGTCCCGGCTCCCCAAAACCCCCCAGGACGGGCTGGGCGGCCCCAGCTGTGGTAAATTAATCCCCCTGGAGCCCCCGTGCCAAGCACACGGCTCTGCCACACTCATCACTGTGCCAAGGGCCTCTTGGGGTCCCTCAGGACGAGGGGACCGACGCTGGGGCTCAGCCCCTCCGGTGGAGACAGACAGGGCTGGGGGACAAACGACTCCAGCTTCACCCTCACACCACACTGGGGGTGAGTTTGTCCCTGCCAGCAGGAAATCACGTCCCTGTCCCCCACAGGTGGGCACAGACCATGGCAAGGGCCCCTCCTGCACCCCAACACCCATGCCCCTGCGCCCCCCAGCCCCACCAAGGCGAAGGAGGGCCCCAAGAGAGCCCCCTCTCCAAAAGCACCCACCCTCAGGGTCTCCCGTGCCCCTCACCCCGGCTCAGGCCATGCCCGAGGCGATGCCAGGGCCGTGGGCAGTAGGGATGGAGTACCTGCTGCTGGCCCTGGATGCGCATGTACTCCATCCTCTGCTTTATGTGCTTGCTCTTGTCGGGGCTGCCCTGCTGGCTCTGCTTCAGCCGCGACGCCGGGTTCACCACCTTCATGGCCGGGATGGACACGCCGCCGCTCTGCCGGGACACAGGGCCGGGGGGAAGGGGTTAAAACCCGCGGGGGAGGCCCCCACCGGCACCGTTGGCACCGCTGGCAGCTTGGCACGGGGTGCCCGGAGCTGTGCCCGGAGCTGTGCCCGGAGCTGTGCCCGGAGCTGTGCCGAGCCCCCCCTCGGCGGCACCGCCGGGATGTCAAAGCCGGGCGAGGACGAGCCCGCCGGCCCCTCGTGCCAAGGGAGCTCCGGCGGGAGAGCTCCCAAACCACCCGGGACTTACCGGGAAGCCACCAAAGAGGGACAGACACGGCAAACACCGGGAGACGGAGGGCAGGAGGAGAGCACCCCGCCGGGGCAGGGGTGCACGGCCAAGAGAGGGGGAAAGAGGCGGCGGCAGGCAGAAGCAGATTCCAGGTGGGAACGGCGGCAGTGGGAATACAGAGGTGTTTGTTAACTGGCTGGGCACGGGTGGGCACGCAAGAGCAGCGGTGAGGGATGTGGTACCTGCACACACACTCTCCCCAAAGTGGTGCCTCATGTCTTTCCCCGTGCCCGGGGCACCCCAGATCCTCTCCCTGCCATCACCTCCTGCCTGCCCCGTGCCAACGGGGAGAGCCAGCGGGTCACCGGGGTGAGGCCAGGCTGGTGACTCCATGCAGGCACAGCTCTCTGCCTTGTCTGCCCCTCTGTGATCCTCAGCGGTCCCGTGGAGGGGTCACAGGGATTCCTGGGCCCCACAGCACAAGGAAATCACAGAATCGTGGAATATCCCGAGCTGGAAGGGACCCCCGAGGATCACTGAGGTCCAGCTCCTGGCCCTGCACAGCACACCCCAACCATCCCACACGTGCCTGCACCACATCATTCCCCACACAGCAGGCACTGGGAACCTTCCCAACCAACAGAGCACCCTTGGAAGGTGACACAACACCTGCCCTGCTTTAGGACGGGCTCAGTGTAGCCTCTCCAGCCTAACCCTGAGCTTTGCTCCGTGTGCACCCACACGTGTCGCAGCCACAGCCACAAATCCAGCCCGCAGCTCCTATTTTCCCAGGCTCCAGAGGTGCAGCGGGAGCCAACAACAGGAAAAATTGCAGCTACACCCACTTGCCAGCCCATTCACCCAGCGAGAGCACCCCAGCACTGCTGGGAACCAACGGCTCCAAACGGGAAAGGAGATTTATTCCCCCAGTGCTGACTGTTAATAAAGGAGCAGGTTGATGTCAGAGCAGCTTGGGGTATTCCCCCCCCTTTCCTTTTCCCAGCTATTCAGCTGGATTCCAGCAGAAAGCAATTTGGATGGCTTCAGGGAGCCCACACTGTGATTTAATTAGGAGAAACATCTGCCAGGCTCCAACTGCAGTTCATTAGGGAAGTGTTTATGCAAAATGGGGAAACGAAGGACGACGCTTCGTCACCCACAAGCACCTGGCCCTCGCTGCATCCCACGGGATGCTCATCATGGAGCCCGTGGGATGCCAATCATGGATCAAATGGGACGCTCATCATGGACCCCGTGCTCATCACCAGCGCCGTGCTCAGCCCCAAAACCTGCCAGGGCAGAGGACACCACCCTACCCAGGGTCTAATTTCGGATGGGACCAGGCAGCACTGCCTGGCACCACCTCCCTTCCTGCTGCCAGCTCCTCCCTCAGCTCATCCCTGCTTGCCTGCAATTCCCAAACCCCTCCAAGTGACAGGGAGGAAAGGAGGTCGGTTTTCCACCTTGGCTCTGCCTGGAGGTAGAGTCACAGAGAGGGAGCAGGTAGAGGTGGAGGAAGAGACATCAGAGTGAGTCCAGGGCAGAGCACGGCAAGAGGGATAATAGAAAATAAACCTGCGGGATGCCGGGGGGCAGCTGCGGCTTGGGGAGCAGCGGTGGCTTGGTCTTGCTTGGGGATGGGCTCCTGGGAGCATCATCTCTGGCCTGGCTGAGGTCCAGCACAGTCCCATCATCACAGCTCCTCTGGCTGAGGTCCCCCAGACCCTTCCTGGTCTCCTTGCCGGCCTCGTTGGGTGCCGCCGGTCCCAGCAGGTTCTTAGGGAACACCGACTCCACCGAGGGGTGGCTGCTGATCTCACTGATGGTCATCTCCAGCTCTCGGATCGTCTCTTCCAGGCTATCCAGTCTCTGGTACGTGTCTTCATAAATCTCCTTGCTGCCCGGAGTCGCGGGGCGGCGAGGGGACAGCGGCCCTTGGCAGAGCCCCTCCGGCACCTTCCTCCCCATTCCAGTGTCCCCCCCGGCAGCTGGAGCCCCTCCAGCCCATCCCGGAGCCGCTGTGCCACGGCTTGGCCTCGGGCACACCGTGACCTGCTCCGGGGGATGCTCAGCCTGGGATGGTCCCTTTCCCTGCGGGGCCGGATCCCTGCCCGGGAAAGCTCCGGGATTTGGCACTGGGCAGGCTGGAGCTGGTTTGGAAGCCCCAGCAGAATCTCCAGGAGGGAGTGGTGCCTCCTGCACGCTCTGCCTGGCTCCTCCTTGGGGGTCCCCATCACTGGGAATTTGGGGGATGATGCCGCCGGTGGAGGGAAGTGCAGCCTCTCCAACTCCGGCCCCCCCCCGGGGCTGAGGGGGCTGTGCAGCCACGAGACCTTGGTGACAAGTCTTGCTGCTGCCTCCTCTCCTGCTGGCAGCGTTCAGAGCCATGTCCCCTCCTTGCCCCCCTGTGGGGTGGCTCGTTTTATCCCTTGGGAAAGAGAACCCCCAAATCTCTCCCGCTGCACGAGCACGACCCCGAGACGAGCTGCTGGGGGGCTGCGGGGCTGCAGCTGGGGGCTGCCCATGTGCCAAGGGAGACTTTTCAGGGCCGCCAGGAGCCACAGGGCCTTTCCTTGCCCCCTTGGGTGCAAACTCCCCTCCTACTCCTCCGCTGCCCGTTTCCACCCACACCTCCGGCTCGGCTTCGGGGGACGGCGGCTCCGACACCCACTCGGTGAGCACAATCTGTGGGAGGGAGAAAGCCCGGCTCCCCGGGACTGCCAGGGCCAGCGGCTCCTAGGTAGAGAATTCAGACAGATTAGGAGCCAGAGGGGGCAGCAGGAGCTGCTGGGGGGCCACTGAGTGTCCCCACACACCACCGGGGTCCTGCGGTGCCGGTGCCTCCGGGCATCGCTGCAGGGAGGTGTTTGGGCAGGGAGGGGATGCTCATCGAGCCTCCTGCCCAGCCCTGGTGCCCCACCAGCACCCCCAGCACAGACTGGGACTGGTTTTATTGTGCTCAAGGCAAGCTGGGCCTGGGAGATTTTGGCAATGAGTCGCCCGGGGTTTAACCGGCAAAACCACATCGGTGTCGCTGCACCTCCCGAACGCCTTTGGAAACCCGACTGCCACTGTCCAGCTGGGATTTCTCCACACTGGTGTAAACTGGCACAGCACTGGTGCCAAGAGCAGAGCCCAGCTCCTGGCAGAGCTTCAGCAGGGGATGAGCCATCACAAACGAGTTGCTGAGGGGCAACCGGCCTTTAAAACCCTGAGTAGCAAGAAGTCAGCTGGAAAACGCTGCTCCTCCTCCCCCACCTCCCTGTGCCCATCCCCAGGGAGATCCAACGAGCTGTGCAGTGCCCGAGGAGCCAGAGCCAGCTGTGCCCTCCACAGAGCCGAGGGCAGGTGAGCTGGAGAGGTGCCCTGGCAGAAGAGGTGCCCCTGGGGCAGAGAAGGAGGGAAACCCCCCTGGTGGGATGGCCACGGAGCTCTGGGGCTGGAGCTGGACATGCCTGACCTCTGAAGAGGGGTCCTTGCACACAGGGACAGAGGGACAACTCAGCCCTGGTGTCCCAGGAGGAGGGAGGGACCCAGCAGGGTCCCTGCAAGGTGCCCAGACCCCCCAGCAGCAGGTGAGGCAGAGCTCCCCTCACTCGGTGCCTTCTGGCATCAGCAGGACCCTCTGTCCTGCTCTTTGCCCCCTTGTTCCCCCGCTCTGGGCATCCCCTACTCCATCCCATCCACTCTCCAGGCGCTTTCCTCCTGCTCTCCCCACCCTGGAGCCCAGGGCAGAGGGCAGGAAGGTCGGGAGGGAGGCAGGGCCAGGCCCAGGCAGAGCCCAGTCCTTCACCTCCCGCCCTCATCATGCACAGCCGGGGGGGTCTCCCATGCATCGCCCACCAGTGACACCCCCTGAGCACCCAGTGCAGGGTGAGAGCAGCCAGCCCTCCCTGTGCCATGCCCAGAGAGGTGCTGGGGTGGCCCCTTCCTTCCTCCCACCCCGACCTTGCCCTCACAGGAACCACGAGGCCGCCGGGTGGGTCAGTGCTGGGTCCTGAGCCGTGTCAGTGCCGGCCACGCAGAGACGGTGAGCGAGGGGGTGGAGAGAAGCCATTAGTTTGTTAAACCAGAGGAAGAAGCAGAAGTGAGTTAAAGAGAGGCAGGAGAGCAGGTGGTGAAGGTGCAGCCCCGTTACCTTCCATCCTTGGGCTGCAACGGAGGCTCCGTTGGGCCACAGCTCTGCCAGCCCAGGGCAGACGGCCACGAGCGGCTCGTGGTGGAGCTTGGGGAGGAAAGGGGAGGCAGAGCTTCTCTGAAACACCTGGGGAGTCAAACACGGGGGTTGGAGGAGGGAGGCTTGGGGTAAGGAGGACGCAGCCCGTGCCTGCAGGGATGGTCACACCACGACTGGGGCTTGGCAGCGAGCGAAAGAAGCTTTGGCTGTTATCAGATGCAGAGGCAGCCTCGTCCCCTCTGCTGCTGGCAGAGTCACTGCTCCCCAGGCCTGCAGGATCACCCGTCCTGCCTGCAGCATCACCATCCCCCTGCCTGCAGCATCACCATCCCCCTGCCTGCAGCATCACCAGTCCTGCCTGCAGCATCACTGGTCCAGTCCCTCTGCCTGCAGCATCACTATCCCCCTGCCTGCAGCATCACCAGTCCAGTCCCTCTGCCTGCAGCATCATTAATCCCTCTGCCTGTACCACCACCCCATCCCCTGTACCATCACCAGTCCCACCTGCATCACCACCGTCCCCTGCCTGCACCATCACCAGTTCTCCTGCCTCCGGGGGGAAAACCCACCAAGGAAAAGCCATCCCTGGCCCACTCGGGCACCTCCACGGCAGTGATCAGGGGCAGGACGTGGGGCACAGCCAGCTGGGGGGTGCAGAGCCCGAGGGTGGTATCTCAGGGGGTACCTCTGCAGTGCCCCGTGCACAAACCCCCACGAACCTCCAGCTGCAGCCGTGGAGACTTAAAAACCAAACGAGCTCGGCTTAAAGCCCAGGCTGGGGTGGAAGTGCTGAAGAGAGAGGGTGACCCCCACGTGCAGCACCCGCACCCAGCGAGGGGTCCGGCCAGCGCTCCGTCCCCGCGGCACCGCGTTCCTGGCGGGAGACGGGCGAGGGGATCCCGCTGCGGCACCCACGTGTGGGATGTCACACCCCACACCCCACCCCGAGGTGTCCCCTGAGCTGGGCACAGCCCCCCCGAGAGCAGCCAGGGCAGGGGGTCCCGCAGCCCCTCCCGCGCCCACCTCCAGCTCGGCGATGATCCGATCCTCGTCGTCGTCGTCCTTGATGGCCGAGGCGATGATGGGGGGGGTGGAGGCCGGCCTGACCACCTCGGACACCGTCCTCCTCAGCTTCACCTGCGGCTTCTGCGTCTCCAGCTCCTCCGACTCGGCCTTCTGCCAGGGGGGAGCAGGGCGGTGAGGGGCGGGGGGGCACCGGGAGCCGGGGCTGGTCCTGCCCAGCAGCCACCCCCCAGCCCGTGCCCCCTACCTTCATGAACCCGGGCTCCTTCTTGCTGGTGACGATGACCTCTCCGCTGCGGGTGGTGGTCAGCCCGTGGGACGAGGGGAAGCTCCGGCGTGGAGGGGGAGGAGGGGGGGATTTGGAGGGTTTCTCGGTCCGGTACCGCGGCACCGTCAGCTCGTCTGGGCACAAACGGTGCTGTGAGGGCACGAGACCTTTCCCTGCCCCTCTCATACAACACCCCCGGGCACAAACCTGCCCTCGGGGCGGCACGGACCAGCCCAGGGCCCCTGTGGCACCACACCCGCCCGGCCCCACGGGTAGAGGTGACCCCGGGCCGTACCTGAGCCCCGGCGGCCGTTGGGGTCCCCTTTGCCCCCCGATTTCGGCGCGTGCTGTGGCTTGGAGGGTTTGTGCTCGGGGGTGGAGGCGGCGCTGCCGCTGCCCGGGGCTTGTTTGTGCTTGGCAGCGAATTCCAGGTCGGGGATGGCCTTCATGAGCTCGGCCTGCGTCTCCTCCAGCAGCCGGTTGATGTCCTTGGCGCTGTACTGGGTTAGCGCTGCCCGTTTCTCCTCCCAGTCCCGCTCGGCCGCCTGAGGACGGCAGGCAGAGCCCGCTCCAGTCCCGTCCATTCTGCAGCTCCTCCTGCCCTCGCAGGCAGGATGTGACCCCCCCCAGCCCTGCTGCCACCCCCCCAACCCGCTGCCAAGCCCGGGAGGAGCTGGGGTGCCAGTGCTGCCCCCCATCCCGAGCTGTACAACCCCCCACGTGCAATGGGGGTGCTCCCAGCGCTGCATCACCCAGAGTTCCCCCACCCACCGGCCACCCCAGCGAGGAGAAGGAGCTCCTGTTCCCAGTCTCAGCTGGGAGACACAGACAGACCCTCTAGAAGAGCCCCCCCGAGCTGAGGAACCCCCCCCCAGGCTCTCACCTCCACGGACACAGCTTTGTCCGCGCTCTTCTTGCTGGGGGTCTCCGGCCCCGTCTGTGTCTTGGCGGGCACCATCTCCGGGGCTCGGGCAGGGTTATTGCTCTTGGAGGGGTGGCTCTGGGTCTGGGGGGGGCTGTGCCCGAAGCTGGGCATGCCCAGGCTCACGGGGGGGCTGGTGGGCATCTCCAAATCCAGCCCTTTGCTGAAGTCTGTCTCGGGGGCCACCTTCTTGGGGGACTGGCTGAGGTTGCTGGGGGAGGTCCACACGCCCTCGTCCACTTGCCTGCCAGGGGCAGAGTGATGGTGTTGGGGGGGCTGCACGGCACCAGGGGGGGCCACTGCACCCTCCCCACGCTGCAAAAACCCTGCTCTCCTGCTCTGATGGCTGGGAAGGGGTTGGGGCTGACGCTGCAGCCCGTTTTGGGGGAGCACATAAACGAGCCCCTCCACCTGGCTGCCTGTCTTCGTGAACCTGGGAGGAAACTGGATCTCTCCAAACCCTTCCTCTCCATCAGATCTGGCTGAAACTGCCCTTTGGATCCAGGAGTTATCAGGGATGAGGATGACAGCCAGGCAGTTCAGACACTGCATGATCCTACAGGCTAATTTCCATGGAAAACCAGGCTAGTGAGGAGCCCGGGGCGATCCCGGCGCGGCCGAGCCCTGAGCCATCCCGAGAGGTCTCCTAATGGGAAGAGGCAGGTGGGCTCCACGGCCCAGCCTGCCACGAGCATCACATCTGGGAGATGATTTTTGTTTTTTTTCTCCAGCAGAGCAATTCCCTGCTCCTCAGGAAAGGGATTTCTGATCCCACCAAGGGTCGCCTTTCCCTCCTGAGACACAATCCCTCATTTTTCGAAGCGATAAGGAAAAGAGGGGTTCCCACACAGACCTGGAGAGGGCTGAGGGTGGTTTTGATGTTCCTTAGCAGAAAAATGAGCCATTTACCAACGTCCCTTGGATGCTCCTCCTGCCTTGACTTTGGGATTTGGGATTAAGGCAGAGGACGCCGACACACGTGGGGACACAGGGACAGCCGAGGTGTCCAAGGGGCTGGGTTTGGGGGCTCACCTGCGGATCTGGGCGAGGGTGTCTGTCACTGTCTTGCAGCGTTTGAGGAGCCCATCGAGCCGGTTCGGCTCCTCCTTGAGGAACTTCACAGCTTCCACCTCCACCCGCAGCACCACCCGCATCTTGCTCTGCAGGCTGGGGAACTGGGCTGGGGGGGGGACATCAGGGGTCACCATGGCCCCTTTGTGCCAGGGAGACCCTCCCAGTGCCCACCCCACACCCACCAACAGCACCATGTCCATCATACCCAGGGCGAGGGCACCCTGCCAGGTTGGAGCAGGAAGGGTGGATCCTGGGAAGCCTGGGCTTTCCCCAGGCCCCTCATCCCTTCTCCATCCACCCACAGGCACCAGTTTTAGCCCATGAAGGCCCCTCCACACCCAGGGGCAGCAGGACACACCCAGTGCTGATGGGCACCGGGATACCCTCTCCAGGAATGCAGAGGGACACGCTGGTGGGTGCAAACACTCAAACCCAGAGGCAACGGACATCCTGGAGCATCCCACACGCAGGGATGGAGCAGGGAAACACGGGAAGGCTCCGCCTGCCCCCCGGCCCATCCTCACCCTTCAGGTCTGTGAGCGTCTCCCCCAGCTGCTTGAGCACCACCGCCTTCTCCTCCAGCTCCTGCACAGGGATCAGCCGGTGATTGTGGGCCAGATCCTTCTGGATCTTCTCCACAGACTTCTCCAGGTCACTGCGAGCACAGAAGGAGGGCGGGGGTGTCACTGTTGTGCCCCGGAGAACCCCAGGGGGGGCAGAAGGGAGAGGACCACCGGGCTGGGGACCCCTCCTCAGGCAGGGACACGTCCTGGCAGCGGGCAGAGCCGCCGACCTGCAGCCAGGGAGGATCCAACCCCTCGAGGGGGGTGCAGGGACCCCCTGCCCGGGCTCACTTGAGCTGCTGGGTGATGAGCTCCTCCTCGTTGAGGTAGCGGAGCCGCTCCTCCTCCACGAGGCTGCGCTGGCGCTGCAGAGGGTCCTCGTGCTTGCGCACGGTGTCCGTCACCCGCACGCTGATCTCCGTCTCCGTCCGCCGCAGCAGCGTCTTCACCGCCTCCTGGTTCTGCAGCTGCGGGGATGGAAAGTGGATTCAGGATGGGTGAGACCCTCCCCAGTGGGTGATGGGCCCCCACAAGTGGCCAGTAGGGTGTGGGGAGGGACCCCCTTGACCTCCCGCGCCGTGGGATATTCCGAGTGGGAAGGGACCCGTGAGGATGGAGTCTGGCTCACAGCCCATGCAGGGATCAAACCCACAACCCCGGTGCCACCATGCCCCGACCAACTGTGCCAACATCACCCCAGCCCCATGCAAAGCCACCTTCCCCAAAAGCCGCCTTCCCCCAAAGCCACCTTCCCCCAAAAGCCACCTTCCCCAAAACCACCTTCCCCCCAAAGCCACCTTCCCCCAAAGCCACCTCCCCCAAAGCCACCTTCCCCCAAAGCCACCTTCCCCAAAGCCACCTTCCCCAAAAGCCACCTTCCCAAAAGCCACCTTCCCTATGCAAAGCCACCTTCCCCCAAAGCCACCTTCCCCAAAGCCACCTTCCCCAAAAGCCACCTTCCCCCAAAGCCACCTTCCCCCAAAACCACCTTCCCCAAAAGCCACCTTCCCCCAAAGCCACGTTCCCCCAAAGCCACCTTCCCCCAAAAGCCGCCTTCTCCATGCAAAGCCACCTTCCCCAAAAGCCACCTTCCCCCAAAGCCACCTTTCCCCAAAGCCACCTTCCCCCAAAGCCACCTTCCCCAGGTCGCCATGAGCACGGCGGGAGGGCACAGGGGTGTCCCCGCTGTGCCACGACACCAGAGAACCCCGGGGGAAGCAGCTCCCCAGGCAGCAAGAGAGTGGAAAAGAGGGATTTTCCTGTAACACCCCAGGACGAGCTGGGCCAGGCTGGGGACCGACCCCCGGGGGTACCCACCTGCAGCTTCCTGAGCTGCTGCAGCTGGTTGCGCAGGTCGCTGGCGTTCTGCTGCAGGTCGTGGAGGTGCAGCTGCATGTGCAGGCGGGTGATGGCCGTGGGCTGCCCCGCCGGGGTGCTGCTGGCCGAGGGGGGGGGTGGTGCTGGCACTGGGGTGCCCCCACTGCGGCTGGTGGCTGTGGGGGGGCGGGGGGGGACAAGCAGAGACCGTTAAAGGGTGATGTCCCACCCCAGGACAGGTTTCAGCCCCGTTTCTATTTATTTCCCCACCCAGTCCTTCAGTCCTGGTGGTCTCCAAAACCACCCCCCCCTTGCTTGCCCTAAGAGGCCACCCCAGAGTGGGATGGGGGGGTCCTGCTGGTTGCCAGCACATGGGGGGGTGCAGACCCCCACTCCTGCTCCCTCCCTGGGACACCCAGCACCCCTGGGCAGAGGAGGGGGTGCTGCAGGGCGAGGGGCTCATCTCCAGCCACTTACACGCCGAAGGGGGGGTCCCACCGTTGGTGGCTTCTGTCTTCTCACTGAAACAAGAGAGAGAGAAGAGGAGTGAGTGTGGAGGCACCTCCATCCTCCCTGGATGGAGGCAGGGGCACAGCAGGGGCTGGTGTCCCCTGGGAGGGGGACAGGACCCCCAGGATTGGCAGCAAACGGCTCAGCTGGAGGTCTCTCCCCGCCCCGGGGGACCCACGGGTGCCCTCCCGCTCCTCACCTGGGGGTCTCAGCCTCGGAGCCGCGGAGCAGAGCGCTCTGCACCAGCCCTGTCAGGCTGGCAATCTGCTTCTCCATGGCCTCCATCCGCTCCCTGCGCCGGGAAAGGGAGAGGGGACGGGTGAGGAGCTGGATCCGGAACCGAGGGCACCCCGAGGTTTGTCCCGGCCTCGCTCACATCCAGCTGTTCCTTGCAGCCCCAGGAGGGACATCCCCCCCCTCCATTCCCTCTCTCTTCAGCCTCCAGCACCCCCAGCCGCTCCCCTCCACCCTCACCCCATGTCTCATCCCCCATCCCGGCACCTGCCACAGTGGGGATGATCCGAAGCCTCCCTCGCCTCCTCCTCTCCCTCCCCAGCCGCCCCGACGGAAAACCAGCGGAGCAGCAAAGCTCCCATCCCCGGGGGGCTTCTCCCACGCCCCGTCTCACCTCGTCTCCGTGTCCTTGGCGGGTCCAGGGGAGCCGAACCCCGAGAGCGGGCGCTCGCCGGGGCCGGGGAAGAGCTCGGGGGGGCCGGAGGAGCTGGGGTTGCGCGTCTTGCCCACGGGGCCGTCCATGAACACCGAGGAGCAGGAATCCTTGCGGAAGGACTGGCGGACGGGCGAGGAGCGGCTGGGGGGCCCCGAGTAGGGGCTGTGGGGGCTCTGCCCCGGCTGCACGTCCACCATCTTCTGCGGGGACGAGGGGGGCACGCGGAAGCCCAGCCCGGGGCCGTACGCCTCGCCGTAGATGGGCGCGTTGGGCTTGTACAGCCCGTCCTCCAGCTCCGACTGCAGCGCCGCCGCCGAGTAGGTGCTGAGGGAGCGCACGGAGCCCCGCTTGTACAGCCCCCCCGAGTAGCCGAAGGGGTCCCCCATGCCCGCCAGGGACTGCGTGGAGGTGATGCTGAGCCGGCCCTCGTGCACCATCCCGTAGGGGTCGGCGTAGAGCCCCTCGTTCTTCACCAGCACCACGTTCTTCCCGGCCAGGTCCTCGTCGGGCTTCACGTCGCGGCGCTCCAGGATGGCGCTGGGGCTGGGGGACACGCCGGGGGCGGGCGGCAGGCTGGCCAGGCGCTCGCCGTGGTGCACGGGGCTGCCGGCGTAGGAGGGCGGGCGGCCCCCGCTGTAGGACATGCGGGAGCGGGACGGGGACGAGGACTGCAGCACGGGCGGGGGCGACCCCGAGGCCAGGTGGGACGCCGGGGACATGTTGTTGAGCCGGCGGGTGGGAGACGATTCCCTGGACGTGTACACCATCTCCCTCTGCGGGGAGGGGCGGGGGGTCAGCGCTGCGGGTTCATCCCCTCCCCTGTGTCCCGCTGCGGGTTCATCCCCTCCCCTGTGTCCCACTGCAGGTCCATCCCCTCCCCTGTGTCCTGCTGCGGGTCCATCCCCTCCCCTGTGTCCCGCTGCGGGTCCATCCCCTCCCCTGTGTCCCACTGCGGGTCCATCCCCTCCCCTGTGTCCCGCTGCGGGTCCATCCCCTCCCCTGTGTCCCACTGCGGGTTCATCCCCTCCCCTGTGTCCCGCTGCGGGTCCATCCCCTCCCCTGCTCTGCCCCCCTGGGACCCTCCACCCCTCCGAGCACCAACAGCTCCCTCCTTCCCATCCGGCTGCGGGAGGATTTATCCTGATGAATTCCCTAAATGCCGTGTTTATTACCCCGAAACATCCACCCTCTTAAAGCAACACTTAAAAAACTCCGGACCCCAGGCGAGACGAATCCCAGTCATCCCTCCTGCCACAAATTACCAGCCTCTGCTGCTTTCTCTCTTTCCTGGCCCCACTGCACTGGGTGCACCCACCTCCCAGGCTCTCCCCGTGTCCCCCCCTTACCCTCAGGTCTCCGTTGGTGATGTGGGAGGCTGGGAACGAGGCGTAGAGTGGCTCTTTCCGGTAGATTTTAATGATGCTTCTGTCCTGGATGTCGCTGGAGGGAGAAGCAGAGCCCTGAGCATCCCCGACGGGCACCCCCTGAAAGTCCCAGCACTGCACCCACACCCCCATTTCCCGCCTCATCCCGCTCATTTCCCTCAAAGAAAAGAAAATCCACGCTGTGGTGGATTCCTGAGCCCTCCCTCCCTCCTCACCGGACATCCTCCAGCTCGTAGAAGACGTTCCGGGACTCGTCCTTGATGAGGATGGCGGTGTTGGGGGACTTGAGCATGCCCATGGTGAGCTTCTGGGGGAACATGTGCACGATGAGGGCGTGCAGGGTGTCCATGCTGCTGATCTCGTGGGTGATGTGCACGCGCCTCGTCTCGTCCCCGAACTGCAGGAAAAGGACCCCTGGAGGCGGAGGGAGCAGAGGGTGGTGAGGGGAGGGAACCAGGCCCCGTCCCGGCGCACACGGAGGGGTGTTTGGTGCCAGGCAGGTTCCCTGGCAGAGCCTGAGGGTACCTGGAGATCGCAGCTTGGTCTGGCTGGTGGACCGGGACAGGGGCAAGCTCTGCCGGAACCGGTTCATCCTGTTGAAGCCCAGGGGCAGCTCCGCTTCCGACATCGTTTCCAGGGATTCGGCCGAGGCGAAGGAGAGCTTGGCTTGGTCGGCCAAGCCAGGCTGGGAGCCCTGGGAGTGTCGGGAGCTCCTCGTCTGGAAAGGCAGAGGGGAGAGCTCAGAGGAGGGTGGTGATGGGTATCCCGGCCCTGGGTGTGGCGGGTGCTGCTCCCACCTGGGATGGAGAGGTTTGTGGGAATCATGGAATCATGGAATGTCCCGAGTTGGAAGGGACCACCGAAGATCACCAACTCCTGGCCCTGCACAGAACACCCCCAAAAGTCCCACCGTGTGCCTGAGGACGAGGCTGAGCCGCATCCAGGGATGCTCCATCCCGGATTTCCCACTGAGTAGGGGCCTTGATGTGATCCAGACACGAATCCTCCTCCACCTCCTGCTCCCAGCACGGCCCCCCATCCCCAGTTCCCTCACTCCTGCCATCCCTCACTCCCGTTTCCCACCTCCCAGTGCCACTCCAGTGCCTTTGAGGGCACCAGCAACCCCTGGAACAAACCCGGCCGGAGCCGCCGGAGCCGCCGGAGCCGGGACTCGCGTGCGAGCTCTGGAGTAACCTTGGCAATTCCAGGAGGTTACACATCCATTACACCAACGAACCAGCTCCTGGGAAACATAAATGCCCGGCTTATTCTGGAAGCAGAGCAGCAGCGAGGTTTATGGCTGTGTGAGCCTGGAGAAAGTAATGGATTGGGGCTTACAGCAGGAAAAATTTAATAACGCCAGGAGCCCGATTTCCCAGCGTGTTCATGCTCCAGACATGGATTTTTCGGCGCAAACATCCCCGAATACGTGGCCAGGCCCCCCCTTGGCACAGGTGCCCGTCGATGTCCCCCCCGAAAATGCCAGGCTTTGGATTTTCCAGACACATGTTGGCAAATCAAACAGAGGGAACAAACAGCTCCTGGGGTGTGGAAAAGGCGGCCCTGGAAGGGACAACAGCTCTATTTTAAGACCGGAAAGGAAAAGAAAAAAACCAACAAAAACAACAACAAAAAAATCAATATGAAATGATAACAGCCACCATCATCATTTAAATTAGACATTAATTGGAAGATTTAATTAATCCTGCGAGGTGGGGTTTTTGGAGGACTTGCAATGTTCTCGCTGGAGCTAATTGCTGGAAAATTGACTGCTTGGTTTGGCTGGTGTTGTTTGAGCACAGAGAGCTCTGGCAGCGCAGCTGCTCGAGTCTGACACCAAGGAAAGGATGCGGGGATGGACCCGGCCAGGAGCAGCACCCCGAGGGTGCCCAGCGGGTGAGGGAGCTGCAGGGAGCAGGAGGTGATGGATGGACCCTCCTCCCCCCCCTCATGCTCGTGGCACGGAGGTCTTTGGGGTGCAGCAGCTGCTTTTTGGGCTCCCCAGCCTCGCACACCCTTTAGGGTTGGTGGGTGCCCCTCTGCAGGAGTTTGCTCTGGGTTTGGGTGCTGCTGCCCAGCTCCCAGGATGGATCCAGCTGGGATCCAGCTCCCAGGATGGATCCGAACGGGGAAGAGCAGGGATGTGGTTGGGATGTGACCAACACTGCCAGGGCTGCACCTCAGCCTGGCTTTGCCCTCCTGGCTCCTTCCTGTGCTCTGTGCCACAGGGGTCTCACCCTGCCCTGTATCCATCCATCCATCCATCCATCCATCCATCCATCCACCCATCCATCCATCCCTTCTACTCCACACCCCTAAATACCCCCCAATCCCAATGCCTTGAGGTCCCTACAGCCCCTATAACCCCACATCCCAACACCCTGAGGTCCCTACAGCCCCTATAACAGCACATTCTGATGCTCTGGGGTCCCTACAGCCCCTATAACACCACACCACAACACCCTGGGGTCCCTACAGCCCCTATAACACCACACTGTGATGTCCTGGGGTCCCTACAGCCCCTATAACACCACACCCCAATACCCTGGGGTCCCTCCAGCCCGTGGGACACCTGCAGGAGCAGGTGACAGGGAGAACTTCCCCCTTCCAGGTGAACCCTGCCCTGCAGGCACCGCTGACCTCAGGTAATTAAGCTCATCTGCTGGAGATAATTATGGCATCAGTCAAACAACAACAACAACAACAAAAAAAAGGAGAAAACAGGCAGGATGGAAGTTAATGGATTTTTAGCCCGGAAGGGACCGTTCTGGCCTGATGCTCACAAAATGTGCTCCCCCAGCCCGAGCAGGGAGCAGCAGCCCCCCAAAACTGTTGCTGGCACCGGGGTAGAGCCACAGCCCCCCTCCCCAGTGCCCCTCACTCAGGGCACCCCCGTAGGCACAGGACCCTCGTGCACCCCAGGGTGCTGGAAAGCTGGGAAGGGCAGGTCCTGCAGTGGGGGGACACAATTCCAAGTGCTCCAGGGGGGGAATCTCTGCCATTTTTTGCCTGGGGGAGCAGGACCCAGGTACCCCCAGAGCCCAGGGAGGGGACAGCAGTGGCTGCTCCGACCTTGGCCTCCAGCAGCCCATTAATGAGCCACCTCGGAGGGAAACTGAGGTTTTATTGCTCTGCCTCGCTAACGATTCCTCCTGGTCTGGGACAATAAACCCACAGCTCAGCCCCCACAGATCCTGCCTCCCGCCCCTGGCACCCCTGGGGGGGCTCTGCTGCCCCTCAGCCCCTCCCACAGCCCCTCAGCCCCTCCCACAGCCACCCAGGCTGTGGATCATCCCAAACGTGCCAGGACAGGGCACCTTCAGGAGGCTCCATCCATCCCTGGGGAGTTTAAAGGACTCCACACCCGGGTTCCTGCTTTGCTGGAGGTGCTTTTGGAGGGGTCCTGATCCTGCCTGGAGGGTGCCACCCTGGGATGGGCAGTGCCAGGACCTGCCTGTGCAGGGATGGATGTTCCCCGCTGCCACCCCACCGAGGGTCACCCCGCTGTCCATCCAGAGGAGGGGGAGATGCACCCACCCAGGGGCATGCAGGGTCCCACCCCACGCCCCTCCCAGCTGGGGAAGGCTCTGTGGGTGCAGAATAAATCCCTGCAGTGACCAAAACCCACCCTGCACCCCCAGCCTGGGCACAAAGGCCCTGTCCCCCCCCCATTCCTCAGTTTTTACACCTTCAGGGACAGTTTTACCCAAGCCCAGACCCTTCCCTCCTTCAACAAGGGGCTCCTGCAGCTTCAGAAGAGCCCAAATGCTCCCTGTGGGATTTATGGGATCTGAAACCCCCCCGTGGTGGCAGGGAGGGGGTGGAGGGGAGGGGACACAGCCCCCTCGGCTTGTTGTCCCCGAGCTGCAGAGATGCCACGCTGGGAAATGACCCATTTCCTGCTGAACCAGCACTTAGAGAGGGTTAACAGGATCCCAGACTGATCCCAGACTGATTCCTGCCACGGCAGCAGCATCAGCATCTCCCCCAAACCCGGGATCCTGGAGCTGCCCCCACCAGCGTGGGAAGCAGGGGACGCTCGGAAGGGGAAGGGAAGGAGTGCAGCCACCCAAAGCCAAACAAAAGCCACCCAAAGCCAAACAAAACCCACCAAAAGCCAAACAAAAGCCACCCAAGGCCATGGGGACGAGGGTGCAGGAGGTCCCTCCCTGGGCAGAGGGGGTGGGAGGGTGGGTGGGCGACGGGCACCAAGGTCAGGGAGCAAACCTGCTGGGTGCCTGCCAGGGACTGAACCCCCACGGGGCACTCCAGCATCCCAGAGCAGAGGGAATCAGGTTTAACACCCTGGGAGTGCCCATGGGTGTTGTTGTGGTGACTGTCCCAGTGAAAACCCTCTCCCAGAGCTCCCATTTTCCCCCCCAGCCCCTCTGGAGAAGGCAGAGGAGCCAGGCAGTGGGAAGACCCCCCCACTGTGGGAGCCTTATATAAAAGAGGTGGGATGGGGAATGGAGGGAGACTCGGGGGGTTTTTTTTGTCTTTTATCTCCCCAGAGCTAAAAAAAGCCACAATTAAGTGATTCTTTTAGCTCCTAAAACCCCCAACAATCCCTTTTACTGTCAGTGCAGAAGCAGCTTCATTATATCTGCCTGGCTGGATAAGGATGCTCCTCTCCTCATCCCCGCCTCTCCCCTCTCCCTGTCCTCATCCTCCCTCCCTTCCTCCACACCCCTCTCCAACATTTCCCTCCCCAGCTTCCAGGGCTGAATTCTCAGAGCTGGAGGGAACCAAGGTGCCAGCAGTTTTTGAGGGATCTGGGCGAGGATTGGGGTCACCCCTCTGGATCCAGCAGTGATCGGACAACGAGCGGAGCTGCTGGATCTGGATGGGGAGGGGGAGAGGTCAGGAGAGGAGCAGAGGGACCAGGGGCACAGAGGAGACTGGCAGAAAGAGGGTGGAAGGGCACAGGAGCAGCTCTGGACCTCCCACAGGCCACTTCAAAGAAGACAGGAGCGGAAAAAAAACATGGGAAAAAATGCGTGGGGAAAGGCCCCTGCCCCGGGATGGAGCAGCTGTTCCCACACAACACTCCAAGCCACAGGAGCTCGTTAATATTTGCACTCTGTTCCTAAGCCAGGCAGGAAGGGTGACCCTGCCAAGGGACCCTCAGGGAGGGGGCATGGGGTCTGTCCCAGTGGATCCTCCACCAGCTCCTGCTCCCTCTCTGAGGGGCACACTGGACTCGACCTGAGGAGACAACCGTCCCTTCAGGGCTGTTCCTGCCTGACCCTGGGACACCCCACCCTCCCCAGGGCTGTTCCTGCCTGACCCTGGGACATCCCACCCTCCCCAGGGCTGTTCCTGCCTGACCCTGGGACATCCCACCCTCCCCAGGGCTGTTCCTGCCTGACCCTGGGACATCCCACCCTCCCCAGGGCTGTTCCTGCCTCACCCTGGGACACCCCACCCTCCCCAGGGCTGTTCCTGCCTCACCCTGGGACACCCCACCCTCCCCAGCACGCCGGGGGCTCGGGGGGCTTCCAGCCGCGGGAAAACATTATTTGCAACAAGGGGAGAGGGAGCAAAGGGGAGGGGGGGTGTCCCTGAACACCCCACTGAGACACACACGGGGCACACAGCTCCCCAGCCCAGCTCAGCCCGAGCTCTGCAGCCTCTCTCCCCCCCAAAAATCCCCCCAGACACAGAGCTGGACTCACCACCAGGCTGGATAAGCCCTCGCTGTCCTAATGCCACCGGCAGTGCCTGTCCCCGAGCTCAGCCTCTCCTCGCCAGGAGAAGCCTCCTGGGCTGTGGTGGGCGGCTCCAGGGGGGGCTGGGCCCGGCAGCAGCCCCCTGGCCCCCCCAGCTCACGCTCCATCCCGTGCCATGGGCAGGGCTGATGCCCCGGAGCACGGCCGGGCATCGCCCCGGAGCGGGGGGATGGAGAGCCTGGAAGGTCCCGGCAGCTTCACCGCCCAGCCAAGCCACCACCTTGCCCACTCCTGCCCGTTTGCATCTCCTCTGCTGTGCCACATGATGGGGATAAAGGAGAGGGACCCCTGCAATCCCTGGGAAACAGCTGGCACGGCGCTGGCCCAGCCGTGGGCACAACCGGTTATTTACCAAGTACACAAAGCCCTGCTCCGGCCCCTGGTTGGACACTGAGCTGGATTAATCCCTCATAATCCCCCTCTCATCGCTTAATCCAGCATCCCACCACCACAGGTCCCATCTGGTGGAGTGCTGAGCCCCCGGGATGGGCGCTGGGGCTCAGCATCCCAGTGGGAATGAGGAGACCCCACCAGCCTCTGGGAGCAGGGAAGGGCCTTTTGGAATCTTGGCTGTGTGGACACTCCCAGCCCCGGGACCAGGGTGAGCCCTGAACCTTCCTGCAAACCAGCTGGTGCCAGCACAGCCCAAACTGCTCCCTGCCTTCATTCATTCCTTCCCTTCATTCATTCATTCCCCACGAACTCCGCTTGTCCTTAATTATTGATGCTCCCAGAGGTGACTCAGCCAAGAGCTGGAGCTGTTTTGTAAGAGGAGCAGAGCCCAGGTAACAGGACACTTCCCCTGCCCACCCCTCCCTGCCTCCGGCCTGGCTGCAAATTCCTCCTGGGGAAGCATCCCTGAGCAGGACTCAGCAATTCCAACCAGAACCCAGCATTCCCAACCGGAATTCAGCATCCCTGGGACCCAGGCGTGACCTCAGCAGCCTCCCAGGCCCGGGTGTTGGCCCTCCAGCTTCAAACCAGTCACAGACAGGGCATCCCAGCATTGCCCCTGCCTGGCAGTGCTGCCACCCTGCTCCCACATCCCAGCTCAGGCACTCGATCCCGGCTCCATCCTGGTGAAACCAAACCCCTCTGTATCCTCACACAGCCTTCCCCCTCCCCAGCTCCACCAGCCAGGAATGCTGAACTCCTCGTGCAGGAGGGAATTCCACCAGCCCAGCCCCTGCCTCTGGAAAGGGAAGAGCCGGGAGCTGCCCAGCCAGGAAGAAAAGGAGGGAAAACTGGAGGTAACTGGGGCTGCAAAGGTGGAAGGAATGAGAGGCCCAGGATGCTCTGAAGGGATATTCCAGGAGTCTCCCCCATCCAGGGGGGTTCAGTCCCCTCCCCTCTCCCCACCCCCGCCCGTGTCTCGCCACCAAATTAAAAGCGTTGCCGCTCTCGGCAGCAATAATTCACCCCCTTCTAATGCTCAACATTTTGTCAGGATTATCCCGATTAACCCAGAATTAATCCCGATCTCAATGTTAACAGGATTAGCGTTAAAATCGGATTAGTTCTTTAAACCGGACCCCTTGACTAAAGCACGGGGGCCTCCCTCCCCCTCCAGATGTGCGCGGCCCGCCCCCCGCAGCCAGATGTGAGCCCTGCCCTGGGATGTTTGTCCCCGCAGCCAGAACCGCCGCGATCCCGACATCCAGCACCTGCCCGACCCTCCCGGGGGGGTGACGGAACTCGGATATCGCTTTTCCAAACTGAAAAAAACCCCCCTTTGCCCCCGGACGCGGCTCCGCGGGGACACGGGTGGCCGCTCGGCCCCTCTCTCTGCGTTTTCTCCCCTTCCCGCTGGCACCGACAGCCTTCGCCTGCCCGATGAATATTTAAAAGCCTGGATCCTCTGCAGCCTCATGAATATTGACGCTGCTGGTTGCCCAGCGCGATCCTTCACCCGGCAGCACCTGCCTGGCAGAGGGGACCGGGGTCGGACCAGGATACCTGCCCGGGAGAGGGAAGGATCCAAGGGCTGTCCCCCCGCGGGTCCAGCCATGATGAGGAGGACTCTGCGTTCAGTCCCCAAAACGCTCGTTTTCTCCCCAAAACCACGGGGGTGGAGCAGCCTCACTGCTCGCAGTGGGGCAGCAGAAGGTCCCGGTGCCCGGGACAGGGAACCATGGAACAGCTGCTCCACCCCTGGCAGGAGGCTGGAGCTGGGAACAGCCCCGGGGAGGGGACACTGCGCCCACTCATCCTCATCCCACTCATCTCCCAGCACCGGGTGCCACCTTGACTCCCACGGGGAGGACAAGCATTAATCATTAACCTCCCAGCAAAGGCAGCCGGGTTTTAATTCCCGGGGTTGTTTTCCCTGTGCCTCAAACAGGAATGTCCAGCCTGGAAGCCGTGGGGAGAGGAGCATCCTGCCGTGAGAGCATCCTGGACAAGGGGGGGATTGAATCCAGCAGCTGCCCTGAGGCTGAGGTGGTCTCAGGGCACGGGTTAGGGAGGGGAACGTGGCAGGAGATACTTTTTGGGGTGAGGGGGCCAGTCCTGCCTCCATCCCTGGCACCCCGACCCCCCCCCAGCCCCTTCCTGGCCGTGCTCAGTCCCTGCTCTGGCGCCGCTGCCTCGTGTGACAGCAGCTTCCAAAAATAAGCAAATTACTGCATCCTTCAGGGACACTGGAGGATGGGAAGCAAAGCCAAGTGTGAGGAGGCAGCAGAGAGGGGATGGAGGGGGGAGAAGGGACGAGCCCTTGCAAGGGATGAAGGGCTGCAGCACCACGGAGGGGACCTGGAAAGCAGCAGGGACACGGGGCAGCAGCGTCAGGGACAAGGACTTCAGGGTGGCAGGTGACAAGGCTCAGCTCCCTGGAATCTGAGGCAGGATTTGCTGGAGCAGCTGTGGACAGGGAGCTGGGAAACGTGTGCCAGAGCCTCTCGGGGAAAAAGGCTTGGAGGGGCCGGTTGGAAGTGCAAAAAAACCCCAAAGCCAGAGACTTCAGCAGGATCAGCTGCAGGGAAACAGCCTCAAATCTGGGACTCCAGCCCAGCCACTGCTGCAGGTTGTGCTGCTGCACCTCCCCTGGGTGACCCTGCGAGTCCCACCGCGCCTCAGCCCCCCATTCCCACGCCAGGGATGCTCCTGGCATTCCCAACAACCTGGCACCACTGCCCACGGCACGGGGGGTTGGAACGAGGTGGTCTTTAAGCTCCCTTCCGACCCAAACCACGCTGTGATTCCACGACAATGAATATCCACAACACCCAGGACCGAGGGAAAGCCGAGTGCTGGGGAGCAGCTCCCACGGCAGGTCCCAAAACCAGCCAGAGCCCCAAAAGCAGAGCGAGGAGGGGGGACCAGGAGCCCAGCAGCTGCCCCACCCCACAGCCCCCCTTCCCAGCGGGAATAACCCCTCCCTGAGCGGAGCAGGGCCCCGGGAGGGCGTGGGGAGGAGGCTGGTGCGGGAGCAGCGGGATTACAGGAGCTAAGCCTGCCTGCTATTTGCTCATCTCCTGCGAGTAAATACCGCTGCCTGCCTGGAATTCCGGCCGGGAGGACGCCGGCGAGATGGAAATGGCTTCCCAGAAGGAAGCCCCGTGCCATGGAGGGGCCGTAACCAGCCACCCAGTGCTGCTGGAGCAGGAGCCAGGCACCAGCTCAGCGCGGGTGACACGGCCCCAGACACTTGTTTTAAAGACAAATGCGCCCTGTGTGTCCCTCTCTCCCCGTTCTCCCTCCCACATCCCAGTCGTTTTTCCCTCCCTGGCTTTTGCTGTGCCGCCTTTGATGTTCCTTTAAAGTCCTGGCACCAAAGGAGCTCTGCTGAGGCTCTGCCTTTGGATCTTCCCATTCCTCCTCCAGCCCGCCAGGAGCCAGCCCACCCCCTGCATTAGCACAGCAGGAACCCCCAGCCCTCCGTGCTGCCTCAACTCTTTCCACAGAGGTTCCCCGCAGGATTTTTCCCCTTGGATGTGCCCCTGGACCTCCCAGGCCCTGCAAGCCCAGGGGCTGAGACGCCCCTCTGACACCCAGCACACGGCAGGGATGGTGGCTGGGAGCTGGGATGGGATTCAGGGGATGGAAATGCAGGGGGGGGGACACCAGGCTGTCCTGGTCAGGGGATTGGGAATGTGCCTGGGCACTCAGGGGATGGCAGGAGCGTGACACAGGCCACGGAGCAGCCGGATCGATGGCTCTGTGTGAGCACAGCCCGTCAGGGAGGGAGGGACAGCCGGGAGCTGAGCGGGGCTGGCTCAGGCTGGGAGTGAGGGCAGGAATGCCAGGGATGTGCTGGGGCAGGAGGAGGGAGCGTGGCAGAGGCTGGGATGGGATCTTTGGGCACCAGGGGGTGTGTGGGATGGAACGCCCGGGGACAGTGGGATGTCCTGGCCCCTCCTCTGCAACGACAGCACTGCCACCACCACACAGGAGGATCTGTGACTCACAAACACAGCAGTGCAGGGACCCCCTTCCCCAAATCCCAGGCCTGGAGACCCCCAAAGCTCAGCCAGCACCTGTCCCCGGGCAGGGGGAGGTGCCAAGGAGGGGGGACAGCAGCAGCAGACACGTGCCACGTCCCTGGGTGTCCCTGGGAATCCAGCACAGCCCTTCCCACCATCCGATCCCCTCCACCCCCTGCCAGCTGCAGCCCCCCCTCTGGGGCCAAGGGATGGAGAGGGGCTGGCTCTGCACCCCCAGCAGCAGAGCCTGGCAGCTGGACACAGCCAGGGACCCCAAAGGGCCATGGAAGTTTGATTTTGGGGGGTAGGAGGCCGAGCCTGCAGCCCCAGGAGGCCCCAGGGGACACAGGAGGCTGCGGTGGCCTCGAGGAAGCCCCCGGCACCTGCCTGCTGGGATCAGCCTCCCCGCAGGGCTCTGCCCCTGACAAGCCATCCCCAGCTGCCTCTGCCTCATGCCCCACTTGGTAGCGGGGTCAGGCAGCTGGGGCTGGGAAGAGGAGGGGGATTTAACCCATAACACATTCCCACAGCCCGGGGAGAGCCGGGAAGATGCTCCCCCTGCAACCAAAGCACCCCCAGCGTTGGGTGGAAAAACATGTGATCGGAGAAAACACATCCCTGTGGCTGCAACCCCCCGGGTGCTGCTGAGGAGGAACCTTGTGGGGTGGGGGACTCCCAAACCTCGTGCCCGTTTCGTTTCTAAGTCACAAAAAAACCGGTAAAAAACATAAAACCTGAGGATTTTGCGCCTTTCCCCCACTCCCAGCCCCAGGAATGCCCCCGGGAGCCACGTGGCTGTTCACACACACCCCCCACACCCGTTTTTTTACGCTGCAAACACTCCGAGAATGAAAACTCGGGACAAGTGCCCGCATCCCGCGTTTCCCGACTCGGGACAAGTGCCCGCATTCCCCGTTTCCCGACTCCCCCGCTCCCCTCGCTGCCGACCGCGGGAAGCCCCTGGATTGTCCACGGGGAGAGCAAAACCCACCCCGGGGGGACAACAACGCCAAGGTCATCCCGCAACACGGGCGACCTTGAAGCGTTGCCTCAGCATCCCTGGGCGAGGAGGAGTAGGAGGAGGAGGAGGAGGAGGAGGAGGAGACATGCGTACTTCACCCCGCACACAATGCCCCGACTGTTTGCGAGGTGCTGGCAGGAGCCAGAGGGCAGGGACAGCCCCTGGGAGCTGCCAGGAGGCTCCCGACAGCAGCACCGCATCCTCTCCGTGCAGCCCGGGAGAGGTGGGCACAGAGATCCCGGTGCAATACAAGCAAAAAAAGCAGGAATTCTTCCCCCCCCCCGTTCCTCCCTGCAGCCCAAGGGGCAGCGCAGAGGGTGGGGACAGGGATGCCACTTCCCCTCCCAGACACCTCCAGCCGAGCCAAACAACTTTGTTTTCTGCCCCAGAGATCCCCCCAGGCGGAACACGAGCTCGTTCCTTCCTCCTCCCTCTCCATCAATCCTGAGAAGTGCTGGCGCAGCACCTCCCGTCCCGAGATTCCCGAGCTCATCTGGTGGGATTTCTGGGGAATGAGGGGCTTGGGAGAGGGGAGAGGTGCTGGGCATCAGCCGGGTGGAGGGAGGTGAAGGGGACACGGTGGGATGGGAAGGGTGGCAGGTCCCAGAGCTCGGGCAGGGTCACCACGGGAGGGACAAGCTCAGCTCCACAGCTCGAGGAGGAGGAGGAGGGAGAGGAGGAGGAAGAGGCTGGAAACCAGAGCAACCCTCGTATCTCTGCCTGGGAGCAGCCACCAGGATGGAGCTCCACAGGTAGGCTTCCAACCCCACCCAGAACACGCCTTTTTCTGTCCTTTTCCCAGAACTCAGGTCTGTGCTGCAAGGGAATAACTCCAAAGCAGCAGGATTGGACTGTGGGGTGTGCCCTGAGAATGAGGGCAGGCCACAGACTCGTCCTGCTCAGAGACCAGGTTTGTATCTGCACAACTCAGCCCAAAACTGTAAATCCTTCTCACGAGCTCAAACCGCTGCTGAGCTGGGAACAAACTCCTTTGGCCCAGGAATCCTCCACAAACTCCTTTGGTACAGGAATCCTCAACAAAATTCCTTTGGCCCAGGAATCCTCCACAAACTCCTTTGGCCCAGGAATCCTCCACAAACTCCTTTGGCCCAGGAATCCTCCACAAACTCCTTTGGCCCAGGAATCCCCCACAAACTCCTTTGGCCCAGGAATCCTCCACAAACTCTTTTGGCCCAGGAATTCTCAACAAATTCCTTTAGCCTGGGAATCCTCAACAAACTCCTTTGGTACAGGAACCCTCCACAAACTCCTTTAGCACAGGAATCCTCAACAAAACTCCTTTGGCACAGGAATCCTCCACAAAAAAAGACACCCCCAGCTCCCACCCTCCCTCCACGGGCACAGCGATGGGACGAGGGTGGCCGAGCACATGCATTTCAAACAGAAGCATGAAAAATCAGAAATACTGACCTTAAAGCTCCAGTAGTTGGGTTGCTAACAAACGAAACAAAACAAAACAAAAATAAAACAACAAAACGAAAGAAAACACACACACACACACACAAAAAAAACACCATTAAGATTCCGCTTTGACTTTTTTGTTTTCCCTCTGAGAATCGCTGGCTTTAAACTGCCACGTTCAAAAAAAAAACCTGCTCTGGTTTCTGTCCCTCCCGAGGGGTTGGCAGAGGGTTCATGCTGAGGGTGGGAGCAGGATCATGCAGGCAGGGAGGGGTGGGGGGTTCCTGGGGGTCGGTGCAGGCTGGGGTGCAGAGCAACCCCGGCATCACTGCCAGAGCCACTGCTGTGCCCACCCCACCATCCTGGCACGTGCTGGTCGGGCTGCTGCGGTGCTGCAAGTCAGAATAATGTTCATTCTGAAAGGGATCTTCCAATCCCTCCCCCCCTACCCACCCTTTGCCCCCCCCTGTGGTGTTTTCACTGGTGTCAGACCGATGTGCTGCCGCCGGTGACAGGAGCTGGCACCGCTCACAGCCCGGTGAGCTGGAGAGCTGGCAGCTCCCCTCTCCACAGCCACCCACTGGGCATCACCACTGGGGCTCTCTGGGGATGCTCAGCTCGCTGGGACACCCACAGAGACTCGGGACCCCCTCCCAGGGCAGCCCCAGGAGGGCACGGCCGGGCCGGGGCTGCAGGAGCCCAGCAAGGCACAGAATCGTGGCATGGGTTGGGTTGGGTTGGGAGGGATCTTAAAGCTCTTAAAGCTCATCCAGTCCCAACCCCTGCCATGGGCAGGGACACTTTCCCCTATCCCAGGTTGCTCCAAGCCCTGTCCCATCTCCAGCAGGAGGGAAGGGGGATCCAGTGACCAGGGGTGGGAAAGGGATGTGCAGCTGATGGGTGGGGTGGGAGAAACAGGCACAGGGCAGCTTTTGTCCCAACAGTCTTTCACTGGGATCCAAGTTCTTGCCTGCTCTGTCCTCCCCTCTCACCCCCACCCATCCCCTTGTTTCTAGACAGCATTTATCTCTCCACCACAATCACTGTGCCTGCAAACCTGCTCCTCAGAGGATGATTTCTTTAATTGTTATTTTAAATCTAAACCAGGCTCCTGCACCAAGCTCCCAGTCCCCCCCAGTCCCTGCAATGTGCTGCCAAGGAGTCTCCCACCACAAGGCTCAGGGAGAACTGCAGTGACATCAGACCATCACAGGGTATTTATCCAAGGACTTTCCCAACCCACTGGCAGATTTGCTGCTTCCTTCCCTTCACTTGCTGCTGATTTCCCCCTTCTGCTGACAGGGTAAGCAGAGGCCCAGTCGATGTGTACAAACACAAATTCACTTGTTAGACTCATCCCAAACCTCAGCAGGACGCTCTGATTCCAATTCAAGGCGCTGCTGGCATTAATATTCCACACAACACCCGTAATCCCAACCCAAGTTCGGCCTCCACCAAACCAAAAACTGTTCTAAAAAGTGATCTGAGCCCAACGAGAGCAGCGTTCTCAGGCAGACAAGCCTCGAGGCACAAAGGTCTTTTCCAAGGGCACACCGTGACTCAGAGGCAGGACCAGGAATAGAACTTCCGAGCCCTGATTACCAGGCACTATTAGATAACAACCAGCAGGGTCCCAGCCTAGCCCTGGGCACGCCAAGCTTTTCCAAAACACTCCCTGGAAAGCCAGAAACAGCCTCAGTTTGGGACTTTTGGGACTGACAAAGCCACCCATTGCAGGGAGCCACTGACCCCAGCAGCTCCATGGCCTCAGCTCCAGGGGGAGGGTGCTGGGAACAGGGAAAGGGGTGCTGGGTGAAGGGAAAGGGGTGTTTGGTGAAGGGAAAGGGGTGCTGGGTGAAGGGAAAGGGTGCTGGGTGAAGGGAAAGGGGTGCTGGGTGAAGGGAAAGGGGTGCTGGGTGCAGGGAAAGGGGTGTTTGGTGAAGGGAAGGGGGTATTGGGTGAAGGGAAAGGGGTATTGGGTGAAGGGGAAAGGGGTGCTGGGTACAGGAAAGGGGTGCTGGATACAGGAAAGGGGTGCTGAGTGAAGGGAAAGGGGTGTTTGGTGAAGGGAAAGGGGTGCTGGGTGAAGGGAAAGGGGTTTTGAGTGAGTGGAAAGGGTGCTGGGTGAAGGAAAAGGGTGTTGGGTGAAGGGAAAGGGGTGCTGGGTGAAGGGAAAGCATGTTGGGTGAAGGGAAAGGGGTGTTTGGTGCATGGCAAGTGACCCTGGGTGCATGGCAAGCGACTCTGGGCACAAGGCAGGCTGGTAGCAGCAGTGCCCACCCAGCAGTGCACGGGGGCAAAGCCCAAACTCCAGCAGTGCCACGTGCCAGCCCAAAGCACCGACCCCGGGCAGAGGCTCTGGTGGCACCTCCCGCTCAGCTGGAGCTGTCTGGGTGCTGAGCAGGATTGCATCAGCCCCTGAAGGCTCTGACATTCCCTGGGAACGTCTCCAGGGAAGCTGCACAGGGCAGCAGTTCTGTAACTCTGCTCCTGCTCATCAGCCTCACCCCGGGCTGGGATGTGGCTTCCCAGGAGAGCCTGAGACAAACCACACCCGATTTCAAAGGGGTAGGAGCAAACCCTCCATCCCCTGCCCTCGGCAGCCTCCAGCAGCTGCCTCTCCCCTCCTGCCTGCACCAGCACACCCAGGACCTGCTCCCCAAATTCTGCCTTCACACCTGGGGGGTGCTCATGTCCCCCCCCAACTCCTGCATGCTCTGAATGGCTGCAATGGGCCCTTCCCATGAGATCAGGTGTTTCAGCATCACTGGGAAGAGCTGTGGTCAAACCAGTCTGGCCCAGTCCCCCAAAAGGACCCCAACCCAGTCCGTGGCAGGAGACGACGCCCCTGACTTTTTCCTCTCTGCAACTTTTCCTTTTTCCTCTCCCTGCTCTTCGTTTTGCTCTTGGAGAGTCTCAGTAATTTTCCTCAGCCCTGATATTACTGATCCTATCTCCTGCCAGCCCCGGGTGTGTATTTTATTTATTATTTTAGGATGACTGGACAAGCTTATCACAAAGCCCATAAATTACACCCCCACCGCACACAACCAGCTCCCCATCACATCACGAGCTCGTCTGAACCCCAAGTGCCAAGGGAGGGGATCCAGAACGTTCTGGAAGCGATTCGGGCTGGAGAGCATGACCTGGAGAACACGCCAGGATGGCCCAGCACCCGCCCTCTCCCAGGTCCCTGGATCCAGCCCTGGAAAAGCCCTTTCTCTGGGACCCCTGAGCAGCAGAGGGGGGACAGGGACACGCTGCCCGCCCTGCCCGTGCCCTGCTGGGTGGCAGGGCCGTGCAGGGCTGACAATCTGGCGCTGTCTGCCAGCGCCAAGCGGGCCCTGGACACCACCACGCAGACCTTTGTGGGCTCCATCTGTCCCCACAGGCACTGCTGCCGCTCGGGCACACTGCCCAGCTCAGCCTCCACCCATCCCAAACCCCCCAGAGCAACGAGGATGGACCCCCAGCACCCCCAGCACGGGGGTCCCGCCCCGGGCACGGCACTGGTGGGACACCAGGACAGCACAGGCACGGCCTGAAATGAAGCCACATCCCAAAATCCAGGGGCAGGGCAGGGACAGCCCCCCCAGCTCAGTGCCCAGCTCCCTGCCAGCCCCCCCCCCCCGGCAGCCAGCCAGGCTGGCAAGGGTTGGATTTGTACAAAGGGAAAGGCAAGAGGAGAGGGCCAAGGTAGAATTAACATATCGCTGGCTCTTCAAAAGCATCAAAGGGAGATAATGGTCCGAGGGAGGATTTGAAGCGACAGCCTTGTTACAAGCAATAAAGCAGGAGGCTCCTTGCAGCAGGGCTCTGCAGAAGGTAGGGAGAATTACAAAGGCTGAGATTATAATTACAATGAAAGTCATGTCCATGATGCTGCAAAAATGATGGACTAAACAGGACCAGGCCCCCCTCCCAGAGCACAGACGTGTGTGTGTGTGCACAGGAGCTGGAACACACGTGTGAGAGCAGGGAGGGGGTGGAGGTGCTGCCCTGAACCCAGGGCCACGCACAGAGGGATGCTTGGAGGGGTGCAAACACACACACACACACACACACACACACACACACACACACACGCTGCAGGGAGGAAAAGCAGAGCTGGAGGGATGTGATCAAGGACACACTGGAGTTAAGTTTAAAATAAACCAGTCTTTGTGGTTGTCCCAGGAGGAGACAGGAGGTAAATGAAATCCAAGCGGGTCATTGCCCTGACCAAGGTGGATTTCCCTTGGTTAGCAAATAAAACACAAACCTGTTAGCGATTAACAAGGCAGGACCAAGTGTCCCTCTAAAATGGGCAGCAGCAGCAGCCCCAGCTCCCACAAGGGAGGACAGAGGCAGCTTCATCGGCTTTTTAATTAACTCATTTCCAGGAGTTCCAGTTCCTGATCAAGTCCCCCCCTCAGGCACGACGTCTTGACAAACAAAAATCTCCTTGAAAAATAACTGCGAACCGAGTTTAATCTGTTCCTCCTTATTAAAGGTTTTTTTTTTTTTTTTTAATGCTTTTCAGCACAAGAGAAACCGAATTAAAGTGGAAATGGCAAAGTGACAAGACGAGAGAGAGTCGAATGCAAACAGTGACCGGGCAGAGCGGGGAGCGAGTGCTGCAGATCTTGTCACCTGGGGTCTCACAATCATTGCAAGGATCTCTCCAACCTGAGCAGCAGAGAGGCCAGTGGAGACAAGACGGGATGCAGGAGGGCTGGGGCTCGTTCCCATCACACCTGGGCTCCTAAGGAGGCTCGGTGAGTCACCCAAACCGGACCCCTCCATGAGAAGGGCACCAAGGCACTCGTTTTGCTGCTCTGGCATCTTTAGGCAGAGCCTTGGGGTTTGTTACCCCTGTCCCCAGCCCCCAGAGGCTCTGATGGCTATCACAGTGTCACCAGAGATGCCACAGCCAGCTGTCACAGTGACTCAATGGGACCCTTGTCCCAGCTGCACGGCTCAAACTTTCCCTCCAGGACCCTCCACCTGCCCACGCACCCTCCTCCTCCTCCTCCTCCTCCAAGAGCATCAGCTCTTCAGCACTAATTACAGCCTTGACCTACAGCGTGGTGTCTCTGGGGCAGCCCAGGTGACACCAGAGCCCAAACACCTCTGGCCATCAGTGCATTTGCACCCCTGACTCTCCCTCAAGCCCCCTCCTTTCCTGATAAGCAGATCTGCAACGTCTGCTCGGAGCAATGCATCAGGACACGCTCTGCTGGGGAGCAGCCATGCCACTGCCTGCCTGGGCTCCAGAACCTCCCTTCTGCAGCCTCCACGGCCAAGGTCAGGGACCTCTCCCGTGCTGCAGGTGCCCTGGGGACCAGGTTTGGTGCCCAGCACACCCCCAGCCCGCTCGGGAGGGGAGGGGGTGGGTGTGTGTCTCTGTTCCACCTCTACCCGGCCCCTGCACCAACAGGAGCTCCCCGCAGGGGTCAAGGTGTCCTCCACCTTCCATCCTGCTCCCGGGCCAAAGGTTTTGGGGGAAAGCAGGGAGAGCAGGCAGAAGTTGGGCAGATCAGATGGCAGAGTAGCTATGGCAACGGCACGGCGTAGGTGGACCAACACAATGGGGACGTGCAGGGTGAACCCGGCAGCGAGCAGGCAGCGAGCAGGCAGCGAGCACGGCTCCGCTCCCCGCCGCGCACGGCACCGGCAGCACCGCGCTCCGACCCCCGGCAGCCTCGGGGTGACCTCCCCCCTCCCATCAGGGCGCCCCCAAACCCGGGGAAGCTCATCCCTGTAGGTAAACACCGAGAAACCCAAGGGACGAGGGCCGTATCCTCCGCGGGGTCGCCCGGACACGCCGGCACCGCAGCCGTGCCCTCGGGGGGGGGTGACGGCAGCCGCGGCCCCCCCGCCGCCCGCCGCAGGGTCCCGGGGGTACCGCTGCCCACCCACCCCCTGCCCAGCCAGCAGCAAAGCGTGGTGGGGGGGCAGGACCCCGACACGCGGCTGATGGAGACCGACCTGCTCTTCCCCGCTCCCCTCCCGACGCCGCCGGTGCCGCCGGAGCGGGGCTGGAGGAGCCGCAGGGACGGCGGAGCTGCCGCTCCGGCTGCTGCTGCTGCTGCTGCTGCTGCTGCAGGGCTTTGGCGTTCCCTCCCCTCAGCCCGCTCCGCGCCAGCCCAGCCCCGCCACACCGGCGCAAGGACCCGTCTCGCAAAGACCCCCGGGCGGAAGGAGATTGGGTTGGGGTTGGGAACAGCAGGAAACTTCGGGGCAGGGATGGACGGACGAGTTCACCTTGCCCGTGTGTGCCGGAGAGCAGGAAAACGCGCGGCCCTTCCAGGGAGGAACCGCGGCGAGGAAGGGGGAGCACCGGGAGCGCGGCCGTGCCAGGAGGAGCGCTCCAGGTGCATCCCACCTCCAATCCCCCGTGGGCATTTACCGGGCATCTCCCTGCCAGGTGATTCCATGAGCTCATTCCTGCCCTTCCCAGGGCTGCCATCACTGTCACCAGCGCATTTTTTACCCACTTCTCTGGGACTTCAAGACCCGGTTCCATTAAAAAAAAACAACAACCAAACAACCAAGGAGAAGTGGGGTGACCCACAGAGCTTTACACGACTCCAGCTCCCCCAAACCATGGGCCAGGTCTCTTTTAATCAGCCAGGAATTGCTCCCAGGAAAGCAAAATCAGGGAATCGATGGGGACAGCTCCAGGGACAGGCACACACGCTCATGTTACTCCCGACAGCCACGCACGCTCTGCTCCACCATTACAGCCCTTCCCGCCGCTCTCCACCTCCCGAGACCAACATGACACTTCAGGAACCACCAGGGAGGACCCTGCTTCCCTCTCCCACCACACTCGTGCCACCAGGGTCACCTCGGGCAGCGCTCACAGGCCACCAGCCCCTCTGGCTCTGCAAAGGTGGAGTGCCCAGGGACCCCCAAACCTGCCCGTGCCGGGTACCCCATGAGGACAAGGCGATGCCAATCCCATGCCGAGGCCACGGGCACCTCTCCGTGTGGCTCTGACACCCCTCAGGGGGCTGGAGCGAGGTGGGGGTCAAACTGTTCATCCCCTTGCAGGGGTCTGGCTTTGGGTACCCACCTGGGGGTCCCCGCAAGGCTGGCAGGTGCCCTGTGGGGAGGATGCCCAGCCAGGCGAGCTGGAGGCAGGACAAACCCCCGCAGGGCACAGGGATGCTGCGTGCCTAGGCCACCATCTGCCCCTCTCCACTGCCCGGGAGGGGCAGAGGGGATCAGTGTCCCCTGAGGGGGGACAGGGACACGGGTGACAACGCAGAGCTGCCCTGGGACCTGGCATGGTGGCATGGGGGCTTTGCATGGCCCCCATGTGCACATGGAGGGGGGCACAGTGAGACCCCCCAGGTGCTGCACCAAAGGGCAAGGCAGGGACGATGGCACCCACAAACTGCCACCCCCTCCTGCTGCCAGCCACAAACTGCCACCCCCTCCTGCTGCCAGCCACAAACTGCCACCCCCTCCTGCTGCCAGCCTGGGAATGGGGGGAACCCCCAGGAAAGGGGAAACGGGGGGAGGCTGGAGGGAAAGGGGGAGGCTGGAGGGAAAGGGGGGCTGGAGGGAAAGGGGGGCTGGAGGGAAAGGGGGGGCTGGAGGGAAAGGGGGGGCTGGAGGGAAAGGAGGGGCTGGAGGGAAAGGGGGGGGCTGGAGGGAAAGGGGGGGACTGGAGGGAAAGGGGGGGAGGCTGGAGGGAAAGGGGGGGGCTGGAGGGGAAGGGGGGGGCTGGAGGGAAAGGAGGGCTAAAGGAAAGTGAAGGCTGAAGGAAAGGGGGGCTAAAGGAAAGGGGGGACAATCCCCTCTCTGGGGCCGAGCCCCGCTGCCAGCGCAAGGACACGATCGGTCGGTGCCGGGGTGGGGGAGAGGGCAACCAGCATCTCCAGGTGGCGACCGGGAATTCTGGGGAGGGGCATAGCGGGATGGGTAGGAAGCACACCAGGACAGCCGGGGAAGGGGAGCTCGGGGGGGAGAATCTGACACCGGGGGGGAACACGACCCACTCCATCCCGCTCCGCCCGCCCGGTACCTGCGGCAGGTGAGCGCCGCGGGGTCCGCAGCGCCGCTCGGCCCGGCTCGGCCCCTCCCGGCTCCTCCCGGCTCCTCCCGGCTCCTCCCGGCCCCGTTCGGCCCCGCCGGGCTCGGCTCGGCTCGGGGGGCGCGGGCGGGGCCGAGGGGGCGGAGCCACCCCCACCTCCCGCCCCGCCCCGCCCCGCCCCGCCCGCGGCAACGTCGCCATGGCAACCGCGGCACCGCACCGCCACCGCAGCGCCGGCAGGGGGCGCTGAGCGCGCGGGGGGGCGGGGCCGGGAGGGAAGGGGGGGGGGGGGGGGAGCGTTGGGAACAGCCAGGGATGGACACGGGGATGGACACCGGGAATAACGGGGATGGACACCGGGAATAACCGGGATGGACACCGGGATGGACACGGGGATGGACACCGGGATGGACACCGGGAATAACGGGGATGGACACAGGGAATAACCGGGATGGACACCGGGATGGACACGGGAATAATGGGGATGGACACCGGGAATAACCGGGATGGACACCGGGATGGACACCGGGAATAACGGGGATGGGCACAGGGAATAACAGGGATGGACACCGGGATGGACACCAGGATGGACACAGGGATGGGCACTGGGAATAACGGGGATGGACACAGGGAATAAGAGGGATGGGCACAAGGATGGGCACCAGGAATAACAGGGATGGGCACAGGGATGGGCACCAGGAATAACAGGGATGGGCACAGGGAATCACAGGGATGGGCGCTGGGAATCACACATGGATTCAGGCATGGATTCACACACACGTGGATGCGCACACAGGGATGGGCACCTGCATCCCACCCTTCATCCCTTCCTGCATCCCAACCTTCCCTTCCTTCATCCCACCCTTCATCCCTTCCTGCATCCCACCCTTCATCCCTTCCTTCATCCCACCCTTCATCCCTTCCTGCATCCCAACCTTCCCTTCCTGCATCCCAACCTTCATCCCTTCCTGCATCCCAACCTTCATCCCAACCTTCATCCCTACCTGTACCCCCCCTACATCCCTGCACTCCCTGCCTGGCCCTTCCAACTTAATCCCTACCTTCCCCCCCCCCTTCATCCCTACCTGCCCTCCCCCTCGTGCCCCCCCTGGGTGCTGCTGGGGGTCCCTGGGGGCTGCACATCCACACTGCCTCTTATTTATTCATTCCACAGGCGGATTTATCCCGGGCAGCTGCAAATCTGCTGCCGTCAGGCGGCCACCACCATGTTCCCAACACTCAGCTCCAGCCTTTCCAGCCTTTCCAGCCTTTTCCTGGCCTTTTTTCCTTTTTTTTTTTCCTTTCCCTGCAGCACAACTGGACGAGCTGAAATCCAAGATTCCGGATTTTTTGGGAGCAGACTGAGGGACACCTCAGCTCCAGCTCAGCCCCGGGGCTCAACCCCACCCTGCGTCCTCTCAGAAGAGGTCTAATCCCAACACAGCTTTTTACAGGTTATGGACAAGAAATGAGTCCCTAATCCCTGTTTTTCCTAGGATTCAGAATCCATCTGCACAAAGCCACACGTTCCCAGACCTTATGCACCCGCTGAGCCCCGTGTGGGAAAAGCACATCCCAAAGCAACGGGAATATCAGAACCAGGGATGGACCACAATATTATTTTCCTAATAACATAAAATCATTTTCTTTATTTTCCTACCTGTCCCTTATTTTTCTAACTCATTCCTCATTTTTCCAGCAGTTCCTAACTTTCTGTGTACTCAACACGAGGCACCACAGAGAATCTCTGGACAAATCCCAACTCCCAGAGCATCAACCATGGAACCACAGAACACTGTGGGTTGGAAGGGACCTTAAAGATCATCCACTTCCACCCCCCTCCTGCCGGATTTACCCCTCCCAGGGCAGGATTTTCCCCCCAGTTCCCACAGCCAACACACTCCAGCAGCCCCCCATCCCCATCCCCATCCCCATTCCCATTCCCATTCCCATTCCTCTCTTTATCATTAATATTCCCATTCAGCGCCTTCTCCCATCTGGATTTTAAATCTGCCTCCTCGGGCCTCTCCTCAGATCTGCCACAGCTCTGATGGGGGTTGCTACAATTATTCCCCTGCATTTATTTTTTTTTTTTTCATTTCCCCTGCTCTCTTTTAAACACACAAATTCAAAACGAGTATTTCTCTCCCTTTCCCATTCCCATGCTTTTTGCTGCGGGCTCTGCCAGGCTGAAAAAGGGATTGTTGACATTTGTGGAATGCTACTGTTCACCTCTGATGTTACCAACTCTCTTAGACATAATTTTGTCTTCAAAATCCCAATAAAACAGCAAAGCCTGGGATCTGAAACACCTTCCGGGCTCCTCTGGAAGAGCAAAGCGAGTTTCAGATGTTTCAGGCAGAGCCAGTGCTGGATCCCAATGTCATTTAAAGGTTGGCACCTGAGGTTTCCAGGGTTTTTAGATTCATTTCTCCCTCTTATTATTTACTGCCTGGGGGGGAAATTAAGAAAAAAAGGGGAAAAAAGAGGGCCAAAAAAAAAAAAAAGGAAGAAAAATAGGATTTTGTAGGATTTTGGGGTGTTTCTGATTTCTGTACCAATTGCAAATAGTTGATGCTCGTGGTGGGGGAGTGATGGGACCCAAAAATCCTGGCGGGGTTTGCCCGGTGCCAAGAGATACCCAGACACCCCCCACCACCCCAGCAGATAATTCCAGAATCCAGATCATCTTTCTTTCACCTTATAAAAACCCCCTGCAGCTGATCAGACCCTGAGCCAACACAAGCTGGATTTCCTTTTTTCGTAGCCGCCGCTTATTTAAAAAAAAAACAAAAGTCCTGAAATCGCTGTAATAACAGGAAAAAAATCCTATTTATTGACTGGGAAGTACCACCCTGTGCCTGGGAATGTCCCTGCTCCACCTCATAAGAGGTAGAGATGGAGTGTAACCTGTGTGGGGCTGATCAATAATCATCCCTCAGCCAAAATTTGGGTGTTTGGGGGTGTGGGGGGCAGTACCAGGCAGGTGAGGGCTCCGAGGAGGCAGCGAGGCTGCTGATTTTCCTGACACAGCTGGATTCCCTTCGGCTGTGCCAGGTCTGGGAGCCATCACCTCCCTCCCTCGGGGTCTGTGGGGGATGATCTGAGGTTTCCTCCCAGCCACTTCACCCGGATGGCTCCGTGTTCACCCTGTTGGGGTGGGGATTTATCACCAAATGGCATCTCTGGTACCCAGACAAGGGGGATTTGGGGTGCCCTGCACCCCGAGGGCACCCCCTGGCACAGGGAGGGGTGTCACCCCCAGGGATAGTTCATCCCTCGGGCTCTGCTGCTTTCAGAAGGGCTCCCAGATGTGTCATCTGCTCCGAGGACTGGCTCGGAGTGTCCCCGGGGAACACAACCAAAGGATGTCCTGGCATGGGCACGGTGCCAACCCCCAGCACTCCTCATCCATCCACATCCCACACGTGCTGGGGCAGAGCCACAGCCCCTCCCTGCCTCTGCCTGTCCTGCCCTGCAGCCCCCCTGAGCTCCCCAGCCCCTTCCTGGGCAGCCAAGGGGGGAGGCACTGCCATCCCACAAGCAGCTCCCAGGCAGGGGGGTCAGGCTGCCCCTTCCCCAGCAAAGTCGGGGTTTGCAGGATAAATCCATGTGGGAGAGCCCCAGTCCTGGGAAGAGAGGGGGTGCTGCCCTCCAGGGATGGAGGATGCTCTTCCTCACATCTGGGAGATGCTCTTCCTCACACCTACGGAATGTTCATCCTCACCTGGGGGATGCTCATATCTGTGGAATTCTCATCCTCACACCTATGGAATGCTCATCCTCACACCTGGGGGATGCTCATCCTCACACCTGGGGGATGCTCTTCCTCACACCTGTAGAATTCTCATCCTCACACCCGGGGGATGCTCTTCCTCACACCTATGCAATGCTCATCCTCACACCTGGGGGATTCTCATCCTCACACCTGGGGGATGCTCTTCCTCACACCTATGGAATGCTCATCCTCACACCCGGGGGATGCTCTTCCTTACACCTGTGGAATCCTTATCCTCACACCTGGGGGATGCTCATGCTCATACCTGTGGAACTCTCATCCTCACACCTGCAGAATTCTCATCCTCACACCTGGGGGATGCTCATGCTCATACCTGTGGAACTCTCATCCTCACACCTGCGGAATTCTCCTCCTCACACCTGGGGGATGCTCCTCCCCCGCCGAGGCCGCTACAACCACCCTCCCCCCCGATCTCACACACCACCTGAGCCCCCCCTCCCGAGCCCCTTCCCCTCCAGCCGCCCCTAAGGGACCACAAAGGGCTCCCTGTCCCCCCTCACCCCATCTCCCCGAGCAGGCGCCGCCCCCTCACCTGGTCCCGCATCCTCTCCTGCTGCCCCCGCAGCGCCAGCGCGTGCTGCGGGTACTTGCTCTTCAGGTGGTCCATGAAGGCGTCCCTCTTGCGCTCCATCTCCGTCTTCTGGAGGCCGGTGAGGGCCTCCAGGCTCTGGGCGGCGATGACGGTGTGCCGGCGCTCCGAGGTGTGCACCAGCCCTACGTTGGAGAAGCGCCGGGTGCCGTTGCCCAGGGTGCGGTACTCCCGCGGGTACTCGGCATCGTCGGCGGAGATCATGTGGCTGCTCGTCCTTTCGGGATCTGCGCGGGGACGGGCAGAGCACAGCGGGGTCAGGGCCGGCCCCCCTCCCTGCCACGGCGCGCGGAGGTTTGGGGTGGGGAGGGTTTGTTTAAGCCGAGGGTGGTGGTTGGGGCTGGCTGGGAGCGGGGTGGTCCCTCGGTGGGATGGACGGGGAGGGGTTGCGGGGTTTGTCCCTCTGCGGTGTCCCCGCTCCTGGACACGGGGCTGGCGGTGGCAGGAGGTGGAGGGGGCAAGGGGGATGGAGGGGCCGGGGCAGCGGGGGGGATGTAAGGGCTGGGATGCCACCAAAACCACGATGTTCGGAGTGAAACAGGAATTAAACAGCGTTGGGTCGTTAAAACAGCACAGACAAGACACGGGAACTGAGCACTGCTCTGAGGCACAGACAGACAGAGGACACGACACAGGACAAACCAAAAAGAAAATTAAATCAGGCCAGAGGGGAGGGGAGGTTCGTGTCTGCCCGTCAGTGTGGGCACTGTGCCAGGGGGGTCCAGGCCCCCCATGCCCTGACAGAGACCCCACGGAGGGCTCAGCCCCCCATCCTGCAGCTGCTTCTCCCAGAGACCAGCCCAGCCCACGGCACCAAACCCGGCACTGCAGGGATGCTCTGCCCCGTGCCAGCCCTCTCCTGGAGCTCAGCCCACCCCGGGCAGGCAGGGAGGGGGCAGGGGGGCAGCCAGGGGGTCACACGCGCAGGGAGGCAAAAGGGACTCGTCCCTTTGCTAATAATTCATTCCCTGCACGTTGTGACTCCGATTTCCAGGGAAGCTCAGCGGTGCTGGATGCCTGGAAGTCCCCACACGCTGCCAGCGCCTGGCACCTCCTCGGTGACTGCGGGACGGGGCCACCCCGCAGCCCTCAGCCCCTGCCCAGCCCCGTGCCCGCTGCAGAGCAGCCCCAGGGCACCCTCTCCCACCCCAAAAGCCACTGTTGAGTGTCTCATGTCATCAGAGCCCGTGTCACCCGGCCCTGGCCCGGTCCCAGCTGTCTTTGCCACCACTAACTAGTTTGGCAGCGTGTGCTGCAGGGCTCCACCGGGCTCAGGCTTCCCTTTCTGCTCCCCTTTTAACCTTGATCCATTATTCATCTCCCTCCTCGTCCTTCCTCCCCCCACTCCCTTCCTTCCCAGAGCTCCCGTCAAGCAAATCATAGAGGGTTTCTCCTTCTCCCTTAATTATTTATCAGCCCAACATATTAGCTTTGTATGGGTGTTATTAATGCAGGATGGGACTCCAGCGTGTGCCACGGACGCGATTCCTCCGCTCAAGGTCATACAAGGGGGTTTGCTCCGAGCCAAGCGGGGACATCACACGCTCAGCAAATGCCACGGGGACATCCCAAAGCCTGATTCCCGTTTCCTCCTCCAAAAAGCAACCAGTCCAGCTCCCGTCCTGTCACTGAATGTGACCTTGGCCAGGCTGCCACCCCCTTTCCCAGAAGACAAGGGAAGAGCTGCGGCTTCTGTCTCTCCCCAGCTCGTCCCGCTGGGTCCCCGTGTCACAGGGGAGGGTCACAGGGGCACGTCAAAAACACCCTGAGCTCCCCCAGGGAGAGCAGCACAGGGAGATGTCGGAGGGGACACCTCAGTCCCGCTGCTGGCAGAGGAGAGGGTAGCTCAGAGAGGGGCAAGGGCATCGCCCCGGGGTCCCACCGGCTGCGGAGCCGCTGCCAAACCCGGCACTGACGGGAAACACGGATGGAGCAATTTGTCCTGAACGCCCCAACCCAGCCCCAGGAGCTGCTCGCTCACCTCTCCCCTCATGTAACAGCCCCAGAACACATTTTTCTCCCTGGGGGTTGCTGATATCAGGCAGAAAACTCTTTCCCCCCCTCGTCCGGTCGCTCGAGTACTTGTTCTCTGACCGCAAAGCAGCAGAGACGTGTTTGGGGGGCAACTGTGCCCAGCACCCAACACCCAGCCCAGCCCCAGCTCTGGCACCCCTGGAGCACCCCTGGGAGCAGCCAGGGTGCTCCCAGCTCAGTTTAGGGCAGTGGGACCCCCAGCACCCCCCGGTACAGGCGATGTGCCCAGTGTGGTCCATCCCCACCAAACCAGCCCCTCGGCAGAGCCGGACCCCGAGCGCCACAGGGACTCCCAGCCTTGTCCTCTCCCATCGGAATGGTGCGCTGGGAAGGCTGGGAAAGAGGGACAAAGGGCCACCCTGACAGCTCCAGCTGCAGCGGTGACAGGGCTGGGAGGAAGGAGCTGCAGCTCCTCTCCCTCGCTGGAGAGAGCGGCTCGAGGAGGCCTCGACCCGGAGGAGAGGGCAGGGACGGGGATCTGGGGGGTGTGAGAGGGGCTCGTTCCCTGCAACCACCTCCCGGGTGCCTCCACCAGCCCCGGGTTCAGCAGCCCTGGGATGGGACCGCATTTCCGGCCCCTTCCCACCCTCCTCCTCCTCCTCCTGCCGCTGTGATCAGCATGCAGCTCCCCGCTCCCCAATTACATGCTCCGGGAGTGGAACGCGCCAGCTCTCGCTGTCCCTCTGCCGACTGCTAAAAAGGATGATTTGAACAGCCCTGCACGAGCTGCACAGGGGTCAGAGCCAAGCTGGAGCCCGTCAGGGGCTCTTCCACCCCCGGCTGTGCCACATCCGTTCCCACATCCATCCCCAGGGCAAAGGGGGGAGAGACAGCCCCAACACCAGGAACCTCGAGATCCAAGAACCCCTCCGAGGCAAGAGGAGGAAAAGCCACTGCAGACACGTGTACTGGCCTCATGTCAGCCACCTTTTCCCTCCAGATATCCCAGAGACGATATCGGACAAGGAAACAACCACCAGCTGGGACACGGGACCCTAAAACACTCACAGTCGTGCTTCCCTGGCACTATCCACGAGAAGAGGGTGCTAATCCTACCCTTGCCCCGAGGGTATAATTCCATCTTGCCGCCCCAAAATGCCCCCACAAAGTTGTCTCTCCTCCTCCCCGGGTGCGGGGATGCCGGAGCAGTGGTACCCACACACGGGCTGCCCACGACAGCAGCAGCAGCAGCAGCAGCACATCCCTGGAAAGTGCTTCCCGACGCTGCTTCCAAGTAGGTCACTGGGGTGGGAGAGCCGGTGGCCGGAGCCTGCACGGGGTGCCCACCTCGGCAGTGCCCCAGCCCAGCCCAGCCTGGCAGGGTGTCCCCGCGGGATGTGTCCCCCCCCCCGCCCCGGGGACCGTCCCATCGCTTACCCGCGGGCGCGGCTCGGCTCCCCCGGCGGCCGGGAAACTGCTCCGGCGGGACGGGGGCTGCGGCCCCCCGGGGCTCTGCAGGGGCTGGGGGCGGCTCCTTGGCCGAGCGCAGGGCCCCCACGACAGCCAAAATCCCGCGGTAGATCCTGGCCAGCCCCTCTCCGAGCAGCGGGAGGTTAAGGGAACGCGGTTCTCTTTGCCGATTCATCCATCCATCTTCCTCACCTGCCAGCAGAAGGTGTCACCCGCGCCGGGGCACGGCCCCGGGCTGCTAGCAGGGTCCGGCCATCGCCTGCTTCCCGGGAAAACAGAGGCGCCGGGGGCACCGGAGCCTGCCCGCGCTTTAGGTGATGCTCTTCAGGGTGGGAAAGGCCCCAAAAAACCTTCCCGGCGCTGCGGGCGCTGCCCCGCGGGAGCCGCGCCGGGTCGGAGCGGCTGCGGGCTCGGCGGCGCGGTCCGCCCCGGTCCCCCCGCCGGCAGCCCGGCAGGGCTTTATCATCAAAAGGATCTTTTCAAACACAGTTTATTACTGCAGTTTCATAAATCTTCATGAGGCAGCAAAAGCTCAACGCGGGTGTCGTGAAAGCGCCGGCAGTTAGCGGAGCATGAAAAATCGGCCGAGAAAGCGTTGGTACAAAAAGGGGCGAGGGGAGGGGAAGCGGAGAGTGCATCTGGGGAGAAAGAGAATAGAAGCCCCTCGGAGCGATGCGTCTCCCCCGCACCCGGCCATTAACGCAGCCGGAAGAGCGGGATGCACTTGCTTCCTCCCGAAGGCTGCACTGCCGCACTGCCAGCGCTGCCTGCTCAGCACCCACGGAGGCTGCCCAGCACCCAGAGCCCTGCTCGGCACTAACCCCTTCCTCGCCACGCCGCAGCCGGGCTCCCAGGGATGGCAGGGAGGGATGGGAAGCGCAGGGAGAGCCTGCAGGGCTCCCGCGCCGCTGCACTTAACTCATGTCGTGCTGCAGAAACACCCACCCCTTCCCGAGCCGGGACCCGCTGGGATCAAATCACAGAATGCCGGAACGGTTTGGGTTGGAAGGGACCTTAAAGTTCCACCCCCTGCCGTGGGCAGGGACCTTCCACTAGATCAGGTTGCTCAGAGGCACCTTCAGAGCCACTGCTGTCCCCGCCCCTGGCTCAGCCACGCTCTGTTCGCACTCATTTTGGGACGGTCAAGTGCCCTCCAGGACCTGCCCCGGGCTCACCCTCACAGCCACATCCAAAGAGTGCTGGGAGCTGCCCAGCTGCCCGAGGTTACCCGACTGAAACCGTGCCCAGGAGCAGGGACAAGGCAGCCCCCACACCAGGGGACACACGAGTGCCCTCCCCCTGTGTCACTGCCATGAGCTGAACGGGTCCAGCCACCACCAGCTCTGGTCACTTAAAATCAGCTCTCAGAGAATTAAACCCCTGTTTTCGGAGCCCACGGGCTGTGGACGCCCCTGTCCCAAGGGAATGCCGGGAGCTGGACAGACCCAGGGTCCATCCCAGCATGGGAGTGTGGGAGTGAGGGGTCTGCTCTGTCTCCTTGTCCCTCACAGCAACACGGGGAGTGAAAGCTGAGGGCGACTGGGCCGGAGTTTCCCCACCGTCCTCTTGCTCCTGGGCTGATGGACACCCTCCACCAAACCTCCTGGGATGCCAAGACCACCCCTAAGGAACCATTAACATCCATCCCAGGATTAATCTCCCCCACGCCCTGCAGCCCCACGGGATGGCAGAGCTGTGGCTCTGCCACCTCCTCTCCCCATCCCCGAGGATCCCCCAGCACTGCCCGGGCTCCGCAGCAGCCAGCGGGCTCCCCGCCCTGCCTTTCACTCCCAAATTCACGCAGAACCAAGGACAATAAAACACACCCCAACTGTTTCCTCAGGAACTTCCCAGCTGGGTTAGCGCAGACCCCGCGGTCCCGGAGCCACTTGGCTTCTGGGCAAGGGCAGGGGCACAGTGCCCGGGCACGGTGGTGTTCCGGGTGTGATCCAGCCTGTTCCCAGCCTCTACGTGCCCTGGATGCTGCCTGCACCCTCCCTGCATCCCGCTAATTCCAGCCCTGCCGATGCTGGAGCTGCACAGGGACAAGGAGTCCGGAGCCACTCCGTGTCCTGGGGCACACTGGCTGCTCCCAGCTGGAGCTCGGAGAAGTCCAGCTGGCACCTCTCCACGGCGCTGCCCTGACAAGCAGCTCCCTCACTTTGGAAGCGGGAGAAACCACCGGATAAATTCGCATGTCGTTTGTCAAAAACCCAAAGTGAGGGAGAAATCCCATCTGGCCAGCCCTGGAAAAAGCAGCAGCCGCCGCTTCCCACCTCGCCCGGGTGTTATCCCGCCCACGCGGGCACATGGAAACGGGAGAGAGACGAGCTCACCTCCTCGCTCCCGTGGAATGGCAGCGCCCAGGGAAGGGCCGGCACACCTGGAGGCTCGCTCGGAGCTCGGGATCGGCACTTCCAGCGGGATGCAGGAAGGAGCTGCCCTGGGTCAGCCGAGGGAAAACGAAGCGGGACAGGGGGAGAGACGGCGTGGGGAGGACGGGCTGAGGGAAACCTCCCCGCTGCCATCGGCGTCCTCCAAGACCTTTGGCAGGAGGCTGAGGCACCCTCTGGGCACAGAGGACATCCCTGCCCGGGGCTGGAGGAGGACGGAGCCCTGCCTGCCCTGGCAAGAGGCGGCAGCACCCTGGGCTGGCAGGGAAGGCACAGCGGCTGGGGAGGTGCCAATGCCGGGTAAAAATAAAGGAGAGGGGAGGATGGCCAGGGCCGGGCTCATCACAGCTCCGACACAAACCACTTTGTGGGCTGGGTGGCACAGCCGGGGCGGGACAGGGGATGGGATGGGAATATCCCGGGAATAGCTCCGAGCCTGGGGGTCCATCCTGGCTCTGGAGAGCAGAAGGAAACTGAGGCACCGGCGGGAGGCACAGGCAGAGAGCACGGGTCCAGCTGCAGGGGGGATGCTGAGAGGGGAGGGGGCCAAACCCAGGGTGGGAGCAGGGGGATGTCACCATCAGGGACCGGGAGTTTTCCCGGGATTTTGGCAGCCCCTGCTGGCTCCCTGTCCTGCGGCTGCCTCCATGCAGGGAGGGATGTGTGGATGTGGGGCAGTGACTCACCCCCAGCCAGGTGGTGAAGCACAGCCCAGTCTCCCTGTGAGCCAGATCCCCCCCGCCCCGATCCTCAGCCTGCTGGGAGAAGCCTTTGGGATGAGCCCAAGGCAGCAGCAGGAGTTGGACCCTGGAACCCCTGCAAAGCTGCCCCTGCAAAGCTGCCCCTGCAAAGCTGCCCCTGCAAAGCTGCCATTTCCATCCCCCCTTCCCCTGGAGAGGGGGAATTTTGCTGCTCAGAGGACCCACCGTGCCCTGCAGGTCTCCCAGGAGGATTCCCAGCACCACCACGGTTTGGGCTCAGCCCCAGGGACACCACTGTCCCCACCACGCTCTGACAAAACCAGTCCCAGCCCAGATCCCTGCTGCTCCCACCTTGAGCTGTTCAGGCAAACCACCCTGGAAATCAATTCCAAGCTCTCAGGCATCAGGAAAGGGATAAACTGCCCCCTCAAGACACCAAATCGATGATTTCTCTTCACCCAGGCACAGGGAGCGTGGGGGGATGATGGCAGGGTTGGGGTCCCTCTGCAAGCAAGAGCTGGGTCCAGGTGGAAGGGAAGAGCCCCCAGAGCAGCTCCTGTTGTGGCACAGGGCAGGGAAGATGCGTGTCCATGTTCTCTGCAAAACTGTTCCATGGATGGATGGACAGGGAAGGCTCAGGAGGCTGCAGCTCCAGCCTTCCTGATATCCTGTGACTGCACATATTTACTGGGATAACGGCAGGACCTCATCCCAGACTGCCAGCAGGGCTGGGGGCTGGTGTCTTACTCTCATCTCTCTGCAAGCAGAGCAAGAGGGCAGGGGCTGGAAAGGCCACGGGTGAGGAAGGGTTGGCAGAGAGGAGGAGGAGGGGGAGGAGGAGGAGGGTGGGCTGGAGGGGACACACATCGAGATCAAAAATCGATTCCTGACAGGACCTTTTCTTTCTCTAATGAGACACTGAGGAAGTTACCAAACAGAGCAAGGCCACCACAATCAGAGAATCCCAGGATGGTTTGGGTTGGGAGGGACCTTAAAGCTCATCCAGTGCCACCCCCTGCCACATGCAGGGACACCTTCCACTAGCCCAGGTTGCTCCAAGCCCCGTCCAACCTGGCCTTGGACACTCCCAGGGATCCAGGGGCAGCCACAGCTTCTCTGGGCAACCTGTGCCAGGGCCTCCCCACCCTGATGTTAGAGAATTTTTACCTAACATCTGATCTAAACCTCCTCCTTTCGGTGACAGGAGAAACAGGAAGGAGCAGAATGGTCCAGCAGGAGCCTCCAGCCCGTCCCACAGACATTGCCAACCACCAGGTCAAAGCCCAGAGCTGGGCACGAGGCCCTTTCCATCCTGCACCCCTCGTTTCCATCCTGCATCCCTCGTTTCCATCCTGCATCCCTCGTTTCCATCCTGCACCCCTCGTTTCCATCCTGCACCCCTCGTTTCCATCCTGCACCCCTCGTTTCCATCCTGCATCCCTCGTTTCCATCCTGCACCCCTCGTTTCCATCCTGCACCCCTCGTTTCCATCCTGCATCCCTCGTTTCCATCCTGCACCCCCCGGGGGCAGCCCCGAGGGATCTGTGCCCACAGCCCGGGCACCACCACGCCGGCTTGGAAACACGGGCAAGCTCTGCTTCAGAGAGCTTGGGATCAAAGGCAGAGCCAAACCTCACCAAGTCCCTGGGGAGGAAGGCTAAAGGAGGGGCTGCAGAGCCCCCAGGGCAGGGAAGGGCCGCGGGCAGAGGGGGATGCTCCTGCCGGAGCCCAGCCTTGCACCGTGCCCGCCCCGTGGTTTCCCTGGATGCACCCGGGGCAGTTTTCCCAGGCAGCTGCTCAGTGCCCTCCCCTCCTGCCAGCAGTGCAGTCATGCTCACCACACACTCGCCGCCGGGAGGCCGGAGCCTCCTGACAGCAGCTCCCACTCCGTGCGGCGTCGGAGCAAATCCAGCCGGGAGCAAATCCAGCTGACGGATCATCACGGAGCCGAGGGAAGGGGAGGGAGGAGACCCCCCCTCCAGCACCCTGACCAGGAAGCCACGAAGGGAAGAATCCAAGCCAAACCCACGGCGTTGCCAGCCCTTGCCCCACAGTCTGGGCCCCCCTTGGAGTCACCAAAGAGCTCGGCTCCGTGAGGAAGCGCTCGGGAAGGGGATTTTTCCCGGCTTGGAGCGTTGGGGATCATGGCAATGCAGGGACAGCCACCCCACACAGCCCAGCACAACCCTCAGCTCATCTCTGCCTTGGCATGAGGGGCCCAACTCTGTCAGAGGCTTGGCACTGCCACCATCATGATGTGCTTGGAGGCACATCCTGGAGCTCAGCAGGTCCAGCCGTGGGGCTGAGCCCCCTTCCCGCAGCCTGCGGGCAGGAATTGGGGGGCACTGCCTCTCTGGGGGGCTCCTGCCAGGACCTGGGGGATGCTGGGCTCTGGCAGCTGCAGGGGAGAGGCTGGGAAAAGCTGGGCTGGTGTCACAGAGGGGCTCGGGAGCCCTGGAATGCTCCAAACGGGGGTGTGCAGAACAGGCCCTATTTATAAGCGCACAGGTAGCACGTTGGTGGTTGGTCACAGCCTGCCGTGCCAGCCTGGTTAGTCACAGCTAGTTAAAAATCAGAAATGCTGGGAAAAAAAATATCTCAGAGCCACGTCTAAAGCCTCTCAGATGCAAGGAAAACACACTCAGGAATGGAAAACATGGGGTGGGATCCAGCAGGGCTTCGCTGTCAGCCCGATCAGCGCACACAGACCATGGGACAGGGATGCTGTGGGGACATGTGACACGTCCCACCTGCCTGCAGGGCACGAGGACACTGAGCTGCCTGGTCCTCACAGGGCTCCCTGCCTGCTGCCACCTCCCACCTCGGAGTGGGATGCTGTAGGTGACACGAGGACAAGGCCACTGCTCTGTCCCAGGGGCAGGTGCCACCCCTCTCCCCCCGGCACTGAGAACACCCTCCTGCCCTGCTGGGGCACATTGGAGGGAAAACCACAGCCCGTCCAGCCTGCAGCCCTCCCACCAGCGCCAGTCAGAAGCTGTCCAGGCAGTGAGGTTTAGTCAAGCAAAAGGAGGGCAGCAGCAGCTGCCTCAGCCCTGCCTCCCCCTCCCACCAGCACAGGGCAGCCAGTCCAGCCCAGCCCAGTCCAGTCTAGTCCAGCCCGCCCCATCAGCCCCTCCTAGGGCAGAGCCCACCCGTGTGGGGCTGGGAACATCCCCCTCCACTGTCCCCACACAGGGCAGAGCCTGGGGATCATTCCCAGCCTGTGCCATCCATCCCCTCCTGCAGCAAAGCCCACCTGTGAGGGCTGAGACCATCCCCAGGCTGGGCTATCTGCCCCCTCCCCAGGGCAGGGCCCACCCGTGTGGGGTTGGGATTATCCCCAGCCTGTGCCATCCATGCCCTCCCAGAGCAGAGCCCACCTGTGTGGGGTGTGGATCACCCCCAGCTCACACCATCCACCTCTTCACAGGGCAGAGCCCACCCGTGTGGGGCCAGGACCACCCCCAGCTCACACCATCCACCTCTTCCCAGAGCAGAGCCCACCCGTGTGGGGTGTGGATCACCCCCACGCCAGGCCATCCATCCTCTCCTGGGGCAGAGCCCACCTGTGTGGGGCCAGGACCACCCCCAGCTCACACCATCCATCTCACACCATCCATCCACAGGGACCACCTGTGAGGGGCTGGGACCATCCTCAGCCTGTCCATAGCCCCCTCCCAGAGCAGAGCCCACCCGTGTGGGGTGTGGATCACCCCCACGCCAGGCCATCCATCCATCCTCTCCCACCTGTGTGGGGCCAAGACCACCCCCAGCTCACACCATCCACCTCTTCCCAGGGCAGGGACCACCTGGGATCATCCCTCAGCCCACGCCATCCAGCCCCTCCCGGAGCAGAGCCAGGACGAGCATCCCCCGGAGCCTCCGGAGCCTGCACCCCTCCCACACCCACATCCCCCCCGCCCCGGTCCATACCCAGGAGCAGGGCAGCGAGCCGGTAGTCCCCGGGCTCGGTGGGTCTCTGCAGGCTCGGCAGGGCCCGGGGGGCAGCGCCGGGGGGCTGCCTGGCCCGGCGAGGAGGAGGAAACATGGTCACGGTCGCGCCCGAGGCAGCCGGGGAGGAACCGGGAGACGGCTCCGAAAATCTGCGCGACAAACACACGCAGCTTATGGCATATGTTTAAGGCAAACGAAAAGATGGTTTTTTGCTAATCACTTGGCATTTAAAGCGACGCGGCGGCGTCCCCGTCAAGTCGAATCTGAGGAGACGGCTCGGGTTGCGTTGGCTGTTTGTGTTAATTAAATACGGGGCCGGGTCGTTATTAAACACGCGCCGCGCAGCCCAAGTGAGCAGTGGGTGGGTTGTTACCGACCTTATCTCGCGGCTCCGACCTCGCTCGGCGCTCAGCGGCTGTCACCTCGCATCCACCGCCGGGTCCTGCGCGCCGGGAAGCGGAGCCGCGGCGGTGCCGGGCGGGCGCCGGAGCTCCCGAGCGATGCCCCCTCCCGTCCCCGCTCTAGCGAGGGGCTCCCAGGCCCGTCTCCATGGCCGTCAGCGCTCCCTGCCACCACCACCCCTCCGCCGGCGCCCATCGCATCCTCCCGGCTCCGAGCCGGCGCTTCCCCTCACATCCTCTCCCTGCCCCGACACCTTTCCCCCCCTTCCCCGGGTTTATCCCTCCGCTCCGCGCGGACGACTCCTGCTCTCTGATCTCTTTTCTGACTCAGAGCTCCCTGCGGGTCCCTGGGTTTTGGTTTTTTTCTTTCCCCATCCCCTGGGAAATGTCAGCGTGCCCCCTCAAACACATCACATGGGCGGGCAGCCAGCGCCGGGCCGGGCACTGCCAGCGGCGCGGGCAGATTGTCGCGCTGCCCTCCCTGCCCTGCCCAGGCAGGGCTGCCAGGGGCGTGCCACGAGCTGCCAGTGCCACTCCAGGAGCTCTTCCCCGTGATCCCGGCACGCCCAGGAGCGAGCCTGGAGGGTCCAAGGCACCAGAGCCTGATGTCACCGAGCTGCCCAGCCCCGGGCACGGACACCCCGAGTGCTGTGCTGTCAGCTGCTCCCACGCCGGCCCCGAGGGAGCTCGGGAGAGGGAAAACCAGGATCTGCCTCCCAGGAGAGCCTCACTGCCCCAGGACACGGCGCTGGATCCGGAGCTCAGCCGGGTCAGGTCACACCCCGCTGCTGGATGGGCCTGGCAGGGGTCAGAGTGACCCTTCCCGAAGCTTCCCAGAGCCCTCCCCGGCCACGGCCCTCTCATGGACTCACAGCCACTCAAGCCTTGGCACCACAGCCCGGAGAGCCCCAGGGGGGGAAGAGCTGGGAGCCCAGGAACCCCCCCAGCAGAGCCCCACAGCTTGGCTTTGCCCCCATTTCGCGACGGGGAAACTGAGGCACGGGCGGAGCAGGGCCAGGAGCGCTCCTGGCTCGGGGCCCAGCGGTTGGCAGGGCAAGGAGGGAGAAACTCTGGAGGCCAGATCTCCCTGCTGGAGCCCTTCCAGGCTCCCCAACAGCCGCAGCCATGAGTCACGGCTGGCACAGGCACATTCATGACACGCTCTGCCATGACAAACCCTCCCAAAAATTCATTCTCCTCTTTGCTGAGCGCTTCTGGAGAGAGCTGAGCCAGTTCCTGCACCCCAAACACGCAGAGGGGGCTTTTTTTACCCCTCTCTCCCTTGGTTTGGGGCCAAGGGCTCCTTTCCCTCCACATTTATATATTGTGACAATATTACCTGAGTGCTATGTGCACTGGCTGTGCCCACTGTGCAGGAGCTGCTCCAAAAAGCTTTGAGTCAACACAGGGCAGCAAATGGGTGAAGAAACACGACCAAGGACAAGCAGCAGGTCAGTGGCAGGGCTGGGAAGCTTGTCCAGCCCTCCTGAGGGCCAGGACCTGGAGCTCCAGGGAAGATGCTCTGGGCTCCCTGCCACGGGAACGGCACAGGGATCACGGAGGTGAAGGTGGAGATTCGGGGGCCTGAGGAGTGTGGAGTTACAGGAGGAAAATGCTGGAAAACAAACAGGGTTACTGCCGGCAGCAAGGATTAATTGTCCTTCCCGCTGATCCCTGGAACCCGGCTCGCTCCCTCCCGCAGTCCCGCTGCAGGGAGGGCCGGAGGATGGGGTGACCTTTTAATTCTGATGGCTCTGCTGATGAGGGGTAAATTGCCTCTATTGTGGCTGAAGAGCCGCTGGAAGCGCCCGCCTGCAGATTCCGAGCTGCCACACCCGCGGCACTGACGGTCCGGGGGGCAGAGCAGTCCCTGTCCCTGTCCCTGACCCTGTCCCTGACCCTGTCCCTGTCCCCCAATTCACAGGGAATGGAGCTGCCGCAGGATTGGGGCAGGAGCCAAAGGGGGCTCCGAGCCCCCAGGTTTACACCAGGACACTTCCAGCAGCGCCAGTGGGTGCCAGGCACCATCCAAGGTGCCACCAGAGTCACCTGGCACTGCTGTGCCAACACCACGGGGACAATCGCCCAGACAGATCCCAGCAGGGTCCTGCAGTCGCAGCGGGAAGGGACACCTGAAAACCCACCTAAATATGCTCAGTGACAGAGGCAAAAGCCTCTTTTTAAATCCGAGGGAAAGTTTTCCCACTTTGGGCCTTCCCAAGGCCACGACTTGCCTGCGGCTCAAACCTGAGCTGGCAGGGTGGTGACAAGAGCCACCCGAGAGCCCACACAGCCCCCACCGGTGGGTGACACCTCACCCTCACCAGGGCTGCGTGTCCATGAGGCAATTCCCAGGGAGAGGCCGGGAAAAGCAGCTCCCACACGTCGGGGTGAGATCTGCATTTACACCTGCAACACCAGACATGCTTTTGCTCTCAGCAGCCCCCGAGGAGCTGCTTCCAGACAGCACCAGCCCCGAAATGTGCCCGCGGGGGAGAAGGACACCCCACTCCCGGCTCCGTGCCCGCTCTCCAGTCGCTGTCACCGGGTCCTGGGAAGAGCAGCGCCCTCTCCTCCACACCCCAGCCAATTCCCCCCCATTCTTGTCAATCTATAAACTCCTCAGAACCACGACTGCTCCTCACAATGCCCGTGTACAGCCCCCAGCACAATGAGCCCTGGCTCTGCCCCGGCGCCGATCGCGGCGGTTGGGATCCGAACAGTGGGACACTCAGGGAGCGGGAATACAGTGTCTGTCCCCGCCTTCCCGGAGCTGGGACAGACAGCACGGCTTTGTGTCCGCTCCCCTGGGGCGGCACACGCAGTCTATACAGCAATATTCACACATGTGGTGCCCTCACACACGCACAGAGGGTCTATTGTGCCTCGTTCCAAGGGCACGATAGCGGAGGGGGATGCCGGGAGGGGGATCGGGGATCTGCCACGCCAAGCAGCCAGGGATGCTCCAGAGGAAAAGAGGAGTTAGCCAGGAGTGGGCTGGCACTGGAAGTACTGCGAGAACTCAGCCAGGCTGCAGGAGGTTTGATCTGCCTGTGCCCGACATCGCCCGCAGGCCCTGGGGTGGGATGCTGGGCATGGATGTGCCCCGTTCCCAGTGGCACTGGGAATTTGAGCATTTCCTGCAGCAGTCGGTCTGCCCGCCCTCTGAGCCTGGGCACAGACAGACACACAGCCTGGGCACAGACAGACACACAGCATTTCCCTGCTGTACCCAGGCACTGGAAGCAGGAGGTGGCTGGAGAAGGAGCCTCTGCTGCAGAGCTCCTGATGGGAAATCAGTGTCTCATCAGGAAACACTTTCCCACGCCCAAATTCCCCCTCCTCACACAACAATGCCCATCACTGTGCCAGGAAAACCCACAGCAAGACACGAGCTCTGCCCAAACCATAGGGTGGGACACCAGTGGCTGTGGGAGCTGTGGCTGTGGGTCAGGCTGTTCAGAGCAGACCTTATCCCAACCCTTGGGATGCCACAAGTGGGAAAAAGACCCTCACCCAGGCACGATGGGGGCATGGGGCAGCCTGGAGCTGGGCAGACAGAAAGGCCTTTCCCGTTCCAGGGGCAGGTGAGGGCACCGTGCCAGCAGACGGGTCGGATGTGCCGCTCTCAGAACCGGGAGGAAACCGGATGGGGCAAAAAAAGAACCTCACGGAAGACCCTCTGGCATCACAGGGCTCGGTGCATGCCACAGCTGAAGGGCCAGGAAGTGCAGTTCCTTATCAAACCCAGCCAACTGACGGCTGGTAAGTTCTCAAGTCACAAAAAAACTCTCTCAGAGCCCAGCGAGAACCCGGAGGTGTGGAGGCAGCAGCTCCCAGGATGGCTCAGCCGGCGGATCCGCGGGAGAGGAACCGGCGCCACGCGGCTGCAGGGAACATCTGCCGAGGCTGGCAGCACCCGGAGCGCTGGCAGGGCCCGTCACAGAGCCCAGACGGGACCTGCCAAGCGGTGGCAGGTGGAGCCCAGGGGAGGATTTGGCACCCGCAGGGCCCCGCCAGCCTCCCACGGCAGAGCTCGGCTCCGTCGCATCCCAAGCTGTTCCCGTGGCCGCCCCGGCACCCTCCGGAGATGGGGCTCTGCTCCCCAGCTGGTGAGGGAACCAAAACCCCGCCTGGAGGAGCCGGGAAGCGAGAGTTTGTTCCCCAAAACTGCACAACCCGAGCGGTGCCTGGCACGGCGTCCCCGGCGACACCTCCGGGGCCCGGCTGGCACCCGCCGCGCCCACCGGCTCCCACCCGGCGCCGTGGCACGGCACCAAGTCCTCCTGCTCCCACCAAGTCCTTCTGCTCCCACCAAGTCCTCCTGCTCCCACCAAGTCCTTCTGCTCCCACCAGGCTCCGGCACCCTCTCCCTTTGCTCACTTGCTCGGCACGGCCGCACCAAATCCCGCTCTCCGCGGCGGGACCGGGAGCGGAGCCTCGTCCCGGCTGTGAGGAATGAATCGTCTGGGTTTATGAATTTCGGTGGAAAGCAGAGGGCAGCCGGATTTTCTGTCCTTTCATTTTAATTCCAGGGTTTTCCTTTGGGCGCCTCGTGGAGGCTGGAAGGTGAAAGGCCCCCATTTGGGGAACGTTTCGGTCGGGATAGGGGAAAAATATAAAAGTGGAAAAATACAGCCCTGGCCACATGGCCGGCCTGGGTGTGCAGAGAGACCCCTCTGTGCATGCACAGAGGGTCATCAATCCATCAGGAGGGAGGGTGATACCCCCTCCTGAGATCAAAAAATCACCTTTTAAGGTAAAATACCTGTCACCTGTGGAATATTTAACAGCTTATAGAATCATAGAATCATAGAATCACAGAATCATAGAATCAGCCGGGTTGGAAGAGACCTTCGAGATCATCAACCCTTGATCCAACCCCGCTGTGGTAACCAAGAGGGTACAGAAAGGACCCCACAAATGGTGGGGTGCTCAGACCAGGTCACGAGCTCGTGCACCCAGAGCTCTGCTAATAAAGTTCTTTGTTTCACTGCATTTGACCGTCTTCTAAATTCTAATCAGAGATATTTCTCACCCCGCCACACCTGGGGGGTCGCGGGAAAAGTGCCTGGTTCTGAGTTAAAACATCCACCACCGAGCCAGGAGACACGAGGGGACACATTCCAGGAGCAGCTGCAGCAGCAGCTGGGGCAGGTCCTGGTCCAGGGCCCTGGAAGGAGCTCCCAGTTTTAGCTCTGCAGAGGCAAAGCCTCGGCAAGGGCAGCGCTGGGGTTTGGGGGGCACGAGGCCCCTCCTCCTCCCGGAGCCTCAAACCACAGAAAGAATCCCAAAATAGTTGGGGTTGGGAGGGACCTTAAAGCCCATCCAGTCTCACCCCCTGCCATAGGCACCTTCCACCAGCCCAGGTTGTCCAAGCTCTGTCCAGCCTGGCCTGGGATGCTCCCAGGGTGGGGCAGCCACAGCTTCCCTGCTCCCTTTGGTGAGGGCAGAATTCCCAAGTGCCATGGAAGAGGTTCAGGGCTCCCAAATCCTTTTGGCATCGATGAGCTGTGCCACTGCCAGACCCTCCATGTCTTGTGCTTTGAGCAAATCTGCAGGAGGGGGGAAATTGAGGGGGGAAGGGGGGTCACACCAACCCCTGGGAGCTGCACCCACCCAGACCCCCCAGGGATGCTGCTGTTCACCCACCTGGAAAGCCAAACCTCACCTGGCCAGAAGGGAAACCATCCCCTGGCTTAAAAAAAAAACCCAAACCCCTATATATTTCCTATATTTCCTCCAGGTGTAACAATTATTTCACAGGGCATAGGGGAAAAAAAACCCACAGGGAGCATCCCTTGCACAGGGACTCAGATCCCAGGGCTTCCCTGGCACTTTGGCAGCTCCCACATCCACCCTCAACACCCCCACCCTCCTCACCTGGGCACCTCTGCTCCCGGGGTTGATCCTCCTTTCAAGGCAGCCCTGGTTTACTCTGATTTAAATCAAAGCTCTGTTAGCTACAGTGCTATTACCACTGCCAAAAACAGCAACTAAATGGCATTTCCCCACCGCTCCAGTTATATTTCTGTGCTCTTTACCCATTTGTAAACTGCAGGAGGGAACAATTTAAGGCATCTGAGTGAAATGCTTAAATTAACAATTTACAAATAGCTTAATTGAGGTCCTGGTCTCGCTCTTCCTGAGCAGAAGCTGCTAAATGATTCTGAATCATTCCTATTTATTGGTTCTTGTGCTGTGAATTACAGGCCCTGGACTACGATAAAGGCTTTTTAATACCTTGGCACAGGCTGGGGGGAGTCGTGGCTAACACAGAGCCACGGACGGGGAGCTGAGGAACCAGAAAAGTGGGAAAAAAACGGGCGAGGGAAGCAGGAGAGGAGGGGGTTGGACAGATCTGCCTGGAGCCGAGGGATGCTCCAGCGTGTGCAGCCCTCCTGGGGGCGTCGTGTGGCTCCAAAACAGGGATAAAACACCGATAAAACGCTTTTGGGGAGCAGTTAATGCTCAGATGGGGTTTGGAGGACGGGGATGCTCAGCGCTGTGGTTTGGGAGGAGTGCTGGGAAGAGGGAGGGATGCGGGTGCTGCCCAGCTCAGCCACACCCTGAGGGTGTGGAATTGGGGTCTCACCTGATGAAAAGGGGGGGTTTGGAGCAACCCGCGCTAGTGGAAGGTGTCCCTGGTGGAACTGGATGAGTTTTAAGGTCCCCTCCAACCCAAAGCACTCTGTGATGCCACAATTCCACACAACAGCCACCCCCGACACCCCGGAGCCTCTCTCCACCCCCCCAAACCCCAGGAGCGGGGGTGCCCCCGCTGCTCTCCCGTCCTTCCCCAGCAGCAGAGGAGGGAAGCCGAGCCCGGGAGGGGATGGAAGGCTCCGCTCTGCCCACGGCCTCGCTAAACCCCCCGCAGGCAGCCAAGGACACTCACGTCTGCACCGAACTCCTCGGCTCCCGGGCTAATTCCGGCGCATCACACAGTAATTACAGGCACAGCGCCGGCGCTGACACGTCTGGAGCTCGGCAGCGGGAGCTGCAGGAGCCCCGCGGGGAGCCCGGGAGGGGGCTCAGAGCCTCTCCCACCCGCTCCCACCTCTGCTTTGGGGCTCTCTGGGCACTGCCTGGGCATCCACTGGCACACTGGGGGGCTCAGCCCACCAGCCCCAGCACCTCTCCAGGTCTGCTGGAAAGGAAGCCCGTGGAGCCGGGCAGTGCTGCTCTGGCACTGCCCTGGGGGAAGAACAGGCGCCTGCCCCCCCCCGTGCCCACCAACCCGTGGTCCTGCCGTGCCACCCAACCACTGGAGCAGCGAGCCAGACCTGCCCCTGGCGTAAATCACCTGTGGAGCCGCCCCTGTTTACACCAGGGGAGGGTCTGGGAGCATCTGCTTCCATCACTTCTAATAAATCGGGCAGGAAAGAGCTGTGGCCGAGTGGCAACGAGGGACAGGAGCCAACGAGGCTCCAGCCCAGGAGAGTCCGTGGTTGGAAAGCTCAAACAGCACCAGGGAGGAGGAGGAGGAGGAGGAGGATGAGGAGGCAGGCTGGTTGTTTGCTGGTTTTTGGCAGGGGGGGAGGAAGATGCACGCGGGGGGAGAAGCGATAATTTTAATTAAAAGGCAAAGGAGTGCACTGGAAGTTGTCTTGGAGCACAGAGGTATTAAAAAGCTGTTGACTCTGTGAATTATTCCTCCCTGGGCTGCCTGACAGGGAGGAGGACTGAGGCAGCAGGGGCTGGTTCAGCATCCTGGCTTGGGGAGCTCCGGGAAGGGGAGAGGAGAGCGGGAACTGGTGGATGGGGACAACCCCTCCCCATATCCCGAGGGACACCATGGCAGCTGGGAAACCTTGTCCTCTGCTCTGTATGGGCCAGCATTTCTCCTGCCTGTGGCTACTGCCCCTTCACCTGGGCCAACAACAAGCCAAGCATCCCAAACATTCCGGGTACACGGAACTCCCCGGCTCAGCCCCGTCACGGACGATCCGTTCCTTCCCCCCCAGCTCCTCCTCACAAGTCCCTGCTGCATCCTGTTGCCTTTCAACAAGACTTTGGGAACAAAAGCCAAGCCTCCACACCGCCAAGACACCTCAAGCCCCTTCCTGGGTGCCTCTCTCCGAGCCACATCCCCGCCGGAACCCGACGCGGGATCAAAGAGCGGCGCCGCTTTCCGTCGCCGAGCTGCGGGTCTGTCAGTCTGAGCAGGTGTTTGCAACCCTTCAGGGAGGTCAAAGCCACCTTTTCTGCAGGGAGGCAAGCTCATTAAGTGGCATCATTACACGGCTGCACGATGACCTTACAGCTGGCTGTGCGTTCACCTCCGCCAGGACGCCGCTCCCGAGAGCGGCGCCTCTTTAATCTTGTTCAGACAGAGGCAGGACAGGACCCGGGAGCTGGAAGCTGCAGCGTCAGAAAGGCAGACAGGAGACAGCAAACGTGCTGAACGGGGCCAGGCAGGGGGGTTTCTCCACCATTCCCACCTCTGAACCGAGGCAGAGCATCCTTTGGGAAGATAAACGCCCGCTCGGGACTGACGGTCACGACGCAGGAGCTGCTGCCGAGACCTCACAGCCTCTGGCTCACTGGGGTCAAACGGGGTCATCAGAAGGGTCTTTTCTGCTCTGAGAAGATCCCACAAGCCCAACAAGTCCCACAAATCCTACCCATGACCTTCACCCCCTCCCCTCTACCTTCCTACTTGTGCTGGTTTTAACACCTCCAGGCAGGTGCTGCCTGATCCATTCAATGACTTGAATTCCCCAAAAAAAGCATCACCACCAGCGTGGGGAATGTGGGGGGATTTGGGGAGGGAAGAGGGGCTGCACAGGGCTCACCCCCCCTCTGTCCAGACCCCCCCAAACTTCCCCCCTGCACTGGCTGAGCTCGGGTGGTGCCTGGATCCCAAAAAACCAGCCCAGAGCCGCCTGGAGCCTTTGTTTTTAGGGAGGTGGGGTGGTGTTCTCCTCACCCCCGTGCCTGGAGGAGCGGGGTGACAAGGGCAGGGCCGGCAGGGGACACAGACCTCGGTGCCCACAAGCTGATTCAGCACCAGCAGGACCTGCAGAGTTCCCAGTGAGCACCAGTGATGGAACCACCAGTGCTTCCAGACTCCCAGCTCCCGAGGAGAGCGACAGGAGCCAGGGCCACCAGCACAGCCTCCAAACCTTCCTTCCCACGTGGGCCCATGGGAGCAGCCGTGGGCAATGTGCTCTCCACAATGTGCTCTCCAGCTTGGGGGGGCAAACGTGCACACACCCACTGCATGTGTCATTCTGGGACAGCAAAGGAGCTGGAACAGAGCTGGGGGCAGATCCCCCCATGGATGCACGGCCTGTGCCTCCCTCCTGCTGCCCCACTCCCGTTTGGGGACCACGTGCTCGTTATGGCTGCAGGAAGGGCAATTAAATTCCAGAGTGCTGTTCCAGTGCCTTGGCTTTCCACCCAGCAGGGTCTCGTGTCAGGAGGGCTGGGACACCCCACCTATCACAAGCTTGGTGGTTCCCTCCACCTCTGGGTTTTCCTCCCTGCCTGAGCTGGGATTGCAGCTGCCTGACAGCCACGGCATCCCTCAGGACAGACAGACACTGGTGCTGCTCCCCTCAGCTTCCAGCTGGCACCAGCCCTGGAAGTCAACCTGCTCCAGGGCAGGAGGCCACCAAATTCCCAGAGGAATCAGCCTGAAGCAGGAGGCAGTGGGACAGTGCAGGCTGATGTCCCTCCAGGGGTGCTGCAGGATGCCTGCAGCTCCCAGCCCTAGGGAATGCTACGGGATGGGCTCCTGGAGAACACAGATGGAGAGGAACAGGAGGTTTTTCTGAAGGCAGGTTGTTTCCTGATCACCTGGATCAGGGAATGGCTTTGGGATGGGCTCCTGGAGAACACGGATGCAGAGGAACGCAGAGGAAAAGGAGGTTTTCCTGAAGGCAGGTTGTTTCCTGATCACCTGGATCAGGACTGACTGGTGCCACTGCTGCTCCTCTCGGGATTATTTTATCTGGGAGCTGCTGCCCTGATTGACAGGGCTCTGGTGAACTCCTCGGCCTCCCCAAGAGGAACTGCTGAAGTCTTTCCAGAGACTCCAGAGCAATCCCTGGCAATGGGAACACCCAGCCCATTAGAGGCCGACAGATGCCACCGAAATAAATTCTATTGTCATGACAGACCCAGCAGGAGCTGCTGCTGAACAGATTCCACCGCACTTCCCCTCTCACAGCTTCCCTAAGCCAGCCACGCTTCCAGAGGCGGCTCCTAGGGAAGGCACCTGCCTCTCCACCTCACCCCCAGAGGGCCAACATCCCCCTGTGGAAGGTTTTTCCTCCCCAAACCCAACGAGGAAAACCTCAAACCTCGCAAACTCCACTTGGTGGAGAGGCAGCCGATCCTCCCAGGCGCACCGGGGACCCCTCCGGGGAAAAAAACCACCGCCCCCGGCTCCACAAACCCATCCCCTTCCTGCGAGGAGGGCGGGAGCTGAGGCTTCGATGCAAAGCAGAAACCAAGGCAGGACCGTCCTAGAAACACCCCCAAAAAAACCAACGAGCTGCAGGCGCTGCCCTCGCCCGGCACGGCCCCTGCCCGTGGGAGAGGGTCGGGGAGGGAGCGAACATCAAACAGGAAACAAGCAGGGTGGGGGGGAAGGACCCTGCCGGCCCCCGGCCCCGGTACTGACCTGGAGACTTTAAACAAAGGGAACAGAGTCCTGGCTTCTTCCCTCCTGCAATTCCATCGAGCCCTGGTTAGGGACAGGAAAGGAGGAGATTCATGAATGAACGCGGTCCAGGTGGGAACGTTTGCCGGGGATGGAGGGGAATAAACAAATAAATCAAGAGCAAGCAAACAAATCATAAATCTGAAACAAAAGAGCAGCAGCGGGGAGGATCTGAGAGAGAAACACGGCGTGGAGAGCGATGGGGAGCAGGGCTGTGCCCCCCTGAGAGGGGCAGCCCCTCCTCTGCCCCATGGACACAACATCCCCACACACTGGGGGTTTGTTCCCACGTGTAGGGAGGGGAACATCCCACACACGGCCCCCAAAACACCCCACTCCTGTGGTGGGGCTCAGCCTCCAGCCCCGGGTGGGTGTCTGTCGGGCAAGGATCAGAGTGTGTGGATTTATTGTGGGGGTTTTTCTCCAGAATGCACAGACTGGACCTTTTGATCCCGAGCGAAGCTGCACGGCCTCGCTGTGCCCCAGGTTGTGCCCCAGCACAGCCCGTCCCGGGGTCCTGCCAGCTCCCAGGGGGGCAACAGCAGCTCCAAAACCTCGGCACCAAACTCCCCTTCCCACCCCCAGCTCGGGGGCTTGAACCCCCTCACGCTCCCTGCCACGTCCCCACGAGTGAGATGTTGTCCCTCCGGTGCCAACAGCAGAGATGGGGGGACGTGGGGAGGGAAGAGGGGCTGCACAGGGCTCACCCCCCTCTGCCCAGACCCCCAAACATCCCCCTGCACGGGCTGGATCCCAGAAAAACAGCCCAGGGCCGCCTGGAGCCTTTGTTTTTAGGACATGGGGTGGTGTTCTCCTCGCCCCTGTGCCTGGAGGAGCGGGGTGACAAGGGCAGGGCTGGCGGGGGACACAGACCTCGGTGCCCACAAGGATCCCTTTCTTTGCCAGAGGGAGGGAGAAGCTGCTCCCGGCGCTGGAGCCAGCTCAGCTCATCCATCACGGCCACGGGACATCTGGGACATCTGGGACATCTGTCCCCTCACCCCCAGCCTGGCTCTGCTCCTCGTGTCCTCACCCCCGAGTCACTTCTTCCATGAGAAGAACTCTCTGGGTTTTCTCTCTGGGTGAGACCAGGCAGCTGGGGGGGGATCTGTGGGGCCCCCCTTGCCCAGCAAAGAGGAGGAGAAAACCGGGAGGACGGGGGGTGAAAGGCATTCCTAACCCCTGCGTGGCTGCAATCCCAAAAAACCAGCGCTGAAGGGCTCGGCATCCCCGGGAGCGCTGCTGGATCTCACGCTCGGAGCGCTCCCAAGGCTCCACCAAGGCCTGTTATCCCAGGATTTGGGCGGGTTTTCGCCCTCAGCCTCGAGCAGAGGGATTTGGGGTGGGGAGGTGAAGCCCCCTGGCCGCTGCTGAGGCTCCACAGCCACTTGTGTCCCTGCGGATCGGGGCGTGGATCCACAGGCTGCTGCTTCGGGAACGGATTTTCACGCCCAGTGTGAGTAAAATAATCTTAAAGGCGAACAAAAAGCACGAAATGTGAGTGGAAAATCCTTCCGAAATGCACTTCGTTCCTTTGTTTTGATAATTGGGGCTTTAATTATTTATGCCACGTTTTGTGACGCGCCGGGGGAAACGCTCCCGGAGCGAACCTGCAGGAATGTCCTTCCCTCTCCCCTGGCTCATCGTGAGGCCTGAGTGACAAAACACAGGTTTTCTGGTGGAAACAGGAGAAGGAGGGGGCCAAAGGTGGCTCCTCTTTCCGTGGAGAACCAAGCCCTCTGATCCCATCCTCAGGATTTCCTCGAGGGGAGGAGGAGGAGGCTGGGGGTGTTTCCAGCTGGCAGCCGCCCAACCCTGAGACCCCTCCAGCAGATCCTGGCTCCTGGATTTGCTCCCTGCTTCACCTGCCTGTCCCTGGGCCAAGGACTTGCCCTGGGAGCACCTTGGCTTCCCCAGGTGTGGAAGGGAGATAAGAGACCTGCTGTCACAAAGAGCTGGGGCTGACAGCTGGGAAGAGCTCATTATTATCTGCAGAGCACCACAACCTCCCCGGAGTTGTTTTGGCTGAGATACCAAGTCAGGAGGCAGCCAAAAATCCGCTCAAGGTCCCGCCACATCCCAGCATGGAGACCGTGGCGGCACCCAGGCCGAAGCCATCCTGCCCTGAGCCCCCCATATTCCTGGGATTCAGCAGGAATGGGGACCTTTATTTGCTCTGGCACCCTCCTGGAGGCCTCGAGGGAGCAGCACAGGAGCCCTGGTGCCCACCTGAGGGACCTCATGGCTGGAGAAGATGCTGTTTCGCTCCTCCAAGCCCGAGCAGCTCACACGGGAGGGACAAAGAGGTGTGGCTGGAGCTGTGGCTGGAGCTGTGGATGGAGCTGTGGCTGGAGCTGTGGATGGAGCTGGGAGCCCAGGGGGAGCAGCCCTGGGGCGGATTCCCTGCTTCCTGCAGGGCAGGGAGAGGAGGAGGGCAGGGAAGGAGCTGCCTGGGTGTCCTTGAGTGTCCTTTGGAGGCTCTGCTTTTCACGCAGCGCAGCGGAAAGACCGAAAATCCCAACCTGCTCCTGCCTTTGATTCCCACCACCACGGGGGGAGTTGAAAGGAAGCGGCGAAGGCGAGAGAGAGGAGGAGGTGTGAGGGAAGGGAGAGGGAGGAACGGAGCAGGTGGGGGGGAAGGGGCACTGCCAGACCCCTTCACCCCGGCCAGGCCTGAAAATCAGGTCCCTTTGGAGCAGGCAAGAGGTGCCCAGGAGCCTCCTGCTCTCCCCCAGGGCTTGGCAGCTCCACGAGCCACGGAGGGAGGCGAGGGCAGAGGGCGCACTGATGTCCCCTCCCCAGGGCACACCCACGCCTCGGCATCACCCCAAAATCCCCAAAGAGCTGGGTGGCTGGCCCTGAGGGCTCCCAGAGCAGCTGGAAGAGGAAGGAGAGGCAGGTGGGCACCCCAGAGGCCAGCACAGCCTTCGGCCTCACCGTCACCCCCCAGCCCGGCGGTGCCAGGGCCCGGCCCGGGGCGGGCAGCGGGCAGGGCTGGCAGCACGTGGTCCCACCGTGTTTGGCGCAGGCAATGTGTTTTTAATGAGCCATATAATGTTCCTCAGATTATGCTGGAATCATTAATCCTCCCGAAACGAGACGGATCCCGGCGCCGCGGGCGCTGCCTGTTGAACGTCCCCGCTGCCTCCACCCCGCTGCCTCCACCCCGCTGCCTCCACCCCGCTGCCTTCTGGTGGCAAAGGGGGGGACACATCGAGGTGACACCCCCATGGCCCTGTCACCCCCTTCTAAAGGGGTCAGCCGGACCCCAACGTGGTGGGGATGGAGGAGGATCACGGCCCTGCAGCTCCCACTGCGTCTCCTCTGTGCTTCCCTCCTGGATCCCGGATCCCGACAGCCCTGAGCCAACCTGGATCTGGCCAACACCGAGCTCGTGCTCCTCCTCACCCCCTCCAGCACCCACCGCCCCTCGCAGACAGGGGTCCTGGTCCCCAGGGCTGCCGGGGGTGCTGGAGCTCCCTCCCAGCTGGACACGCTCCACAGGGGCAAAGATAATCCGGGAAGCAAGAAATTATCTGGGAAGCAAAAAGCGCTCCAAAGCAGCCCCGCAGCGCCGGGGAGGAGGCGGCGTCACCCCGAGCCACCCCGCCCTCCTCCCTCCCGGGAGTGCTCAGGAGCTGTCGAGATCCAGCCCTGGCAGAGCAGCTTGGAATGCTCCCGTTGCCTGGGATGTGGGAATCGGGCCTGGGAGGTCGCTGCGAAGGGGATGTGGAAGCCGGGAAAGGCACGCGCTGGCCGGAGCAGGGCGGGAGAGGGACTCGGGGCGGGAGCGGCTCCAGCCCCGCCACCTCCCGCTGCTCCTTCCCGGAGATCCGGCTCTAATTGCGGGAGGGAGGGGCTGTATTTTTCCATGCGTGAAGATCCAAAGTGACACTTTTTCCCTGCCTCTTTTCGGCGTGCAGGGGAGAGAGAGAGAGAGAGGGAGAGCTGGTTCATTAACATAAAACCACCGAGCCAAATAAAAACCCCTGAGTGCCGTGACAGCATCCCCACAAATAACACGGCAGAGGGGAATTTATTCCTCTCCGGCTCTGCCCTTGCCAAAGCTCCCCCAAGCAGCGGGAAAGTCAACTGGCAGGTGGTTGTTTCACACCCTCTTGCTGCACCACTCGCCTCCGAGCCGCTGACAGATGGATGGGATGGGGATTGGGATGGGGATTGGGATGGCAAGCCCTGGCTCTGGCCCCTGGAGCCAAGGGATGCTCGGGAAGAGCGGCGTGACCGGAGCCCCCCGGGAATGCTGATGTTGGGCGGTTGGAGCAGGGGTTTCTCCATGTATCCAAAAATACCAGGATCACTGTGGAGCTTCTGGAGATGGGCTGACTGCGGGCTGGCAAGATCCAGGTGCTTTGAGCTCCCCAGTTCTGGGGGAATTTGGTTCTGGTGGAACACGCCGGTGCCTTAGAAATGCACGTGGCCTGTGGTGCCCTGCCTGGGATCCAGCTGGAGCTGGAGATCCAACTGCTCTCCCTCCCTGCACATCACTGTGTTCCCCTCTCCTCTTTTGCCTCCCTCACCCCCTGCCTTCCCCAAGGGCTTGTGAAGCACCTACACTGGGAAAGGCATCCTCCCAAAACCCCATCCCAGCTCTCCATTCCTCCCTCCTGGCTCCCACAACGAGCTGCCAGCTGCCTCCCAGCTCAGCTGGGTGCAGGATCCAAACCTCCATCCTCCTGCACTCGGTCTCGTTTCAGCCCAAAAATATCCCACTAGAACAAAAACCACAAAACCCAGACCAGATGCCGCAGCCACTTCTCCAGCCCTTCTCTCTGGGAGTCCAGCTGGGAGCTGCAGCATCCCTTCCCCACCTCGGCCATCCCTGCCTCCCACGGGTAATTAAGTCAATTAACAGGAGCCACTGACCATAAGGTTTGGATGCCCAGAATCCCGGGATGCTCACAAGGAAAACATCAGGTGCTTTGGGAAAGGGAAGATCGGGGGAAATTCTGGCGGGTCAGGAACCAAACGCTGTTTTCCCACCCTGGTGGCTGCAGGGAGGTGGGATCTGAGCCGTGGGATTCCCTGGGGCTGGGAGACAACCCATGGAATTCCATGGGGCTGCAGCCCTGGAGTGAGAGCTGTGGCTCAGGGGAAGGCAGGACGGGAGCCATAAATCCAGACAGCTCCTGAAACACGGAGGCTTTTAACGGGCTGTGATTGAAACAGATAAACTCGAGGTGCAGGAGACCTGACAACACCATCCAAGGCTGCCAAGGAGCTCGGCTGGAGCAGGGAAGTGCTGCACTCCAGGGAGGCCTCACCTCCAGCCACACCCCATCCCTTTCTGGGTGTCCCTTTCCAAGCACTTCCACGCCACGGAGCGACCCAAGGCAGGGGATGGGGCTGGAAGAGAAGCTGTTCCTCGACTCCCCTTTCCCAGATCTGCTGGAGCACTGGTTCCCAGTTTGGAGCTGGAATGCAGATGCTACATTTCCCAGCCTGGAGCTATTTAGCTGTTCTAGGAGCCCAAATGCATCATCTCCCTTCTGCAATCAGAACATTTCAGCAGAGGGGGCAAAAAACACAAACAAACCATAAGTGTTCGTCCCCCTCCCCCTTCCTCTTCCTCCCGCCCCCACCCAGCCCTCTCCATCAGCCCTTCTGTTGGAGATGAATTTAAAAAAAAAAAAAAAAAAAATTAAAAATCCATCATTTGCATTTATTCTGAAAGTGGAAACCGTGCAGGGGGAGGGAAAAAATAAAAACAGCTGACAGCAAAGTTTCATTATCCCCGTCGGGCGGAGAGGAGCAAATCAGTAATTTTTTAACAGGCATTGAAGCTCCTTTGCTGAGAGAGTCCTCGAGCCCCGGTGCACCTGCAGCCTGGCACAGCCAAGAGGGGGGTTAATGAGGCCCTTGGATGGCAGGGAGCACAGCTGATGGTGCCAACACAGCCCAAAATCCTCGTGGGGCTGAGCTGGGCCCTCCCCAAATCCATGTGGCTGCGGGAGATGGAGCCTGTCTGGGGGGCCTGGGGGGGTGAGACCCCCTGGCACGGACCCATCGTGGGGTTCAGGCCTCCCCAGGTGGTGCCAACAGGGCTGCTCGAGCTTTGTGAATCCAAGAATTCCTCAAAGCTCGGCCGAGCAGCCTCCACACTCAACCCCCGGGAGCCTGGGCTGGGCATTCCATAGAATCACGGGATTATTTGGGCTGGAAGGACCTTAAAGATCATCCAGTTCCCACCCCCTGCCATGGGCAGGGGCACCTCCCGCTAGACCAGGTTACTCAGAGCCCCGTTTCTCACCTCCCCCACCCAAAGGTGATTTAATAATAAAGGTAAAAATTCCAAAACTTGGCCACAGCTGCTGGGAAAGAGCTGGGCATGGAAGGACTTCCCAGCCACGGGAGTGGCACCAACAGGAATCTCCATCCTTCTTGTACCTCCCCTCCAGCCAGCACTGCCCTTCCCAAGCGCAGCCCCCCCAGGGCTGGGGGTGCTGACCCCCCTCAGGCCACTTTGCTGCAGGTCCAGCACCTCCAGGGCAAAGAGCTGGAGGGCTGGAGCGAGTGGATTCATGGATTGCAAATTATAGGAGTGCTGCTCCACCACAGGGACACGACATCCAGCACCAGGGATGAACCCCCAGCACCAGGGACGGAGCAAAATGTTGGAGAACTGACTCCTGCCAGGAGCAGGGACCACGGCACAGCACCCATCCTGCTCCCCATTTGCACCCCACGGCTTCCCAAACCCCAGTGCACCCCTTGAGCCTCTCCAAAACACCCCTCCAGCCTTCCCTCTTTCCTCCCCAACATGCTTGGAAAGGAAATCTCAGCAGCAGGAGCCTCAGTGGGCTCGTCCATGCCCTCAGCACCCTGGGGACACCCAGGATCACAGGATCATTGCAGTTGGAAAAGCCCTTCAAGACCATCGAGTCCAACCTGTGCCCAGTCCTCACCGAGTGCCACTGAGTCCTTCCCTGGACACCTCCAGGGGTGGGGACTCCAAACCTCCCTGGGCAGCCCCTTCCAATGTTTAACAACCCCTTCCATAAAGAAATTCCTCCTGCTGTCCAACCTGCCCCTCCCCTGGAGCAGTTTGAGATGATTCCCTCTCCTCCTGTCCCTTGTTCCCTGGGAGCAGAGCCCGACCCCCCCCGGCTCCCCCCTCCTGTCAGGGGGTTGCAGAGCCAGAAGGTCCCCCCTGAGCCTCCTTTTCTCCAGGCTGAGCCCCCCCAGCTCCCTCAGCCCCTTCCCCAGCTCCGTTGCCCTTCTCAGGACTCGCTCCCACATCCCTTCCCCTCCTCTTCTGCCCCCGAGAGGGCACAGCCAGCCCGGCCCCATCCCCGGCCCCCTTCCTGCACACCAACCCTGGCTGGGTGGGGATGCTCCCACCCCCCCAGCCACGCTCCCTGCCCTGGGACACGGCTCCCACTGCCCCCTGCCATGGGACACGGCTCCCACGGCCCCTGGCCACGCTCCCTGCCATGGGACACGGCTCCCACTGCCCCCTGCCCTGGGACACGGCTCCCACCTCCCCAGCCACGCTCCCTGCCATGGGACACGGCTCCCACCTCCCCAGCCATGGGACACGGCTCCCACTGCCCCCTGCCCTGGGACACGGCTCCCACCACCCCTGGCCACGGCTCCCACCACCCCTGGCCACACTCCCTGCCATGGGACATGGCTCCCAATGCTCCCTGCCATGGGACACGGCTCCCACTCCCCTGGCCACTCTCCCTGCCATGGGACACGGCCCCCACTGCCCCCTGCCATGGGACACGGCTCCCACTGCCCCCTGCCATGGGACACGGCCCCCACTGCCCCCTGCCATGGGACACGGCTCCCACGGCCCCTGGCCACTCTCTCTGCCATGGGACACGGCTCCCACGTGTCCCGGGCGTGTCCCCGGGCCGCAGAGGCAGCCGCCCCGTGCCCCGGCGGGGATCGATGCTCGGCAAGGCGGAGGATCGATGGCTCTAATTAAACCCTGCCCCGGCGGCTCTGCCCCTCCTGCCCTGCAGACGTGCCGGGGGGGTCTCTCCTGCCCCCGGACGGTGGCAAGGCAGCACCGAGCCGGGTCCCTGCCAGAGCCAAGGGCACCCGGGGCCGCCCTGTTCCCATGGAAAGGTTGGGAAGGGAGGGAAAAGAAAGGCGGGGCAGGCGCGGGTGGGTGTTTCCCACCAGGGCAGGCAAGGAAGGATGGAGAGGGAGGGGGACAAACGTGTCCTCCCCACCCGTGTGTCCAGCCAGGATGGAGCAGGTTCATGACCCGGGCACACACCCACCCCCAGCACAGCAGAGATTCCTTTATCCCTCTTTCCATAGAGGGAAAAAACGCATTTTGGGGGAGATATGTGGTTTTCCTGCGTGGGGGACCAGGACCGAGCCTGGCAGCAACATTAACCCTCCCCCCCAGCGTGACCCCACCACCTCCCAGTCCAGTGCAGTCACCACACCAGTTCTCAGCCAGAGCCATCCAAGGTGCCCCCCACCCTCTCCCATTCCAGCCCACCTCCCCGGGAGGGGAACGAGCATCTCCCAGACCCCAGAGAGGACAATTCATGAAAAGCCAACCAGGGTGAGAATCCCACCCTGCCGGGAGGGGAGGGACGGCTCCTGACAAAGACCAAACCTCCCTTCATACAAAGCCCCCGGCCCTGTGACAGCCCTGCCAGGGCCCGGGGCTCCTCACCCTCTCCCCGCTGCCATCCCAGCCCCCCCAAGGGGGGGTCACAGCCCACCGGCAGCTCCCTGTGGGATCAGACAGGGCTCCTGCCAGGAGCACGGAGCCGTTTCCACAGGCGGGTGAACGCTGGCAGCGTCGGGGGCAGTCTGGTGGGAGATAATTAGCACATCGGAAATGCAATCCTCATTAAAATGAGCGAAGAGCCACCGCTGGGGCTGCAGCGATGGGGCTGCAGCGACCGTGTGGCTTCAGGCAGCTTCGGGGGAGGGGGGACACACTGCCCTGAACCCCGGGATGCGCTGGGGGAGGAGGGGGGTCTGCAGTGCTGGGAAAGCCACGGAGCAACCAGAGGGACTGAAAAGCCCCTGCGACCCCCAAGATCCACGTGCTGGAGCAAGTTTGGGGTCCCTGGGACTGACCCAGCTATAGGAAGGGCTGAACCCCCTGCCTGGAAGCAGCGCAGGACCCACCCCCCCCCCAGCCGGGACCCCTCCATCTCCATCCTTGAGCGGGAGGCGGCGGGATGTGACCCCCGCTCCCACCCCCGAGGCGCCTGGGAAGGGGCGTAGCTCCCGCGGGTGCATTCCCGGATCCCAGCCCCGCCAGAACCAACTTCCCGGGGAGTTGGGGGCTGGCACCGGGAGGCAGCAGCAGAGGGTGGGTGGGCACACGCGGGGGCCGAAGCATCGCCACTCCCCAGCCTGTGCGAGCACAGCCCGGGCGAACGGGGAGAGAACAAAGAGGGGAGAGGCTGCGGGGCGAGGGCTGAGCTCCCCGCGGCGAGGGCAGACAAAGGGACCCCCACCCACGGCAGAAGAACCCCGCCAGCGTCCCCGTCACCCACCGGGGGCTGGCACGGGGCAGGGCAGCGCTGGCGGCTGCATCACACACGCGTGTGCACACCCACCCACCCACCCGCACACACCCACCCTGCTCCCGCGGGGGGATCAGACCCCGCCAGGGGGGCTCCCCTTCGCCCCCCGAACACGCGGGGAGCAGCTGGGCCGTGGCACAGGGCGGGCAACCTCCGGAGTTATTTTAAGTTTCCCTCCCCGACGCCTCCCCCCTCCACGCCCCAGCCCAGCCCGGGATGCGCCAGATTTTTTTTCTATTTTTTTTTTTTTCCCTCCCGCAAAGGACGCCGAAAATATCTCACAAGGGGCGACCTGCAGCCCTGTGAGCTCGTCCTGCCCTTTGTGTCTCGGCAGAGGGTGAGGGGGGGAAAGGAAAGCGGGGAGGCAGCAGGTAGGGGAGAGCCCGCAGCCTCCCTCCTCGCCCATCTGCCTCCTGGAGAAAGGAAATCCAGAGCCCGGCAGCACCAGCCCGGCTCGGTCAGCAAAACATCCCATTTAACGCCCAGCGCCGCGAGCAGGGAGCGGGAACAGCCATGGGCACAGTCAGCGAGCCGTGGGCACAATCAGCGAGCCACGGGCACAATCCGCGATTCCTCCGAGCCCCCCGGCGAGCCCCCGCCCCCCAGACCCCCGGCGCTCCCCCGTTTCTAGGACAGCGGCTCTCCGGCTACTTTGTCCCTTCGGAGCCGCCCCCCGACAACAAACAACCCCAAAAAGCAGCATCACCGCCGGCACCACCTGAGCACCCCCAGCACCCCCACCCCCTGGTTTGTCACCACATCCCAGTGCCTGGCACAGACCCCCCCCACCCCGGAGCGCCACCACCCCTCACACTCCCTTCCTGGCTGTCAACCCCCAGCCACCAAAACTCCAACGCCGGGAGCAATGATTTTTTTCTTTTTTCCCCCCAATTCTCCCCCTCTTTCCCCCCCCCACCCCCCCCCGAGCATCATCACCGCTGCCCCTCCCGGCGACATGGGAGGAAGGGAGGGGAGGGGGGGGAGAGGAAGAGGAGGAAGGCAAAAAAACCACACGAATAAAAAAAATACCTGCTACTTAAGAATGGATGCACATAGTGAGAGTGACATGCCTTGAGAGGGTGTATTCCCCATTTCTGCTGGCCTCCGCTCTCGCGCTGTGGTGGGTGCTTTTTTTTTTTTCCTTTCCTTTTTTTTGGGGTTTTTTTTTTTTTTTTCCTCCCGGAGAAGGGGCTCGGGCCCAGCCGAGCGCTGGGATCCGGCGGCGGGAGCGGGAGCGGGAGCGCGCGTGTGTGTGTGTGTGTGTGTGTGTGTGTGCGGGGGGGGGGAACGCGCAGCTCCGCGCTCTACAAAGGAACAAATGGGAAAAACACATTAGCTCATGATAGATTAATGTGCGGGGAGACGGCTCCCCCTCTCTCTCTCTCTCTCTCCGCTCCCTCTTAAAGGCCCCCTACGTTTTAGCCGGTGATAGGGCGGCGCAGCCCCCGGGGCCGGCAGCGATCCTCGGGTGGCACCTTCTTGTCACCGGGGGCCGTCACCTGCTGCCGGCGGAAGAGGCAGCCGGGCCCAGGGGAGGGCACAGGTGATGGGGAGGGAGGAGCGAGCGGGAGACAGGATATTGGGAATGGCTGGATGGTTGGGGGTTGGAAGGGACCGTCGCCGGGGTCACCTGGGCCAGCGGGACCCGCCCCGGCACCGCAGAGCGGGCGGTGGAACAGCGTCTGTGCCGCTGCCGGGTGGCACGAGGGTCCTGCCCGGGCAGACGTGTTGCTTCTGGGGGGGAAAAGAAGCAAAAATAGCGGTGGAAACGCTGCCGGGATGAGCAGTGACTGCGCCCGGCCGGGCGGGACCCGCAGCTCCCAGAGGACGAGGTGACACGGCCTGTCCCTATTCCCAGGAATTCCCGAGGGACCCTCTGCAGCAGAGCGAAGGTGGCACCGGGGCAGCCGTGCCCAGGGGCAGCCCCTGACAGCGGTGCCCACCGTGGTGGGGTCGCTGTGAGGGGGGGCTCAGCTCCTGCCTGGCAGTGCCCACCGCGGTGGGGACCCGGTGACAGGGGGCTCAGCCCTCGGTGCCCACCGTGCCAGGGACACACCCAAAGGCTCTCGTGGTCCGGGGGAGAACATCCCCCTGGTGTGACGGGCACCCAGAGGTGCCCTGCTGGCACCTGACCCCGGCTGGCACCTCCTCGCCGAGAGAAACCAACAGGGAGAAAAGGGGGGGGGGGGGGGGAAGAACAGGGAAAAAATACACAATAAATAAGAGGTTTTTGAGTCGTGACGTTTCCCAGGAGCAGCGAGGAGGGGTCGGGGCTTTCCCCCTCCCTTCCCTCCGCGCCGGGGCCGCTCTCAGGAGCGGGGGGAGCAGAGCGGGGCCGAGGGGGGGTGGGCGCTCAGCAGCCCCCGCAGCGCTGCATTAGAGCCGCTGCCCGGCGGCGCGGGGGGGCCGCGGCGGCTCCATTAGAGAACATCCAGGGGGCAAAAGCCTTTTCCAGCGCCAGCCGAGTGCGTCCTGATGGCCCTGACGTGCCGCTGGCAGCAGGGTGCCCCAGCACGCATTGATGGGGGGGGGCCGGGGTGGCACGGGGGTGGCACGGGGGTGGCACCCGCTGCGACGTGCCCGCTGTCCCCGCTCTGGGATGGACCCCTGCGGCTCGTCCCGGGCTCCCAGGTAACCCCATCACCTCCCATCCCCACCCTGCACCCCTCTTGCCACGGTGAGAGGGGGAGGAAGGGGGGGCTCTGCCTGCGGGGGAGCACCGGAGACAGAGAAAGGGGGAAAAAAAAGATTAATGGAAAATAGAGACGGGGAAAAAGTTGCTGTTTAGACCTGGGAGCACTTCAGAGATGTGATAGGAGGTGAAGTGGAGTGAAATCCTCCAGTCTGTTCCTTGCTGGTAGGCAGATTAGCCGAGCTAAAGTTCCCCCCCCGGCATTAAAAGTCTCTCATTTAATACCAAATCCTGATCTGCTGCTCTCCAGGAGATGCTACTGGGAAAGTTGGAGCTTCCCATGGCAGGAGGGGGATCGTGGACACATCCCCAGCCAAGGGGAAGGACCTGCCTGGGGCAGATCCTGCCCTCCGCACCCGCCCTGGGCTGATCCCACAGCGCTGCCCCGGAGAGAGCATCAGGTGGGAAATGCAAGGAGAGAGGTGGAAAACACTCCCTGGCCCAGTGGGAGCTGCCTTGGCCCCCAAGGAGCAGACTGGAGGTGTTTTGGGGTGTCTGGGCCGGAGATAAAGCTGAGCAGCCAGGAAGGCCAAAACCAGCAGTGCTGGGACACTTCCCAGTGCCACCAGTGACGCTCCAGGCGTTTGGCACCAGCAAGAGCAAAGCCAGGCCTGGAATGGGGGGTGATGGCACTGACAGCTCCCCAGCTCTGCAGCTCCTGGAGAGGCAGGGTTTGATCACAGCAGATCCAAGGGAGGCGGTGAAACGTCTCTAAATGAGCTGAAACGCCGCCTAATCGGCACATCTCTTTCCTAACAAGTTACATATTCCCTTCAGAGCTCCAGTCATCTTCAAAAACACATTAAGGAGAAATATTCCAGCGCTAAAATGTATTAAACAAGCACTTCATCCTCATCAGCAGAGAGGTTATGGACCTTTGCTGGTCTCCTTCCAATAACCTTCCACGGGAGGTGCCACGAGGCAATTCTCTCCCTGTTTGCAAAAATCCATTAAGAACACGGGCGTGAGGGGCCGGCCCCGGGTGACACAGAACCCCTGCCGGCCTTCCCAGGGGCGGGCAGGGCAGGATGGGGAGGGGTTGTGGCCCCCAGAGGCTCCCCAGGGCAGCCCACGGGGAGCAGCTCCCACCCAAACCCCCGGGGAGTGACCCAAAAGCATCCAGGGTTCCTCGGAAAAAAGCCAAGTGTGAGCCACCAAGGGTTATTTATTTCTGGTTTTCTGAGTATTTGTGAAAGGGGAAGGGAGAGGGAAGGTCCTGCAGCTGAAAGAGAGAGGAGTTTAATTTGGAAGGGAAAGCTGATGTCACGTTTAACCACGGGGTGCCAGGAACTGGCACTTCAGCAAAGAACCAACACCCAGCCCCATGGGAGAGCTCTGGGAACGGGGCTCCAAAAGACCCTCAACACCCACCCCACTGCAGAGACCTGCAGCCTTTTCCTTCCCAATAAAAGAGGGAAAGGGAAGCACAGAAGCCCTGAAACTTTCTGGGTTCTCCCCAGCTTGGGGACAACTTCACAGCCACCGTCTCAGCCTCCCTCTCCCAAACCCTCCCAGTCCCACAGAAGAGGCTCAAGGTCCTTCCACCGCTGGGCTGGACAGGAGGAACACGAAAGCTGAGCCTCAGCTCTTAATTATTTATCATATGTTTCTTTTTTTGTCTTACTTGCCTTAAAAAGTCCTTTGAAGCACCGCCACGGGATGAGATTTGGGTGCTCCTTGCTTTTAATTAGCCATCCCCACAAACCAGACCATCCTCATCCTCATCCTCATCCTCATCCTCATCCTCATCCTCATCCTCATCCTCATCCTCATCCTCATCCTCATCCTCATCCTCATCCTCATCCTCATCCTCATCCCCTGCCGGGCAGCCCGAGCTGACCAGGGCAACTCCCACCTCCAGCAGGTTGGGAAGGTTTTGGGGAGCAGGAGCTCGTGACATTTGGGCCTCAAACAGCACCCACAGATGGGTGAGGGTCGGCACTGCAGCCTCCCCCTCTCCAGGCCACAAGAAACCCCCCTGAGGTGCCCCAAAAGTTGGATACTGTGATGTTGATTGGATGTTCTTGGCAGCTCTGGTGTCAGCAAACCCGCCCAGCCATGAGCTCCCAGTTCAGGCATCAGCAAAAAGGGAGTTTTCCTCTCACCAGTCTGACTCCACTGCCACCCACACCACAGGGAACTTCACAGCAGGCACTCCCAAACCTGCCCACCCCCCAAAAAAAGAGCCCCAGCTCGTCTGTGCCCCATCCTTCAAACCCACCGGCTCCACCCAAGGGGAGGTTCAAACCCTGTGCCTGGAAGAGGCTGTAGATGGGAGCGTTGGTGTGAGCATCACCTTGGCACCCTGAGCCTCACCTGGGCAGCCACAGCATCACCTGGGTCCCGTGACCCTCCCCTGACCACCCCAAACCTCCCCTGGGTACCCTGAACCTCCCCTGGGTACCCTGAACCTCACCTGGGTACCTTGAACCTCACCTGGGCAGCTTTAGCATCACCTGGGTCCCCTGACCCTCCCCTGGGTCCCCTGAACCTCCCCTGGGTCCCCTGACCCTCCCCTGGATCCCCCAACCCTCCTCTGGGCCCCCGACCCTCCCCTGGGTCCCTTGACCCTCCCCTGGATCCCCCAACCCTCCTCTGGGCACCCTGAACCTCACCTGGGTCCCCTGACCCTCCCCTGGGCACCCTGACCCTCCCCTGGGTCCCCTGACCCTCCCCTGGGCACCCTGACCCTTCCCTGGGTACCCTGACCCTCCCCTGGGCACCCTCAGCATCACCTGGGTCCCCTGACCCTCCCCTGGTCACCCCGGGCCCTCGGGGGGTTGCTCTGAGCTCGCCCCCCACGTTAACAGTGGTTATCGATGCCGTGTGTGTGTGTGAGCTCAGCCCAAAGCCCCCCCCAGCTCCAAGCAGGGACACATCCAGGCCCTGGACGTGGGAATTCAACCTTTCCAACCCTCATGACCCACCCCAAAAGCAGGAGAGGGGGGCAGAGCCCGTGGTGCCCCCGGGGCCATCCCAGCCCTCCCCTCTCCGCCTCTCCCGGGAAGCTCCGAAGCAAATCCTGAGCATCTGAAGCTCCAGAGCCTGCCTTGCTCATATTTTTAATACATCTTCACACAGAGCCATCCCACACACATCTGTCCCCTCGGCACAGGCTCCCAGTCCCCCCCTTTTTCCCCCCCCCGTGCCCAGCCCTTGCCCACGCCGGCCCCGCAGCCCCCGTTTCCATTTTTACAGCTCCCAGTCACGCTCCAGCCCCGGCAGCCTCAGCCTGCCCCGCCACACGGGCCTGGGGATGTGCCTTCTCCACTCCCCCCCCTCCAGACAGGCTCCATCCTCTTCCCAAATCCACCTGGGAAGCCGAAGGAAACCTTTGCATTCCCTTTAATCACCGTTCATGTCGCCTCCCAAAATCCGCCCGCGGGGTCCTGGCCTGCCACGCCCAGAATTCCCACCCCTGAGCAGCCAATTCCGGGCTAAAAATAGCGGATTTTGCACCTATAATTCTGCAGCCTCTAAATAGAGTCGGTGTTATTCCTTTCCCCAAATGTAAAATGAGGAAAACAGGCATGGAGCAGGGAAAGGGGCTTTGCCTTCGATGCTGGAGCCAGCCCAGGGTCCCTGCTCTGCCCCAGCTGCCTCAGCCCATGGAAATCTCCTTCTGGGAGGGCAGGGGAGAGGCTGGAGCACTCCAGAAACGAGCAGGAGAAGCAACAAAAACATCTAGAAGAGGAGAAATATTGCAGAACCCAAAAAAATTCCCCATCCTGCCCCAAACTGGGATGAAACTGGGAGGAGCTGGATGCCCAGTTTCGCAGGGAGTGCTGAGGGCTTATTAGCAGCTAAATATTGTGTGCTGGGAGATGTTTGTAATCAAAGCCACAGCCAGCAAATAGATTTTTATTGTCTCAGGAAGGGACCCTTCGCTGCCCGTGCGTCCCTTCCCATCTGGAGCCCATCAGGAAGCTGACAGTCCCTCTTGGAGCCTGTCCACACCTGATTTCCTCTGGGAACTGGTCTGTGAAGCTCACATGTGCTCAGCCAGCTCAGAGGACGGAGCAATCCTCATCCTCCACCCTCTCCAGCAAACCCAGACTCGTGGCCCATCCCCACCCCATAGAGGTGGAAGGAGGGGACAACCCCAACCACGGCAGCTCGAGGGGAAAGGGGTTGAAGCAGCAGAAATCGGAACATCAAAGGTGAAAAGGCACCTTGGTGGGGGAGTTTGGACCCTCAGCTTGGTGTTTTCCCTAAAAAGCTCAGCCCCAAAGTGGAAACCTGGATGCCAGGGCCGGACCTTGAGCACCCCTGGTCACCCCCAGCAGCACTGGGGTGTCCCAGCACAGCTGTGCCTGTCCTGAGAGCAGCATTCCATGGCTGCTTCCACAGGGACTGACCCAGCAGGGCACAGGAGCACCCACAGACACCAGCAGGGTCAGCTGGAGCTGGAGCTGGGCCCTGGAGGGGCCACTGAGCTCCCCTGCTCGGGGACACGGGGGTGACACGGTGACACTGCTCCGTGGCAGCTCCCTCTCACTGCCATTATCCTCTGCTTTCCTTTGGGCATCGGGAAGAGGAAAAATCTCCATGGCAACCGAGGACAGATGTGACCAGGACTTGTAATCGCGCTCCAGAGCCAGCCCAGCACGTTTTGGGGCTGAACCAGGGCCCCCCCCCCGTGCCAAATATGCTGCAAACCTTCTGCCAGGGGAACCTGCCACGAGCAGGGACGTCGAAGAGCCCAAATTTTACAGCAGAGAACGTGGGCAAGGGGGGCACTTGGGGTGGGCCCCCACTTCTAACCCCCAGCCCGGTGTCTCCAGCTCAGCAGGGCACTGGGGTGCCCTCTGCCCCCCAGGAGGAGGGTGGGCTGGGGGTTATGCCCAGGTTCAGCAGGCTGTGGCCACCTTCCAGGGCTGGCACTGAGGAGGAGGCACTATCCAATATCCAATATCCAATATCCAACATCCAATATCCAATATCCAACATCCAACATCCTCAGCCAATATCCAGATTTCTCTTCCCAAGTGCCGTGTGGGCAAAGAGCTGTCGATGTACCACGTAATGACAGCAGAGCAGGAGGGGGTGGAGGAAGAGGATGGGCAAGAAAAGGGGCGGAAAACAGGTTGGGAGGGTCAGATCTCCTCCCCTGTCGCTCCAGATTTGCCATCTCTCTGTGCAGTGGGTGACACTTCGACCCCTGAAGCCTCACAAAGCTCCAAGCCCTCCTTGGCACTGCTTGGGTTTGTCCCCAGAGCCTGGCCATCAAATGGGGACAGAGCCTGGCCATCAAATGGGGACAGAGTCTGGCCATCAGATGGGGACAGAGCCTGCCCATCAAATGGGGACAGAGCCTGGCCATCAGATGGGGACAGAGCCTGCCCATCAGATGGGGACAGAGCCCAGCACTGCTGTTCCTTGAGGGTGGAGCTGGTGGCCACAGGACAGAGAGCTCTGCAGCCCCCCGAGGGCCACCAGAGCCACCCCAGCCTCCCCTGGGGAAGGGGAGGCAGCTGCTTTGCGAGGTTTGATTTCTCCCTGCAGCTTTTAAGAGGATTTGCTCGTTGGAAGGAGCAGCTCTGCTGATTGCAGGGGTGACCGACATTTCCACCAGCCAGGCAAGAAATCCTGCCCTGACCCTCCAGACGAGGGGGCCTGGCTGGGGGCCAGGCTTGGGGCTCGCTGCCTTCATCCCTCCTTTCCTCTGTGGTCAGGGCACCACCAGCAGACCCCGAGGAATCCCCAGAACAGGGAGAGAAAAGCCCCCCGAGGCCCCCCGTGCCAGCTGGGCATGGACAAGGCTGGGGATGCAGCAGGAGGGAAGGGCAGGCTGGAAAACCTGCCTGGATGGTGGGGTGGGATCTGCCAACACCACCTGGTGCCAGCCAGGGCAGCCAGAAGGACACTTGTGATGGAAATGGCTTCGGCTCAGCGGGATCTGCCCAATCCTCGGGGTGCCAGGGGAAGGTGTGGGAAACAGGAGCCGTCAGAGAAGGTTCTGGGGCCTTCTCCAGAGCATCAGGGCAGCTCAGGAGAAATCCACGGGCGTTTGCTGGGCAGTTCAGCGTTGGGACAGGAGAGGTGAGGGCTCAGGGCTGATCCCAGGCGGGCACTGAGCACTCAGAGCCAGGGAGAGGTGCCAGGGCGGGCGGGGAGAGGTCGTGGAGGGCCAGGAGGGAGGAAAAGCAGCGGCTGATCTGTGGTTTTCCCTGCTGGGAGGAGGGAGGGCAGCAGAGAGGAGCGAAGAGAGGAGCAGTGCAGCAAAACCACGAGGGTGAAGAGCCACATCCACGGGCAGCAGCAGCAGCAGCAGCAGCAGCAGCGTGGGCGTGCTCGGGGTGAAAGGATGCCCGGGCGAGGTCAAGGGCAGGCCTGGACCCCTGGGGCCTTGGAATTAGAGGGGATTGGGAAGAGAGGAGTTCGGGCAAGAGCCTGTGCCAAATAAAAAGGGGGATGTGAAGATTAAGGCACCGTGGAAGGGGAGAGGCGAGGAGAGAGCTGAGTCACGGCTCACACCTCGCTCCGGGGAAGTGCCGGAGCGGAGCGGGGCTGTCTGCAGCAGTCGGGAAGGGAAGGGAAAAGGGGAGGATGGAGGGCTCGGGCGGGGATTAAACGTTATTTACCACGGCTGTGCTTGAGCTGATGGCCAGACAGCCACCAGGAGACAGCACAGAGGCAATCCTGGGTCATCAGCAGCGCTCGCAGATCCCTCTGCTCCTCCCAGTGCCCCGGAGTGACAGCGTGGGATGGAGGCAGAGTGGAACCCGAGCCAGCAATAAGTTGGATTCCTCCAGGTCCTCGCCCTCCCGAGGCAGGATTTCACCTGTTCAAAGCCAGGGGGTCCTTGGGCTGCCCGTGAGACCCCCGGGGAGGGGCCGGGTGGGTGACACTGCGTCACACCCTGCACGGGGGGGGGCTCGGGGGGTGGAAGTGTCTAAAAAGAGCCACTCGAAGGCTATTTCTGCAGCAGAAGGAACCAGAAATCTGGGTCAGGAGGGGGTAGGAGGCACGTCAGTGGCTTGCTGGGTGAGAAAGATGTGTTCCTCCAAATTTGGGGGACGAGGAGCCCGATGGCAGCAGCTCAGCCATGGGGGTGGGGGGGCCCGGGGGTGTCCCCAGCTGGGGACCAGGGACTTGGTGCCATTTCCAGCGACACTCTGGGACTGCAAAGGACACAAACTGAGCAGTTAAGGAGGTTACAGGGATCTGCCTCTTGCACAGGGGTCGATTCTCTCCCGAGCTCCACAGGCGGTCGATGCCAAAGGATGCCCGAAGTCCATCCTCCCCTGGCTCCGTGCTGGGCTGGCCCCGGGGGGGGCAAAGCCACGGGGGGGGCAGTTTGGGCTGACAATCTTCCCAAATCGATGAGCAACAGGAGCGTGGCATGAGGTTTTTCTTCTTGCTTCCCACTGACTCACTGCTCTGCACTTGGCAACTCGAATATTGTTGATTATCTCCCCCGTCACACACAGGAGAAAAAAAAAAAAAAAAAAAGAGAAAAAGGAAGGATTTTTGGCAAAGAGTTCTAGAAAACTTGGGTTCATCCCAGTACGAATGAGCAAAAGTTTTTTGAAGAGTCGAAAATGTGCAGGATGGGAAAAAAAAAATCTTTTCCTGAAAAGCTGAAGCTGGCTGTCTGCTCCCCTCCTCGGCCCTGGGAAGGCAGCAGCATCTTCCTGTGCTCGTGGTGCTTTCTCCACTGGGCTGAGACAGTAAACACCCTCCTTCCCAGCTTCCTTGCCCCTTGGGCTGGAGAGAAATTCCCTTGGATTTGGGAGAGGACAGGGAGGCACAAAGGGATGGGGAACCCATTTCAAGGAGCTGCCGAGCCCCGAGGAAAGCAGCTCCCGAGGAGTTTTTCCTCCCTTGCTTTCTTGAAATGCAGCAGCAGCTGCCAGCAGGCTGTACCTTTAAATCAGAGCCAGGCTGATCCCCAGGATAGCAGCTGGAAAGGGCATATCCATGGCTCCGACAGGGATAAGAGCCTCTGCAGTCCCTGGGAATTAGCAACCACGGGCTGGGAGGGGAGCCCGGGGCTGCCTGGCTGCAGCTCTTTGAGAGGCTCTGAGGGGGATGTTCAGCCCCGTGGGGTGGAGGGGAGGAAGGGCTGGAGGTGCAGAGGGAGCTGCAGAGGCCCAGCGAGCTCAGCTCACCCAGGGCTGGTGGCCACAGGGCTTGGGCTTGGCTCGGGCCACGACCAGGAGGGCTCAGCCTGTGCAGGGCTGGCTCCCTCCCCCCAGAGCTCAGTGCCCTGCACGGGGCAGCAGCAGCTGGAAGGAGCTGCCAAGTTAAACCCAAACACAGGCAGGAGGGGGGGGGATGCTCAGGGGGGGCAGGAGAGCAGCCCCCTCCCAGCTGCCTCACCCCAGTCCCAGAGCACTGCCCGAGGTGGTGCCATTCAGGAGGGATATTGGGGTGCTGGAGCAGGTCCAGAGGAGAGCAACGAGGCTGGGGAAGGGACTGGAGCACAAGTGCTGTGAGGAGAGGCTGAGGGAGCTGGGGGGGCTCAGCCTGGAGAAGAGGAGGCTCAGGGGAGACCTCCTCACTCTCTGCAACTCCCTGACAGGAGGGGGGAGCCAGGGGGGGTTGGTCTCTTTTCCCAGGCAACCTTCAGCAAGACAAGAGGGCTGGGTCTTCAGCTGTGCCAGGGGAGGGTTAGGTTGGAGATTAGAAAGAATTTCTTTCCAGAGAGGGTGCTCAGCCATTGGAATGGGCTGCCCAGGGAGGGGGTGGATTCTCCATCCCTGGAGGTGTTTAAGGACAGACTGGATGTGGCATCAGTGCCATGGGCTGGGAACCACAGCAGGGTTGGATCAAGGGTTGGACTTGATGATCTCGGAGGTCCCTTCTAAACCCAGCTGATTCTCTGATTCTCTGATTCATTTGGGATGGCAATGCCAATCACATCTCCCTCAGCCTGCTCTCCTCAGGGTTGGCTTTGCCAGCCAGAGCTAATTAAATCCTGGATGCAGTCGCTGCTCCAGTGAAAGTTTCTTTTCTGTGACAGCCGAGCCAAGGGCGGGGGCAGCCGGTGCTGCCTCGGATCCAGCAAGAACCTCTCCCACAGCCAATTCCCAGAGGTCCTGCTGCTCCCTGGGTGTGTGGGCAGGTCCAGAGCGAGACCCTCCTTCCCTGGGTCTGCCCAGGTAACAGTCCCAGTGTTTCCAAGAGAGGGACACCCATGGGGTGACACTCCCAGGGTGGGAGGTGCTCCCTGCCTTTAGCATCACACCCTTGCGGGTGCACAGGGCATCCTGTGGGCACCCTGTGGGCATCAGGTCCTTTGTGAGACCTCAAGGAGCTTCTTTTGTCGGTGCAGAGCTGTGTGGCAGACACAGCCTGGCCCCCAAATTAGTGGTTGGCTCAAGAGATCACAGCCCAGACACAAACCAAAGTTACCCGGGAGCCCACAGGTTGTGCTGGCACAGCCAGGCACTCAGAGCTGCAAAAAACCTTCACTTTGACTCCCAGCTGGGGGAAGGCAGAGAGGAAAGGCAGTTTTCACCCCTTAACCCAGCCCTGCCCGGAGGCAAAGCCATCAGACACCTTCCAGCAGCAAAGGAAAACAAGGAATAAGGAGAACTGGGGGGAGCAGCGAAGCCCCCTGAGGTTCTGGGTGTCCCCCAGCCCTGCTCCCAGGCAGTGCCTGGCCCAGTTTCCACGAGGGGAAAACCCCTCCAGCCTCAGTGGTGCTTTATGAGGAGATCTTCACCCCAGGACAGGAATATTCCAGTGCCATTTGCTCTTTGAAACCCGGGATTGCTCCGGGTGCAACGACTGCTCTCGTGTGTTTTCCCCCAGCTGATCCCACCTGCTCCTCGTGTGGAGCTTCAAGAGGACTTCCAAAGGCATCACAAATACTGGGGGGCACCTCCCTAACGTCCCTTCCACGTCACTGAGTGCTCACAGTGCTGGGGAGCCCACCCAGCAGGCAGAGTTAAAGCAGTGACAGGAACCCCACAGCCAGGCCCCCATTCCCAGCTCCCATATGCTGCCTCCAGGACTCTCCATCTCTATTTTTGGGCCAGCCACGCTTGCCTGCCTCCAGGGGAAGGTGGGTGGTGGGGAGGCTACCACAAGCTGTTGTGCCTCGAGGGAGTTTTTTTCGGTGTTCTTGTGAAAGCTGGGCACCAGTTTGGGGAGTAAACTGGGCAGCCTGGGACGTGTGAGAGCTCTGGGAGCAGCAGGAGATGCTGGGGAGGGGGGATGAGGAGCAGCATGGACATCCAGGGCTGGGCACACAGGGCAGGGGAGGGGAGAAATCAGACCTGCCAGGTTTTGTCTGGCTCCATTCACAAGATCCTTCCGTGGCACCAGGGCAGGGCAAGTTGTCTCTTAAAAAAAACCTCAAACAGAGGAGGGGAGGAGATGAAAGGAAAAAAAAAATGTGCTTACGTGCTCCCACCCCTAATTCAGCCTGTCCAGAAACCAGCTCTCCAATAAACCTGTTCAACAGCACTTGAGTCCACGAGATGCAGCAAATAAATCATATCCCTGGGAGGGAAGAGCCGACACAGGCAGAGCCCGGAGGAGGGAGCGTGGAAAAAAAAACTGTCTCGCTGCCTGAATCGTGCTCGGGGATTTGGGCAACCGCCTCACCCGAATGGGCAACCTGGGGGGGGGCCACTTGGTCCCCCTTCAGCCCCCTCCCAGCAGGCTGGAGGGTGGCAAGGAGAGGGGAAGGAGCAGGAGCCGTCCTTGCTGTCACGCACAGGTGCCTTCCCTCTCACCAACGCTGCCAATCCGGGGAGAAAATGGGCTGGAAAACAGCTCCCGAGGGAGAGCGGGCGGCTGGAGACGGCGGGAGGAGGCAGGGGAGGAGTCCCGAGATGCCTCGCTGGCGAGTTCACGGCGAGGGGAATCGCTGCCCATTTTGGAACGATTTGTCCGAATCTTGGGGAAAGGGGGTGAAAAAAACGCGGCTGGCAGGAGGGGTGGGGGCAGGAGGGGCCAAGGAGTGCCAGGGCCAGTGCCCCCCGAGGGAGGAGAGGAGCTGGGGGTGCTCGGCATCGCCCTGGAGCTCCTCTTCCATCTCCAAATCCAGCCAAGGGGAACACCCATCCGGCTGCAAAACAGCTCCACGCCACTGGCACGGGGCTAAAACTGGCCACAGGTCCAGATCCAGGGGTAAGCACAGCCCTCCTCCTGGCCAGGAGCCTGCCAAGGGGTCTGTCCGGGCTCAAAGGAAGGAAAAATCAATCTGTTCACCAGAGAGAGAGGCTACACGTGACAGAAATTCCTGTCCAGACTTTCAGCTGGAAAGACTGAGGGTTTGCCCCTGGAGCCAAAGAAGTGGTGAACAGAACCTGGAGCAAGGCTGGGCCAGCTCTGGGCAAGGCTGGACCAACTCTGGGTGAGGCTGGACCAACCCTGGGCAAGGCTGGACCAATTCTGAGCAAGGCTGGACCAGCTCTGGGCAAGGCTGGACCAACCCTGGGCAAGGCTGAACTAATTCTGGGCAAGGCTGGACCAGTTCTGTGCAAGGCTGGACCAACTCTGGGCAAGGCTGGGCCAGCTCTGGGCAAGGCTGGACTAGTTCTAGGCAAGGCTGGACCAACCCTGGGCAAGGCTGGACCATTCTGGGCAAGGCTGGACCAGCTCTGGGCAAGGCTGGACCATTCTGGGCAAGGCTGGACCAGCTCTGGGCAAGGCTGGACCATTCTGGGCAAGGCTGGACCAGCTCTGGGCAAGGCTGGACCAGTGCCACCCCCTCAGCCTGGCCAGGGTTGCCCCAAGCTGGTTTTAACCATCCCAGGAGCCAGAGCTGCAGAGGAGCAGGGCTGGTGTTTGCTGAGCCCAGAACTCCCCCCAGGGACAGATTTCGAGTGTTCTGCACTAAACCCAGCCCTGCTTGATGGTTGCTCCCGTTGCCCTGGAGACAAGACAGGCTTTATTTATGCTTTTTCTGATGACCAAGACGGCACCAGGCTGATGTGGCTCATTGATTCCCCCTAATGAAAACCTTGGTGAACCAGAATGTTGGCCCGCTGAGTGCTGGGGAACCTCCCGAGCCAAGGCAGAGCCAGCACGAGCTGCTGGTGCCCGGAGGTGGATCAAAACCAGGATCTTCTCCAACTGCACAGGGAGCCAGGGGGAAAAAACCACACGTGGAGGGGGCCAACATTCCTCTCCAGTGGTACCAGGACTCCTGAGCCACGCTGCTTCCCTCGGGGATTTTGTTTCCCACTAATGGTGCAAAACTGCAGAGGAACCAAGAGTTCTCCTCTGATAAAACGCCTGAAGGAGGGGGTGTAAGGATCCCAAATCCCAACAGGCTCATCACCACAGGGGTGCAGGGAGGAGGGGTGTGGGTGCCAAGCCTCTTAAACATCAATAATTACTGCGCTGGAAAAACACACACACACTTTATGTTTAAGAAACTCAGAAGAGCAGAGGGGTGGGTGTGGAAAAAAACCCCTCTGGGTGTGATCTCCTGGATTATCAGCAAACTGCCTCCTGCAGAGCTGACAGGCAGAGGCAAAACAGCCCTTGCACCCCCAGGGGCTGATGGAGGGAAGGGATCTGTCACCCGGGGAGTGATTAAATGGACAAATGGAGCTGCAGCCTGAGGAGGAGCAGCCCCAGGGGGGGTCAGCGCTGGCACGGGGGGAGGCAGATCTGGGGGGCTCCAGGGGATCCATCCCTGACCAGCACTGGGTGTTCCGTCCTCGGGATGGAGGGATGAGGGTGGCAGGACTGAGGGAGGGATTGCTGCCCTCTGGAATCTGGAGGGGTGTGGAGAGACTCTTGGCTCCAGGGGATCCATCCCTGCCCAGCAAGGGGTGTTCCATCCTCGGGATGGAGGGCTGAGGGTGGCAGGACTGAGGGATTGATTGCTGCCCTCTGGAATCTGGAGGGGTGTGGAGAGACTCTCCCAGGCGGGACCTGCCCCGTCTGGCCCACCCTGCCAGGGGCTTTCTGGAGGTCAGCAGCTTTTTGGCTACCAGGGTTGACATCTCAAAGTGTTTTCCCGTTCTGGGTCGGGATAAAAAGGAGTTTTCTTTCACAGGGGGTGCCCAGGAGGAAGAGGATGGGAGGGAAGGCACCAGGGTGGCACATCCAGGCAGGGACACCACGAGTCCCCCAGCCTGACTCCACCACAGCCACAGCCAGATGTGGCACATCTGTTTGCAGCAGAACCCAGCCCTGCCCTCAGCACCTCTGACAGTTCCACAGTTCCTGCATGAAGGCACCACCACCCCCCCAGAACCCCCAGAACCCTCCTGGGTGACCCTGTGGGGAAACCCACCCAGACCACAGCTTCCAGAAACCCCCCCAAAAAAATCCATCCCAACTCTGCCTGGAGCTGCCCCTGCTCGGCTTTGCCCCCTTTCCTGAGCAAATCCCACCCCACATCCCCACCCCGGAGCCTGGTGGCACCAGGGCTTGTTTAGTCTGAGCAGGAGGAGGCCGAGGATGACATGATGAAGGTCCTCCAAGACTTAAAGGGCAGCAGCTGAGGACAGGAATAATCTGTTCTTTGTGTCTGCCGAGCAAAGGACAAGGAATAATGGGCTTAAACTGCAGCAAGGGAGGTTTTGACTGGATGGTAAGAAAAACTTTCTAATAATAAGGATTATTAAAGCCCTGAGACAGCCCGGGGAGGGAGAGGGATCTCAGTCACCCGAGGCTTTTAAGAACAAGACAGACAAATATCTGTCAGAGATTAGATAGGAACGGCTGATCCTGCCTTGGGGCAGGGGATAAATTAAATTACCTCCTCAGGTCCCCTCCAGCTCTCCCTTTCTGCAGGTCCCCCACGTCCCCCGGGCCGTGTGGCTTTAAGGAGGAGGCATCTCCCTGAGAAAACAAGCACATCAATCACCGGGAGAGCGGTGCCATTAGCGGAGCTGGGCAGGGGTGAGACCCTCCAACCCTGCTGGCACGAAACCGCGGGATCGATTGGCTCCATCGATCACTCCCCCGATTCCCTGGGAAGGTGTCTGGGAGCAGGAGCCCCGGGTGAAGGCAGGATGCCCTGGCAGCAAGCGAGGAGGGGAAGGGGGGTAGTTAGCAAAGTGCTTCAGACAGGGAGGGGGAAAAAAAACCCAGCAGCAGGCAAGATGCTTTTCTCATGAACACCCTTCAACACATTTTTGGGAGCGTTCGGTCCCTGCTGGCTCGAGAGGCGCCGCTGCTGAGCTCTGCCCCGGCAGATCGGCGGGATCTGGAGCTCCAGACGAGCCCCGTCTATCCTGGGAGATGCACCCACGTGTGGGAAGAGGCTGCCTGGAAACCGCCAGGGCCCCGATTCGCGGTTTGGAGCATCAAATCGTGCCCGCGGTGACAGGATTTCCCCTCCCCTCTCAAAGACGAGCTCTTCCTTCGAGCAGAGCCAGCCCCGTCTCTGCCTCCCCGACCCCGCTGCCCCCCCTGCTCTCGGGGGCACCGCTCGTTTGGGAACATTATCTCATGTGGGGGCGAGGGAAGGGCTCCCTGACACCTCCCTCCCCCCGGGATGTGTCTGCCCGGGGTCCAGGCTGGCTGTTTATTCGGGCAGTTTGGAGTGGTTTATGGCCGGGCTGGAGCCAGCGGGGCTGCACCGACCCCCCCCCCCGGCCCGGGGGGACCCCGGTGATGCCATCCCGGCATAAATCTGCAGGGGTCTCTGGAGACAACAGTCCAGACGCTGCAGAGGGTGGGCACAGCCCACGGGAGACCTGCTGGTGAGGCTGGAGCCTGGTGAGACCCCCGGGGAGCCCGGGAGGGAAGGGGGGGGTGATTTACCTGCACCAAATCCCTGGTGCTGCCTTGTCCGTGGGAGAGTGGAAAGTGCCCCTGCCCGTGGCAGGGGGGGAATTGGATGGGCTTTAGGGTTCCTTTCAAGCCAAATCCTGCGATTCCACAATTCCAGGATGTGGATTCAGGTCTCTCTCTCTCCCGGATCTGAGAGGGGAGACAAAATCCAACATTTTGCAGCAGGTGCCCCCCATGAGGAGACACTGAGACCTCAGACCAGGTGGGATTCCAGACCCTCATGGGTCTCAGCAGCCTCTGCCTGTGCCAGAAACCTGCAGGATTTCGGGATGCACATAAATTTACACCCTGCAGGGAGCAGCCCGTGCACACCAAAGCGAGGGGGGCAAGCACCCCTGAGTGCTTCCACCACACACTGGGGACCCTTGGGCACCCCCACAGCCCCTCCCAGGGTGAGGCCCTGCCTCTGGAGGGTGATGCTGTGCAGGAGAATCAGGGCCCTGGGGAAAGGCAGCTACCTGGTCGCTGTGGAAACGGGCTGCAGGAGGAGGGGGGGGGTGCAAAGCAGAGCCCACCAGGCTGCTTCCCCAAAAATCAACCCCTGCTGACATCCCCCCCCCCCCCCCAGTTTTGGAGGTGTTGAATCCCAGAGCCTGTGGGAATCCCACAGCTCTCCCTGCCCAGGGATGGGGGGAGGCAGGAGGGGCAGCCAAGGCTTTGCTGCTCCCAGGGGACCCCCCCAGCCCTCTCCAAGCCTCGGGGCTTCACCTCTGTGGCAAAAAAAAAAAATAAAAAAGGACCATTCCCTGCCAGGTTGCTCCAAATCCGAATTCCTTGGTGGTTTTTTGGGCTGGGTGGAGGGGCAGGGGGGGGTGGGTGACCATGGCGAGGTTTTGGGCAGTAAAACAGCGTTGGAGGAGGGCACAGCCCACCACATCCAGCCCCTTCTCCTCCTGGGATACAAGCCCAGGCTGGGCCTGGAGCAGTTCAGCGAGCCTGGAAAAGGGAATGCAATAATCACAGCCCCCAACTCAGCCAGAAAGCCCAGAGAATTCCCACAAAAAGGGAGGAAGAAACCCCAGGAGCTGGGAGATGCCGTTGCTGCTGTTTCAGAGGGAAGGGGGTCAGGGATGGGGAAGGGAGGCTTGTGGGGCAGGGGGCACACGATGCCCGACCCCCATCCCAGTGCCCCCCTCCCCTCAGCTGCCCAGTGCCACCCTACAGATGCCACCAAGCCCCCGTGACCTCCACATGAGCCCCGAGCCCCGTTTGGTGCTGGAGGGCGGAGGAACACAACAGGCCCTGGCAGGGCTTCAAATTAAGGCTGCCAATTAACGCTCCTCTCGGGGCTAATTAAATATTACTTTCCACAGCACTTTTCTCCTCCCCTGAACGCTTTGCCAGCTCCTTCCAGAGCCAGCCCCACTTCCAGAGCCAGCCCCACTGCCAGAGCCAGCTGCTGGGGGCAGATGGCAGCGGGCACGGCACGGGGGGACCCTCCCTGGCACCCGGGTGGGCACCCCTGAACCCACACCCCCCCTCCCCAGGGGCTGGATTTTGGAGGGTTCAGCGGGCTAATTGGCCTTGTGAAATGGTTCCCCGGAGCCAAGAAGTTGGAATTCCTTCCTGTCTGCCTGGAATGCCCTCGGGGGTGGGCAGGGAGGGGATGGGGGGTGACGGGGTGGGGGGTTCTCCCCTGTTCCCATCAGCGGGTGCCAACAGGTCCCTGTGCCACAGGCTGCTGGGACAAGGCAGCTTTAACCTTCTGCCACGAGCCACGAGTCCAGCAGCAGCTTCCTCCTCTCCCCAGAGGCTCCCTGAGCCAGTTTTGGGGGCTCTGGAAGGCCGAGGGAACCCCCCCCACCCCACCCTCGGGGACTCACCCCACAGCGGTTCCTCTTCACGGCAGCCAGGGAGGGCAAAAAAGTGGGAAATGCGAGGAAAAGGGAGCTCAGGGAGGACATGGGTGTCCAAACTGCCTCTCTCCTCGATCCCAGACAGATGCCAAATGCTGCTGGCACCTCCCAAATCCAGCACCAGCGCTGGGATAGGGGCTGTTGGGGGCATCAGGTTTGCAGGGTGGGGGGACAGGGGCTGTGGGTGCCTCAAAATATCTTGTAGGTACCAAACTGGGAGCTGGCAGAGGAAAAGCTGCACCTCCAAACGTGCTGAAAAATGCTGAAAGTTGGGTTTTCCCAAGATTTTTTCCAAGGTTCTGGAGGTGCACGTGTCTGGAGGCAGCCCAGGGCCGTGAGGGGGGGCTGGTCCTGGAGTTACCCCCCAGAGCCAGGAGCTCCAGGAAGGCCCCAGTGCCCCCAGTTAAACATTCCCAACACACCCCCGAGTCTGCAGAAAGCCCCAAACCATCTCTCAACACACACACACAGGGAGGAGTTTTGGGGGGTGGGGTGGGTTTTTTTTAAGGCACGTTTGGATTTCGGCTGCAGGGAGGAAGAGCCAGGGGGGTGGGGGTGATTCCCGAGCTCCTGCGCTCCCCAAATTTCCATTTGGGAAGCCGAGCAGCTCCCGGTAGCCGCGGGAGGGGAGGAGACAGGCTCTGGGAGGGGGGCAGAGGGTGCAGATGAGGGCAAACAGAGGGCACAGCCCCTCGGCAGTGGGATGTGCCGGGCAGTGCTGAGTCACCGAGACGAATTCCAAAAGGGCAAAAAGGGGGGAACAGAAACAGAGGAAAAATATTAAAAAAAAAGGGAAAAAAAAAAAAAAAAGAAGAAGAAAGAATGAGAGATGAGAAAACATCTCTGTCGGTACAGCCGGCCCCCAGCCCCAGGAGAGCATCAGCTCCTGGGCTTCTCCTCCCGTTGCCATGGCGACACAATTTGGTGCTCTTTAGAAGAGCTCTCGCTCCCCCCCCCCCCCCTCCCCCTGCTTCGTTTGATTCCGTGTTTGGAAATAAAAGTGGTTGGTGCGGCTTCTGGCTCGGGGGGGGGGGGAAAGGGGGGATATCAACAGATCTGGAGGGGCTGCAGAGGGGGAAGGGGGAGCTGAACCCCCTCCCTGCCCCCCCCGAATCAACCACCCTGGAGGAGCAGATTTTTGGGGCCACCTGAGGCACCCCTGGGTGCTGCCTGGGGAGCTCAGGGTGGTCTCCTCCCTCTGAGGGGATGGGCTGGAGGTGGGTGCCCCATCACCACCCCCTGACCTTGGAAAACCCCCCCAAGGACCTCAATTCCCTGCTGCCACCCCCCTCCTTGTGCCCGTCTGTGCCCGCAGGACAGACCCCCCTGGGGCTGGGCAGGCTCAGTGCTCACCCCCAGCAACCCCCCAACACCCCAAATCCTGTCCTGAATGTAATAGAAGAACCCCAAAATCTTCATTTTCCCCAGGATGGGGCTAGCCAGGCTCGGTGCCCACCCCCAGCACCCTCCACAACACCCCAAATCCTGTCCTGACCTGGTAAAAGAACCCCAAAAATCCTCCTTTTTCCCAGAATGGGGCCTGAGCAGGCTCAGTGCCAACCCTCAGCACCCCCCACAACACCCCAAACCCCATCCTGGCCTACTGAATGTAATAAAAGAACCACAAAAATCCTCTTTTTTCCTTGAGATGGGGTCTGAGCAGGCTCAGTGCTCACCCCCAGCACCCCCCACAACACCCCAAACCCCATCCTGACCTACTGAATGCAACAAAATAACCCCAAAAATCCTCTTTTTTCCCCAGGATGGGGGCAGGGAAGGAGGGCTGGGAGACACCAGCACAACCAGGTGGTGACAACACAACCCCTCCCTTTCCCAAGGGGTTTCCCACACCAGAAACATTTAATTGGAGCTGCTCCTCCCCAAGGCTCTCCCAGGGGATCAGGACCTGCTGGAATCCATGGGTTTCCTTGGAGCTGCTGCTCAGCTCCTCAGGAACAGTTGGGCTGTTCGGGAATGTTTGGATTAAATATTTATTTATATTTTTTTTCAGAGGGAAAAATTCCAACTGGTCCAGCCTGAGCTTCGTTTTCTTTTTTTTTTTTGGTTTTTTTTTTTTTTCCTGAAATAATTGGCTTGGAGAAGTTTCCCAGTTTTAAAGGGAAAAGGAATTTTACATCCCTTAAACTCTGATAGGCTCTGTTCCACAGTTTAATCTGCAGGGAAAGAACGTTGAGAGCCATAAGGTCAGTGGTTTGAAGTGGTAGGAAGGGGAAGGTTTCAGTGCTTTCTTGCTGGCTTAAAAATAAATAAATAAATAAATAAATAAATAAAATATAAATAAATAAATAAATAAATAAATAAAATATAAATAAATAAATAAATAAATAAATAAAAGAAAACGCCTTTTTATCCCAACCCAGAAAGGGGAAAAACACTTTGAAATGTCAACCCTGGTAGCCAAAACCTCCAGAAAGCACCTAAAAGGTGTTCCCTGGTGCCACACCCAGGAGGTTTTTGGACATTCCCAGGGATGGGGACTCCACCATTCCCCTGTTCCAGTGGAGAATTGTTTTTTATTTGTACGAGGGGAGAGGGGCTGGGGCTGCCCCTGCGAGGTGAAAAAAAAAGGAAAGGAGATCCCATTTTTCCTTCCGACGATGAGATCTTTATAAACGTTCTCCCAAAAAAAACCCCAAAACCCAAAACCCCACGAACCAACAAACCCCCTCCGCGCTCAGCGGCGGAAGGAGGTGAGGGAGAATTTTTTTTTTTTTTCCCAAAAAAGCCCGTCTGAGCGAAAAAACGCTCATTTTTTGGGGGGCAAAACCCCTCCCACCTGTAGGAGCGGAGCCCGGGAGCGGCTGGGCCGGGCAGACATTGCCATCGTGTGGGGAGCGCCGGCAAGAGGCAGCGGAGCGACAGCTCCGGGAAACGCTCGGAACTCTTCGCTGGGTTCCTTTTGTGCCCCAAAAAATGCCCCTGGGGGCGATGATCCACCCCTGGAAGGGGTCTGGCTGTGCAGGGATGGAGGGGGGGGAAAGGTCACCCCACAATTTGGGCACCCCCGGGGGCGGTGGCGGCTCCTGAGGCGGCCGGGGAGGAAATAAGTTCATTATCGGAGGGTTTAATTGCGCCGCGTGCCCGGAGGGGAGGCGAACTCGGAGGAGGAAAAGTCCTGGAGGGAAAGGGAAGGGAAGGGGGAGGAGGGAGAGGGGAGGGAAAGGGGAAGTGAGGAGGGAAGAAGGGAGCTGGGGAGTGCCAGGACAAGGCAAAGGAGCAGGTTGGGGCTCCCTCCACCCACAGACAGGTGAGGGGGGGAGGCCCTGGCACAGTTTCCCAGAGAAGCTGGGGCTGCCCCTGGATCCCTGGAAGTGTCCAAGGGCAGGTTGGAGCAACCTGGGACAGCGGGAGGTGTCCCTGCCCATGGCAGGGGGGGCACTGGGTGGGATTTAAGGTCCCTCCCAACCCAGAGCAGTCTGGGATTCCCTGGCTCTCTGATGGGAAGTGCAGGGGGAGCAGCAGTGCCATAAACCCTCCCTGGGAGCCCGACATTCCCTCAGGGGGATCCTGGGAGCTCTGGCACAGCAAAGACCCCCCCCGGGCTGGGGAGGTGCCGTGGGTGATGCTGGTGGGTCCTGCAGAGCATCCTGGCGGGAGCCCCATCCTGGAGAGCTTCCCAGTGCTGCAGAACATCCCAGTGGGATCCTCGTGCTGCAGAGTGTCCCAGTAGGATCCACATCCCACAGCATATCCCAGCAGGATTCCTGTTCTGCAGTGTATCCCAGTGGGATCCTTGTCCTGCAGAACATCCCAGCGGGATCCTTGTCCTGCAGTGCACCCAGCAGGATTATTGTCCTACAGAACATCCCAGTGGGATCCTTGTCCTGCTGCTCATCCCAGTGGGATCCTTCTCCTGCTGAACATCCCAGCAGGATCCTTCTCCTGCTGAACATCCCAGTGGGATCCTTGTCCTGCAGAACATCTGAGTAAGATCCTTGTCCTGCAGAACATCCCAGCGGGATCCTTGTCCTGCTGCTCATTCCAGCAGGATCCTTGTCCTACAGAACATCCCAATGGGATCCTTGTCCTGCAGCTCATCCCAGCAGGATCCTTGTCCTGCAGCTCATCCCAGCAGGATCCCCATCCCATCCCAGCAGGATCCCCATCCCGCAGCTCCCAGGTCTCCTGGTCCCCCCATGGCTGTGACAGGGCCGTGGCCTCTGTCCAGCTGTTCCCAAGGTCACCAAGGTCACCATCCCAAAGCAGGAGCCCACTCGGGGTGTCCCAGGGACCCTCCCCCTCCACCTGGGAATATTCCACCTCCAGAAGTCCTCCAGCTCCAGCCGGGCCCTCAGAACCCTCAGCTGGGCTTTGGCAGGGGATGGGCGGCAGGAAAAAAGGGAATTGGGGAATTTTCCTGGATGATCTGGAAGGAGGGAGGGTCAGAACCGCCGCAGGAAGGAGCTCCTGGAGGAATTGGGGGGGTCAGGGGTGGCAGGGGCTGCAATGGGAGGTGGTGGCTCCTGGTTGCCAGGTCAGGCACCCCCTGAGGGCAGTGGAGCAGGGGGGGAGCACTGGAAACCCCCCAAAACTTCATCCCAACCTCACTGCAAACCCCTCACCCTCCCCCTGCCACCCCCAGAGTGTCCCCCCACGTCCCCTCCACCCCAAACCTTCTCCTCACCCACCGGGAAAACTCCCCCAGGTCCTCCCACCCCTGCTGGGCTCTGGGGGGGGGGGAATTGTTGGTTTGTGGTTTGTTTCTCTTTTTTTTTGGGGAGAACATTTATAAAGCTCTCATTGTTGGCAGGAAAAAACGGGATCTCCTTTCCTTTTCCACCTTGCAGGGGCAGCCCCAGCCCCTCTCCCCCCGCACAAAAACGCACAGGAAAGGGGTCTCTTTTCTGCTTCGTCGCATTCAAAGGGATCTTTGTCTGGGGGTAGGCAGAGAAAAGCCCTCCCCCCACCTCCCTTTTGACCCTCGGGGCTCTGTCTGGTTTTGTTTTAAGCCAAGAGAGACAGAGCTGCACCCTTGGGATGTTATAAATGGATATTCCGGGAGGGAGGAGGGGGGGTGGCGTCATCCCGGGGCAGCTCCGATCCCGCGTTTTCCCCGGAGCACGAGCCGGGCTTTGCCTCCAGACCCACAAAAACTTGCCCTAAAACCTTCCCCTCTCCCTGTCACTGAATTATCCCGGAAGAAAAGCCAAAAACAGGGGCAGAGAGCGAGGGGGCTGCACCTCCCTGCTCTGGGGTGAGGGGTCTGGGAGGGTCCTGCTCCCCCCTCCAGCACCCCGGGACCCCTCAGCCACCCCAAAAAGACCCCAGGGCTTTTTGAGAGCACCCGAAATCACAAATAAGAACACGTGGAACTCGTCTCCACGTGGGACCCGAGCCACCAAAAGTTTGCCCTGTGGAAAACACACCAAACCCTCCCACAATTCGGATTTTCCCCGCGTTCCCCTCGCCCGGAATAATCTATTTTGAGGACCACGGACCTCCCCTCACCTTTCCTGGAGGGGAGTTCAGTTTTGACAGGGAAATTTAAACACGTTGACATTTGAAGAGGGAGGGAAAAGAGGCAGGACATTAATTATTCAGGTGTTGGGAGGTGACAGCGGAGCCCGAACGATTTGCTGCCACAAACTGCTTTTAATGGATTATTTCTTGCTCCTCTTTTCCAGGAGAGTCGGGGCCGGGGCTTTTCTTGCGGGAGGAAGTGCTGGAATTATCATTATAATTGATTAGAATTGTAGGAGCTGTCAGGGTTAATAATGGAGACGATGGGAAGCAGAGGGGGATCTCTCCTGGAATTACAGGGTTGGAAAAGGAGTGTAGGGTGTGGGAAAGGGAAAAGAGAAAGGGGGAAAGGGGAAAGAGAAAGGGGGAAAGGGAAAAGAGAAAGGGGGAAAGGGAAAAGAGAAAGGGGGAAAGGGGAAAGAGAAAGGGGGAAAGGGGAAAGAGAAGAGGAAAAAGGGAAAACAGAAAAGGAGAAGGGAAAGGGGAAGGGAAAGGAAAAGGCAAAGGGAGAAAGGGGAAGAGGGGGAAGGAAGGATCCAGTGGTCCTGCAGGCATCAAGGACATGGAATGGGGCAGGAACAGCCCCATCCATCCCCAAAATTTCCTCCAGGCCCTCCCTGCCCCCTCAGACTTTATTCATTCCAGGTATTTCTGTGTTTCTCCGGTTGGGAACCGATGGGACATTCCCCAAACAGGGAAAACTGCAGCAGGGGGGACTCGAATCCCTGTCACCCACGACTCACAGGGACCCCATTTCCCAGGAAAACCCCCTCGGTTTGGGGTTTTCCAGCCTGGCAGCAGCTCTGGGAAGGGGGAATGGCAACATCCCACATCCCTGCCCGTGTCCTGGAGGGGGGATGTGCCCCCGGGATCTCCCGGATTCCCCCTCAGGGAGGAGCTGATCCCACGAATGTGATCCCACAAATGCTCCATCCGAGATTCCCGCTCCCAAATTCCTGCTCTCAGAGGTTTTTGGGTTTCCCTTCTCTCCCCCTCTCCCCAAACTGCTGGTTTTTGTTATGCAGCGCCAGGAAAAGCATCTCCAGCATCTGCCAACAGGATGATATAAAAATAATTAGAGCTAAGAACGTGAAATCATAAATCCAACAGCAGCGTTTGTGTCATTTCCCTCTTGTTTCTCCCCCTAAAAAAATCACCTCTGATGAGACATTAAAAGACCAGCTTGAAAATAATCCCCAATTTCGACTTTTCCTGCGACTCCATGAGAGTTTTTCCGTCGTGTGAGAAACCACCGATGGTGAAACGTGGTCTGGACACTCCGGATCCAGGCACTGCGTGGGGAGGAGGGATTTTGGAGCCCATCCCGATGGATGCCCCCGGCATCCTTCGGTAATTTGGGAGGGTTCAAAGCTCTGTAACGAGCGGGTAATTAGGAGCAGCCGCCCCGGGGGGATGAGGTGATTTCCAGCTGAGTCAGGGCTGGAGGAGCCCAGGAAAAGTCCAGGGGAAAATGGGATTTTGGGTGAACAGCCCCTGAGTGTGAATGGGGCTGGATCCTTCTGGGGAAAGAGGGAAAATGGGGTGAGATGGGGGAAAAGGGGCAGTTGGAGGGAAATGGGTGGGAAAGGGAAAACTGGGGGGAAATGGGGGGATAAAAACGTGGAATCGAGATGAAATGGGAGGAAAAGGGGCAGTTGGAGGGAAATGGGGGAGAAAAGGACAATTGGGGGTAAACGGAGGGAAATGGGGGAGAAAGGGACAAATGGGGTGATAAAAATATGGAATCAGGATGAAATGGGAGGAAAAGGGCACTTGGAGGGAAATGGGGGGATAAAAATGTAGAACTGGGATGAAATGGGGGAAAAGGGGCAATTGGGGGCAACTGGGGGGATAAGAACGTGGAATCAGGATGAAATGGGGGGGAAAGGGGCACTTGGAGGGAAATGGGGGGATAAAAATGTAGAACTGGAGGAAAATGGGGGAAAGGGAAAATTGGGGGCAAATGGGGGGATAAAAATGAAGAACTGGGATGAAACTGGGGGAAAGGGGCAACTGGAGGGAAATGGGAGGGAAAGGGAAAATTGGGGGCAAATGGGGGGATAAAAACGTGGAATTGGGATGAAATGGGAGGAAAAGGGGCAGTTGGAGGGAAATGGGGGATAAAAATGTAGAACTGGAGGAAAATGGGGGAAAGGGAAAATTGGGGACAAATGGGGGGATAAAAACGTGGAATTGGGATGAAATGGGGGGGAAAGGGGCAGTTGGAGGGCAATGGGGGAGAAAGGGACAGTTGGGGGCAAATGGAGGGACAAAAATGTAGAACTGGGATGAAATGGGGGGGAAAGGGTCAAGGAGCAACCACTGCCCCGGTCAGGCCGTGAGTGACCCCCCCCCATTTTCTGGGAGCCCCAAACCCCTCCCGCGGAGCAGCCCCGGAGGGGAGAAACCCCCGGAGGGGAGGAATCCCCCAGGGCTCACCCGGAATTTTGGGAACTCCCCCTTCCCGCAGCCCCGGCCCCTCCTTTTCGTGCCAAAGGACGGACAAACCAACCCTGTCCCGGTTTTTTTTTGGGGGGGAGGGAGGAGGAGGATGAGCCGAGTTTCCCATATGGCCTCATTTAGGGTAATTCCTTTCAATTGCTAAAAGCCCAAACTCCACCTATTGAGCCCGGAGATTTATCTGGAACAGCTGAAGGATCCTCCAAAGGCTCTGTGGGATGGCTGAGGGGGTTGGGGGGGCAGCTCCCACCTTCCAGGAACCTCGGAGAAAAAATTCCTTTTTTTTTTTTTTTTTTTTTACCAAAAACCCCCTCTTTCTTTTCCCTGCTTCGGCCTCCTTTTTTTTTTTCCCCTCTTGTTTTTCCCCTTTTCCATTTCTTCTCTTTTTTCTTTATGTTTCCTTTCCCCCCCCCCATTTCCCCATTTCCCCCTTCTTTCTTTTTTTCCCATTTCTTCCTTTTTTCATTATTTCCCCTTTTCCCCCTTTTTCTTTTTTTTCCCTTTTTTCATTTTTTTCTTTTTTCCCCCTTTTCATTTTTCTTTCCCCCCCTTTTTTTCATTTTTTTCTCTTTTTTCCCTTTCTTCCTTTTTTCTTTTTTCCCCTTTCCCTTTTTTCTTTTTTCCCTTTCTTCCTTTTTTCCTTTTCCCCCCTTTTCTTTTTTCCCTTTTCCCTCTTTTCTTTTTTCCTCATTTCTTCTTTTTTTGTCATTATTCTCCTCTTTTTTCCCTTTTCTCTTTTTTTCCTCTTCTTTTTTCCCCCCTTTTCTCTTTTTCTCCCTTTTCTCTTTTTCCCCCTTTTCTCTTTTTCCCCCTTTTCTCTTTTTCCCCCTTTTCTCTTTTTCCCCCTTTTCTCTTTTTCCCCCTTTTCTCTTTTTCCCCCTTTTCTCTTTTTCCCCCTTTTCTCTTTTTCCCCCTTTTCTCTTTTTCCCCCTTTTCTCTTTTTCCCCCTTTTCTCTTTTTCCCCCTTTTCTCTTTTTCCCCCTTTTCTCTTTTTTCCCCCTCTCCTCTTTTTTTCCGTCTCCTCTTTTTTTCCCTTTTCTCTTTTTTCCCCCTTTTCTCTTTTTTCTCTTTTTTCCCCTTTTCTCTTTTTTCTCTTTTTTCCCCCTTTTCTCTTTTTTTCTCTTTCCCCCCCTCTTCTCTTTTTTTTCCCTTTTCTCTTTTTCCCCCTTTTCTCTTTTTTTCCCTTTTCTCTTTTTTTCCCCTTTTCTCTTTTTTTCCCCTTTTCTCTTTTTTCCCCCTTTTCTCTTTTTTTCCCCTTTTCTCTTTTTTTCCCCTTTTCTCTTTTTTTCCCTTTTCTCTTTTTTTTCCCTTTTCTCTTTTTTTTCCCTTTTCTCTTTTTTTTTCCCTTTTCTCTTTTTTTTTCCCTTTTCTCTTTTTTTTTCCCTTTTCTCTTTTTTTTTCCCTTTTCTCTTTTTTTTTCCCTTTTCTCTTTTTTTTTCCCTTTTCTCTTTTTTTTTCCCTTTTCTCTTTTTTTTTCCCTTTTCTCTTTTTTTTTCCCTTTTCTCTTTTTTTTTCCCTTTTCTCTTTTTTTTTCCCTTTTCTCTTTTTTTTTCCCTTTTCTCTTTTTTTTTCCCTTTTCTCTTTTTTTTTCCCTTTTCTCTTTTTTTTTCCCTTTTCCCCCCTCTTCTCTTTTTTCCCCTCTTCTCCCTTGCCCCCTTTCCCCCTCTTTTCCAGGCCGATATTGATACCAGGGGAGTCCGAAAGCGCCTCCCAACTCACAATACCCCCTTGTCCCTTCCCTCCCCTGCCCACACGTAAATGAAAGGCCTTTAGTGACACTTAATCCCCCTTCCCGATCCCCCCCAGCCCCTTCCCTGCCCCCCGCCCTGCCGGGGGGTTTCGCTGCTTTTTTTTTTCTCCCCTCTTGGTGTTTTCCCGACTCCTCCCCCGCTCCCTAATTTATCATTAACACCCTGACACTAAACTAAATAAATGCAGACCCTTCCCTGCACCTCCAGCCAAACTCCAGAGTTTTGGGGTTTTTTTTTTCCCCCTCCTTTCCCAGCTGGAATTTTGGGGCAGGAACCAGCAAATCTGCAGGTTTGGGGGGGTCCCACGCTGGTCCCCGCAAATAATTCAATTACCTTCTTTAAAAGATCGGGATAATTAATGATAATATAACAAAATAACAGCAACAATAATAATAAATAAATAATAATAATAATAATAATAATAGGCTGAGGTCACTGATTCCTTCCCAGGGTGATCCCGGGCTTTTCCTCTCGAAATTATAAATATTTTTAAAACAGGGCTCATTTTTGCCCCGGATCTTTTTCCTCCTTGCTAAAACGAGGGAGGGGGAAATAAAAGCTGCAAAGAGATTCCAAGCCCTGCATTCTCGTGGAATTTTGGGGTTCAGTGATTTTCCCAGGATTTTTTGTGGGTTTTTGGAGGATTTTCCCGGGTTTTTTTTCCCCGGCCTCCTGCACAAGTGAGGGGTCACCACCTGATTTTGCGGCAATCAAATGATACCGAGTTATTAATCACCACTAACGAGCTCCTCCCGGGGCTGCCTTTCCTCCCTCTTCCCATTTTTCCCGGTTTGGAGAGAGAGAGAGGGAGAGGGAGAATCTTTCTGGCCGTGAAAGAGCCAGGGAAGCACTTCCCGGGTCAGAATCCCAGGTCAGAATCCCAGGTCAGAATCCCGGGTCAGAATTCCAGGTCAGAATCCCGGGTCAGAATCCCGGGTCAGGATCCCGGGTCAGAATTCCAGGGTCAGAATTCCAGGTCAGGATCCCGGGTTGGAATCCCAGGTCAGAATTCCAGGTCGGAATCTCAGGTCAGGATCCCGGGTTGGAATCCTGGGTCAGAATTCCAGGTCAGAATCCCAGGTTGGAATCCCGGGACAGAATTCCAGGGTCAGAATCCCGGGTCAGAACCCTGGGTCAAAATTCCAGGTCAGAATCCTGGGTCAAAATCCCGGGTCAGAATTCCAGGTCAGAATTCCAGGTCAGAATCCCAGGTCAGAATCCTGGGTCAAAATTCCAGGTCAGAATCCCAGGTCAGGATCCCAGGTCAGAATTCCAGGTCGGAATCCTGAGTCAGAATCCCAGGTCAGAATCCCAGATCAGAATCCCAACTCAGAATCCCAACCTTCCCCTCTCAGCTCCCAAATCCCGGATTTCAGGCCCCTTTTTCATCCCATCACACACAAAAAAACCCCATTTTGGGTCCCTCGTCCTGCCCCGTGCTGGGATTTGTGTTTGGATCCGACCATTCCCATGGGATATTCCAACCTTTGGCTGCCTTTTCCTTGGGATATTCCAACCTTTGGCTGCCTTTTCCTTGGGATATTCCAACCTTTGGCTGCCTTTTCCTTGGAATATTCCAGCCTTTGGCTGCCTTTTCCTTGGGAAGAGGTTTAAAAACCCGATTCTGGATTTTTTTTTGTTTTCCCTCTGATTCCAGAAGGGAATTTCCAGGCCCCCCCTGGAAATAGGGACACGATTTTGGGGAGCATCTCTGGGGAGCCTCCCAACTTTTTTTTGGGAAGGAGGGGTTGATTAAAATGATTAAAAAGAGGGAAAATGCTGCTTTTTTTGGGGAAAAATCCTCCATGGAAAGGCTCGCAGGGGACAGACACGCTCCCACATGTGGGGCTGTTGGACACAGGGGGGACAGAAACCCAAAATATGTGGGGATTTGGGAACCTAAAGGTTTGTGGAGGGGTGTGAGGGCGGGAACACACTTCCCAAATCATGGGAATCGTGGGAATTATGGGAATCACAGAAAGAATCCACCCCCCTGGGTGCACAGACACCCCCTGGGTGCACACACAACCCCCCCGGACACCCCAAAAACAGCCCCCACGCCCCCCCCTCCACACACACACACAAAAAAAAAGGTCGAAAATCAGCCGGTTTTGTTAAAAAAAAAAAATTATTTAAAAAAAAAAAAAAAAAAGGCAAAAAAAGGGATTTATTTCTCAGCCCGGAATTCCATATTGCACGCAGGAAACGAAACGCTTTTCGTCGGCAGGTAACGAATAATAAATAAATAAAGGGACGGGGAATTTCAAGGGAAAACAAAACAAAAAGAACCCAAAACACCCAAACAAAACAAAACAAAAAAGCTGGGAAAAAAAAAAAAAAAAGAGCTGGGAAAAAGCTCTTTCCCTCTCCCCCCGGGGGGTTATTTTTAAATTTAAATGTTTTAGGCCAAGGGAGCCCAGCCCGGGGGAAAATATTCCCTCTGCCCATCCCCGGCCCCCCTGGGAATTCCTTATCCCGGGGCCAGAAGCGTCCCTGGAGCGGGAATTCCAGCAAGGAATTCCCAGGATTTTAATCCCCAGGAAGTGAACAGTTGGAAACCCGCAGAGGGGTGGGAATTTTTAATCCAGAGGGGGGAAATTTTTCTTTTTCTAGTCCAGAGGGATGGGAATTTTTAATCCAAAGGGATGAGATTTTTTTTTAATAGTCCAGAGGGATGGGAATTTTTTTTGTAGTCCAGGGGGATGGGAATTTTTAATCCAGAGGGAATAAGATTTTTTTTTAGTAGTCCAAAGGGATGGGAATTTTTAATCCAGAGGGACGAGATTTTTCTTTTTTTAGTCCAGAGAGATGGGAAATTTTAATCCAGAGGAATGAGGGGTTTTTTTTTAGTAGTCCAGAGGGATGGGAATTTTCTTTTTTTTAGTCCAGAGGGATGGGAATTTTTAATCCAGAGGGATGAAATTTTTCTTTTTTCAGTCCAGAGAGATGGGAAATTTTAATCCAGAGGGAATAGATATTTTTTTTAGTAGTCCAGAGGGAATGAGAATTTTTTTACTCTAGAAGGATGAGATTTTTTTTCGTTTTTCAGCCCAGGGGGATGAGAATTTTTTTAACCCAGCCACGCAAAGAGAAAGCAAAAAAAAAAAGGTTCCCTGAAACCCCCCTCCAGCCCCGAAAGAAACCCTTCAAACCGTGTTTACAAAGCACCGAACACCGGATCCAAGCTGAGATATTTTTTGTTTTTTTTCCTGAGTCTAAAGCCGGCTGCGTTTTTAAAAAGCAGCGCCTTTTTTATAAAAGTTTTCTTGTTTGTTTTTTTTTTTAATTATTTTTACGAGACACTTTCGCTTTTCTCCTACCCGAAAAAAAAAAAAAAAAAGAAAAAAAATCCGATTTTTTTTTTTTTTTTGCCTCTTTTGCACCCGTTTGGAAACAAAGCGACGTCATTAAGGGCCTATAAAGGTGCTTTTACGTCCTTTCTGCTGCCCCGGAGTTGATTTTTCACCCCAAACCAGAGCAGTTCGTGCCTCTGAACCGCTCCCTCCTCCCAACTCGAGGAGGTTTCACCTCTCCCAACCAACTCCCGCTTGGATTTGGTCACTTTTTAAACTCCAAACCAGGTTATTTCAGCCAAGAGATGGCGATTTCCTTTTTTATTTTCATTTATTTTCAGCTTAATTCCATTTGCTTTGGATGCGACACCACCCCCCTCTCCGGCCCCTTATCTCAATATATATATATATATTTATTTTTTTTTTAAATTGCTTAATTTCTTTAAACGTCTTAAAAAACGGGAGGATTATTAGGGTTAATATTAGAATTATTATTATTATAATTACGATTATTTTTTTGCCGTTCGAGGGGGGTGTGTGTGGGGGGGTTTTTTTTGCGTAGAAAAGTTCTGAGGTATTTTGTATTTTATTCACAGATATTTACACCTCCACGCCCGCGGGCCGGCGGGAAAAGAAGAACACAAAAAAAAAATCTCCCCCCCCCGCCCGCAAATCGTGGGTTAAAAAGGGGGTGTTTTTTAGGCACCCCAAAGTACAAATATACACAGAGATAAATAGCCGGGGAGCTGCACTCGCGGGGGTTGCAAAAGCAACTTTCCGAGGTGATTTTTATCCCTTAAAAAATATTCCTGAGTTTGTTTTTTTTTTTTCTTTTTATTTTGAGGGGTTTTTCCTGCCCGTGGCAGATGGAGGGAGCTGCGGAGTCTGGGGGTTGCTGGTTGGATATATTTATATATATATTTATATATATATTTATATTTTATATATATATTTATATACATTCATATATATGTTCATATATATGTTCATATATATGAATACATGTTCATATATATATGAATATATATATTTTATATGTATTTATATATATATTTATATACATTCATCTATATGTTCATATATATGAATATATATTTTTATATATGAATATATATATTTTATATATATTTATATATATTTATATACATTCATCTATATGTTTATATATATGTGTATATATTTTTTATATATTCATATATATGTTCATCTATGGACATATAGATGAATATATTCATATATATATGAACATATATATGAATATATAAAAATATATATATGAACATATATATATAAGTATATATTCATATATATGTATATAGTTTTTTATATTCATATATATGTTCATATATATATGAATATATATTTATATATATATGTTTTATATATGTTTTTATATATATGAATATATATGTTTATATATGTTTATATATATGAATGTATATATTTATATATATATATATATATATATATATATATATATGAATATATATATATTAGCATTAATTCCCAGCGCGGCTCTCGTGGGTTTTTTCTCGCTCCGACCCCCCCCCGCAGATTATTTGAAATTTTATTTATTTTTGTTTGTTGTTTTTTTTTCCTAGAAAATACATTTATAACCCGTTCCGGATTCGGGGGAATGGCGGGCGGAGAGAGAACGCTGGCGGCTCCAGGCTCCGCAATTCCATGGAAAAACGGGAATTCTTCCCCGGGGGGGGTTGGGGGGACACACGGGGAAACCCCCCCGTGTGCGGGAATCCTGCGGGCGCCCCCCGAGATGCTCCGCGGGGGAGAAACACCCCTTAAATCAGCTTTTTGGGGGGTTATTTTGGGGGGTAACGCCTTTAAAACCTGAATATTTTAGGGGCGACGCCCCCCCCGCTTTTGCTCCCGCGGGATGGGGGCGAAGTCAACAAAAAAAAGCGCTTTTAACCAAAAAAAAAAAAAAAAAACACAACAACAAAACCCGCTAAAAACCCAAGTAAAACAAACATCGCTTTTAGCAACAATTCGCCACCTCCAAGAAAAACAGCGCCTCGTGGATACAAAACACGCTGGGCCTTGGAAATATCAAATATCCCCTTTTTTTTTTTCCTTATTTTTGCTTTTTTCTTAACGCGCTGATGGAATTAAAAAAGAAAAAAGAAAGAAAGAAAGAAATCCGAAGGGGCCGCGTGTGGGAATGTTGTTTTTAAAACCCTGCGCTCGTTCTCCTCGGCCTCCCTCTCCCTTTTCCAGCAAAAAGGCGCCGAGAAGGGATTTTATATTATTTTTTTCAGGGGTTTTTTTTGTGTGTGTGTTTTCGGGGAGCCGATTTTTGGAGGGGAAAAAAAAAACCCAACAAAGTAGAAATCCCCGAGCGGGTCGCGAGTGTTTTTTCTGTTGGGAAGGAGGAGAAAAAGAAAAAAAAAAAAAGAAAAGAAAAGAAAAAAGGGAAAAAATAAACAAAAAAACCCCCAAACCAGCTTTGATTTGCTTCAGGTTTCCAAACCAGAGGGGACTTCAGACTTTGATGCCAAAAGCGGGCTGGAAATCACACCAGAACCAGCCCCAAGAACCGGTTACAAAGCCACTGGTTTGGAGGAAAAGTGAAACTGGGCTCCGATTTCCTCGGCGGAGGAGGGAGAGGGAGACATTCCCGCCGCATTCCTGCCCGCATTCCACCCCCGGAGCTCGGGAGAGATCAAATCCTCCGTCTGTGCCCCCTCGCCAATGGTCCTGGATCCGATTTCTCGGGCCCGTAAAGCTTTTTTTTACAGGCCTGCTACCTTCGGGCGAGGCGAGCCGGGGTTATTATCCAACAAACTCCTCACTTTTTCCTTTCCTCCCTCCTCCCCCTCTCCTTTTTATATTTTTTTTTATTTATTTAACATACGTGGAACGGTTTCAAGCGACTTCCTCTCCAAAAAAAAAAAGAAAAACCCAAACCCTCCTGGTTTCTTTTAACAAACCGAATTTCCTGATCCTTTTTTTAAAAAAAAAAAAAAAGTCGGCGTTTTCTTCCCGTCGCTTTAACTAAGGCGGAAAAACGTGACCCCGCCGGGATTTGGGAAGAGCCGCTCCCGCTTTCCCCGAAAAAAGGAAGGTTTCTGCCGCCCGACATTATTTCTCTCCGCGTGGGATTATTTTTAATTTAATCCGAAAGGAGGAAAAGGGAGAAATTCGATCTATTTTTTCCTCGGGGTTTTTTTTTGGCGGATGGCTGGAGGGGGGTCAGGGGTGGTGGTAACCCCTTCCCTCCGCTCCCGGCGAATTCCCTGCGCTCCCGGCCCTTTGGGATCCTGTTGGTCCCAGATCCCTTTGCCGGGAATAACCCCCCGCGTTCTGCAGCGGGGCGGGTGGGGAGGGGGGGGGTTGATTTTGGGAGGTTTGGGGTCGTCGATCGCTGCCCCCTGGGTCCGATCGCGCGTTTTAGTTCCATCCTTAAACTCCCCCCAACCCCGCCACCGGCCCCCGGCGCGCACAGGGACAAAAATAAATCCGGTTCCCCCCCAAACAGAGCGGGGACCCCCCGTGTGTCCCCCTCCCCAAACAGAGCGGGGACCCCCCGTGTGTGTCCCCCCCCAAACAGAGCGGGGACCCCCCGTGTCCCCCCCCCCAAGCCGGAGCCGCGCACACACTCGCTCGCCCCCCCCCGGGACGCTCCCGCACCCCCCGGAGCTCGCACGGCTCCTCCGGGCAGCCCCTTCCCCACCCGGGCAGCCCCGGTGGGACGGAGGGACCCGCTCCCCACCCCCGGGAACCCCGGGACACCCCGGGACACCCCGGGACACCCCCGGGACACCCCCGGGACACCCCGGGACACCCCGGCCCGGCCGCCCCCCCGCCCCGGGGCCCCTCCCGCTCTCATCTGTTGCACGTCAACCTTTCCTCCGGGCTGTCCGCTGTCCTTAGAGATCCTCCAAGCTATAGCCCCGGAATTTGAGGCTGGGGGGCACCGGGATGGCGTTGCCCCCCAGGTGCCAGCTCCACAGCGGGTGAGTTTTGGAGAGAGCCCAGGAGTTTTTGCCCCCGAGGGAGGAGGCAGGACACAGGTCCCCATCTTCCCCCACGACCAGGGAGGGAATACAGGGGAAGTTGCCCATGAGGCTGAAGGAATTCCGAGGCGGGGTTGGCCCGGCGCTGCCGAGGCGTTTGCAGGGAGTGTTTCCCTTTTTGGCATTCCTCCTCGGAGTCTTTTGTGGCCTCCCTTTGGAGGAGCTCTGCTGCCTTTCTGCCTCAGCGCCTCTGGCGAGGCGTCTGCGCTTGGCATTCCTTTCCGAGCCATTGCCTCTCAAAGCTTTGGATGACAAGGTGCTGGGGCTCTCTGCTCTTTTGGAGCCGGGGGGTTTGAGCTCCGCGCCTTTCCAGGGCTCCGGCCTCCCTCCGTGCCGCAAACTTTTCCCGTCCAGGTTGAACCCTTTGGCGTAACACCACAGCTTGGATTGCCGGATCAGCCGGTCAAAGTGCTCCCGCCGGGGCTCCCCCTCCTCCTCCCCGGGGGGCGCGGGGCCGGGGCTCCCCCCCAGCTCCGGGGGCTGCGGGGCCGAGCCCGGGGCCGCCTCCGGGGAAGGCGCCGGCCCGGTTAAGGCTCCGCTTTGCCGCTCGGCTCGTTCTAACGAGGCTCTATTGTTCGAGGCATCTTTGTGCAAATCCTTCCCTTTGGCGCAGGGCTCCGCGTCCCCAAAGCCTCCCTCCTTTTGTTGCGGGTCCCCCTCGGGGGTGCTGCTCGGGGACGGAGGGGGGGAGGAGGAGGAGGAGGAGGAGGAGGAGGAGGAGGAAGAGGAGGAGGAAGGGGAGGCCTCCTGCTTCTCGTACAGCCCCGGCTGCGGCGGAGCCCCCGAGCCCGGGGCTGGAGCCGGGCTCAAACTTTCCAAAGTTGACGCTCGCAAAGTCCTGGCCCAGAGCTGCTGCGAGAGGAAGAGGAGGTCGGGGTCGGGGCGCAGGGCTTTGCCCACGCTCAGGGGGGGCTCGGCCGGGCGCTCCTCCCCGAGGGGCTCCCGGGGGGGCTGCGGCGGGAAGCGCGGCAGAGCCGCCTGCCTGTACCGGGTGCTCTGCACCGAGTCCCCGCTGCACAGCGAGCTGCTCTCCGACTCCGAGGAGCTGCCTTCCTCGCTGCTGCACGAGCTGTCCCCTTCCTCCTCCTCCTCCTCTTCCTCCTCCTCCTCCTCCGACGAGTCGCTGGAGGTGGCGGGGCTGGACCCGGCGAAGTCCAGGCTGGAGTCCGAGTCGCTGGAGTAGCCGGCGGAGGTGCCCTGGCGCTTGGAGCCGGGGAAGCCGGAGGAGCGGCCCTTCCTGGCGGCCGCGGGCCCCTTCTCCTGCGGGAAGAGCCCCTTGGCGCAGCAGGGCCCCCGCTTGCGCCGGCCCGCGGGGGCGAGCGCGGCCGGGAGCGCGGCGGGATGCGCGGCCGCGGGGTGCAGGAGGGCCAGGTCGCGGGGGTACCCGGCCAGCACCCCGGCGAAGAGGCCCCCCCGGCCCGCCAGCCCGCGGCCCCCCCGGGGCGGGAAGGCCCTGTGGAAGGGCTGCGGGCCGGGGAAGGCGGGGGGCGGCCGGGGGCGGCCGGGGGCGGCGGGGCCGCAGCAGCCGCCGGCTCTGCAGGGCGGCAGCAGCGGGGGCCGGGGGCAGGGGAACAGCTCCCCCGGGTCCGGCAGCAGCAGCTGCTCCCTCCTCTTGCTCTTCCTCTTCCTCTTCCTCCGGCGGGGGCTGAGGCTCTTGCAGGAGGTGCAGAGAGCCTCCAGGTCCGCCTTGGAGATGAGCGAACATTTCACCGCGCGGGTGGGCACCGAGTTGATGGCCTTGAGGGTCCGGAGCTCTTTAAGATCGCAGCGCCGGCTCTTGATCTTTAAGGTTTCCATCTTCTTGCTGATGGTGGTCCTGGGGATATCCTTAAACAGGTCGCTGAGGACCTGGGCCAAAGCAAACATCTGGGTGCCATTGATCTGTAAGTATCCCAAGTTTATCCCTTCGATTTCTTGATAGCCGGCATGAAAATCCCCCGGCCTGGCTTCCCCATTGTAATCCATGGTGGCTGGAACAATTCCGAAGGTCCCTTCGCAGGTCAGGAACATTTTGCAAGGAGCATTTACTTTGTCTCTTTCAAAGGGGGCATTGAAAATAAGGACATATTTGTTTCCACTCCCTGATCACACACATCCCTACCCCTCCGGAGAAGGGGGGAAAAGGGGGAGGGGAGGGAAAAAAAAAAAAAAGGAAAAGAGGAGAAAAAAAAAAATAAGCCAAAGCAGTCGATCTCCCTTTCAAACGCTCCAGTCAATGGTTTGCAACATCTTCCGAACACCCAGTTCCTCCGCCTGCACCGGGGCTTGACTCCTCGTCTTCCCCCTCCCCGGCCAAAAAAAAAAAAAGGAAAGAAAAATAAAGAAGTCAAACATCTCGCATCCTCCGGGCTCCCCCCGGCCGGCCCCCACCCGCGGCCGCGCACCCACCTTCCGCCTCCAAAATAACCTCCCTTTTTTTGGGGGGGCCGGGAGAGGGATGGAGGGGGGGGGGGAGCGGAGAATCAACAAACGCGGGGCCCCCCCCGGCTCTGCCGCGCCAAAAAGCCCCTGAGATGCTTAAACAAACAAAGCTCCCGGCGAGGGGGGGGCACGGAAAAATGGTGGCGGAGGTGGGGAAGGGGGGCTCGGGGGGAAGGTCGGGGCGGCGGGGGGGAGCCGCGGGGCTCTCCGTGCGGCTCCCACCTTCCCCGCGCTCCGCACTCGCGGCCCCGCCGCCGGGATATTCTCGGGAACACCCCGCCGGGCCCGCCGCCCGCCCCCTGATTGGGCGCTCGGCGCCTCTGATGTCATTAAACCCCAACATTTCACACGCACACCCCCCGAGCCCCCACCATCCCCACCCCCGAGCCCCGGGGGGGCCGCCCCGCGCAACCCCCTCGCAAGCCCCGCGCAGCCCCCGCGCAAGCCCCGCGCAGCCCCCGCCCGTGCGCGCACACAATGGAGCCCTCCCCGGGCTGCTCCTTCCCTGCGAAAAGAGACAAAAATCAGATATTCAAAATTACGCCGTTTTTTCGAGGCGATGGCAGCGCGGGTGCTTCCGCTTTGTGTCCGCGGTTTAGCTCTCTCTCTCTATATATATTTATATATATATATATATTTCTTTTCTTTTTTTTTTTTTTTTGCTCCACGTAGGGTTGTTTTAAGAGGTCGCTGCGCCTTCCCAAATCTGGATTCCTCTGGGATGGGTGTGTGTACGTATATATTTAATAAAGCGTGAAAGATATTCCTCTAAGCGAGTTGTTCAAAACGATTGACTCCGCGACAATTCATCCTTCAGCCCGGGCTGGAATGCTTATTAATTGCCAATTACTGTATTTATTAGCTGGAAGGAGCGCGGGCTGGAGCGCGGCATCGACAATAACATCGGCAAAGAAAAGCAATGTAAAGATAGTTATACATTCTTTTTTTTTTTTTTTTTACTCACACACGGTCTTTATTCACTTCGTGTCTTTTTCTTCCAAACTCTTTCTTAAAAGGAAAAAAAAAATGGAAAAATGGAAAACAAAAAGAAAAAGGGTAAAAAAAGGAGAAAATAATGCGGAAAAAAAAATAAGGGGCAAAAGAAAAAAAATAGGGGGGGGAAAAAAGGAAATTCTCTGGCACGCCTTTGCGCTGCTAAACTTTATTTCAAACTTTAAATCCCAAGATTTCTTCGGTGTTTGGTAACTCTCTCCTGACTTACAAACCAGGCGATGTTTTCCCAAAAAAAAAAAAAAAAACCAACCCAGGGCTGCAGATTCCTCTTTCCAAAAGGGGGAAAAGGGGGAGGAAAAAAAAAAAAGCTCCCCGAGCCCTCACCCAGCCCGCAGCTCCATTGTCCCGTCCCCTCGATTTCTTTATAAACCTGAAGCTACTTGAGCGGAGCGAGTGGAGCCGCGGAGGCTGGACCGGGGGATTTTAACTCTCTGCTCAGGAGGCTAATTTTGGGGAAACAGTTACCTCGGAAACCTTTCTGGGGGAAGGGAAGCTGCAGCTCTGCAGCGCACGCTGCTCCCTTTCAAGCCCCGTCTGTCTCCCACATGAAAAGTTGCTTTTAGTTCTTCCTCTGCCTTTTTTTTTTTCTTTTTTTCTTTTTTTCTTTTTTCTTTTTTTTTTCTTTTTTTTTTTTTTTTGGTGTGCGGTTCAAACGGGCAAAATCGGAGTAATTTGATAATAATAATTTGTTAAACCCTGTGTACGATCAACCGCAAACGATCCCGATTTAGCAACACTCCCAGAGGAGGAGAAGGAGGAGGAGGAGGAGGAGGAGGAGGAGGAGGAGGAAGCGCATTCCTGAGTGTGCGTGTAAAAAAATTTAAAATAACTCCAACATCGCCTTTAATTCGGGAGCGGGGATCACCTGATTTGCTTTTACCGGCGGAGGGGAAGGAACCCCCCCGATGCCCGGATCGGTTCTGCTGGGAGGGGGATCCCTGGGGGGTTCCCCCCCTTCCCGGCACCTTTGGGTGCTCGCCCCCCGCGCACCCTCGGCCTCGCTGCGGGCAGAACCCCCCCCCTCCAAACCCCAGTTTTCCAGATCTTGCTGCATTAATCCACCACATTTCACCCTCGTTTTCCACAGGCAAGAGTTTCCTGTGAGTAAAGGTCCGCCGGCCAACACAAACACCAAATTCCTCTTTGTTTGGGCAGAGGGGAGGGGGGAGAGTTCGCATCGCCGGGGACGGAAAGCGGCCGCTTTTAGGGGGACACCGCAGCTCGTCCACAAAAAAATCCCGATTTCAGCCCAGCCCGGAGCTTCCTTTCGCGAATAGAATGGAGATCCTGGGGCTTGCTTTTTTTTTTTCTTTTCCACATAAAGCCAGAGCCATTTTACCTATAGGCTGAGCTTTGCTCCGTGCCAGACTGGAGGAGGGGAGCGTGGGGTGGAGGAAGGAGCCGGGCAGGGAATATCCCCCCACCCCGAGGCGGCCGCGGGGGTTGGGAGGGGGTCTGGGAGACAAAACACAAGTTGGAGCGGAGCAATAAACTCTTCCCGATCGTTTTGGGGGGTTTAGAGAGGAGCCGGAGCCCCCCCAGCGCTGGTCAGGAGGAAACAGGGCTCCGAAGGCGAATGTATGGATACGTCATTTCCCAGGAAATCTCCGGCCGTGGGAGCACAAATGGGCGATATTTCGGCAGGGGAGAAAGTTCAGCGTGTGTGCGGGGATGTCTCTGCGGGGCCAGGGACGCACAGATAATTTCCATCCCCCCATCCGTGCACAGAACGGGGGGCAGGACGCGGCCGGGGGGTGGTTCGGCAGCAAAAGCGTTTTGGTCGCGCCATAAATTCTCCTCCCTGTTCCCGCTCCAGGTGACCCCGCTGCGGGTCCCCCGCCGCCCTCGCTGTCCCCTTCGTGTCACCTTCACCTCCCGCTTATCGGTTTATAGGGTCACCATTAGGGGGACGGTGGGTTTCGCACCCCTTGGCGTTTATTTTTATGGGGTTTGCAGGCCCGAGGTGGAAATATCCAGGGACTGGGATGTTCCGTGGGTCCCACGCCACGCTTGGGGGCCGGGGGGGCTGTGGCGGGGCTGCCCCGATCCCGAGGGATGCAGCTTTGGGAATTGGGCGCAGCCAGAAGACCTGGCGGTGCCTGGATGTGGATCTGGATGCATCCATGTGTTTATTCGGGTGTTTATTCGGGTGTTTGTGCTTTTACCTGAACACCCGCGCGTCTGTGTAACTGAATATTTTTGTGTCTGTGTTTTCGTGCGATTTTATGTTTTTATATCTGCGCGCCTGTGTGTTGATGTGTTTGTATATTTATATATTTATATATACCCGTGTTTTTGCACCTCAGCTCCCGAGGGTCCAGGGGGGTTTCCAACCCTCCCGGGCCAGAGCAGAATAACCCGGGGAGTCCCCGCCATAATCCCCACCCTGGAGACAACCCTCGGACCTGTCAGGGCTGGTCGTTCCCTCGGGAAGAGATAAAAGTTCCCGGGATATGGCGATATCCCAATTCCAGAGGTCCTGGAATCTCGCGGGCGGGGGCGGGGGGGGAAGTTGGGAGAGAGATGAAAGAAGGGGAGGACTTCTCAGGTGAGGTTGTTCCCGTAAAACTCATCCCCACGCGCCTCCCCGCGCGGGTTGGGTTTGCGGGAAGGGTGCGGGTTTGCCTGGCACGGGTTTGCCTGGCACGGGTTTGCCTGGCACGGGTTTGCCTGGCACGGAACGCGGCCGCGCCCGCGGAGCGCTGCGCGGGAGGAGGAGGAGGAGGAGGAGGAGGAAGAAGAGGTGGAGGAAGGGGATTCACGCGTGTCCGCGGGCTGCGGGAGCTCCGGGGAGGGGTGAGGGTCGTCCTTGCTCCTCCCTCCCGTCGATCCCACCCGAGCCTCCCGTGGGATTTCCTCGTGGATCCCACCCGGGTTTTCCATGGGATTCCCACGTGGATCCCACAGGCTCCGGGAGCTCCGGGTGGGATGAAGGTCGTCCCCACTCCTCCCTCCCGCCCATCCCACTCAGGTTTCCCGTGGGATTTCCTCGTGGATCCCACCCGAGTTTTCCCGTGGGATTTCCTCGTGGATCCCACCCGGGCTTTCCATGGGATTTCCACGTGGATCCCACCCGGGCTTCCCGTGGGATTCCCACGTGGATCCCACAGGCTCCGGGAGCTCCGAGTGGGATGAGGGTCGGTCCCGCTCCTCCCTCCTGCCGATCCCACTCAGGCTTCCCGTGGGATTCCCACGTGGATCCCACCCGGGCTTTCCATGGGATTTCCACGTGGATCCCACCCGGGCTTCCCGTGGGATTTCCACGTGGATCCCACAAGCTCCAGCCGGGGTTTTCCCCGTGGGAATTCCACGTTGTCTCCCCGGTGCCTGGTTTTCTCTTGGATCCGGTGCCAGGCCCCCAGAAATGGAAAGAAAAACCGAAATAAATCCCAAAAGGGGGTTTTTTGGGGGTGGGGGGGGACGTTGGGGGAGCCGCTCTGGGGGTCGGGGGGGTTGGGATCCTGCCCGGGGGGGGTTTTGTGGGGTGGGGGGTGGGTTTGATGTGACCCCTCCGATCCGGCTCTCCCAAATTCCACACCTCCAGCAGAGAGCGGGGCAGGGGAGACCCGAGCGAAAAATGGGTGCCAGCAGGAAAACAAGCCAAGATTCCCGGCGGGAATGAGCCGGGGGGCAGCAGCAGTTTGGGAGGATCCATCAGATCCACCGGGAGAAGAAAAAAAAAAAAAAAAAGCGTGATTAGAAATGAATTTTTGGCCCAACTAGTTTGGATGGTTTTCTTTACTCCCGTGCCCTGCGAGAAGCAAATCCCAGAAAAAGGGGTGGCCCAAAACGATCCCTCCGGGCAGAGAATCCTAAAGAAGGGACCACCTGGAAAAGAAGAGACCCTTGGGAAAAACGTTCCCGGGAGAAGTTTCCTTCTGCTGTTTCCTGGAGCGGGATGGGCCTGGTGCTCCCAGCGGGACTCGGATCCGAGGGGTGTTTTCCAGGGAAATATTGAAATTCTGATTTTATTTTTCTTTTTCTCTCCTCCCCCCCCCTTCCCTTAATTTCAAATAGTTCGTGGCAGGCCCGGGGGCGGAGGAGTTGAGCTCAGCCTAGAGGGTGAGAGGATTTAAGCTCAGCCCAGCACCCGGCACTGGGAAAACCCCCAATATTTTGGGAGGGGCTGTTGCTCCCGAAAATATCTCTACAAACCGTCGGCGCCCTGATTTTTAAAGGTCTCTGGTGCATTTTCCAGGCTGCTGGAGGAGCAGATCCAACCCCATCCCGAGGGACAGATGGGAAAAAAATAAAAAAATCCTCCTTCTCCTTGGGGTGATGAGAAGTTTTATAACTGATCCATCTTTAGGCTGCCAGCAGGCAGGGATTGCTAAAATGCTCCCAGATGCACTCAAAATCGGAGATGTTCCTTCTCCTTCCCGTGGGATGAGGTTGTTTTTCAGGATTTCTTTCTTATTTTTCCAGCTTAACAGTTGGACTCGATCGTAAAGGTCTTTTCCAACCTAAATGGTTCCGTAATTTTATGATTTTTATTTTAATGGTTCTATGATTTCTCCGGAATTTTTTTCAGGATTTCCCTCCTTTCTTCTCCATGACAAGTTTGTGAATAATAGTCGAAGAAACCACCCAAAAACGTCTCCCCGTCCTCAGTCCAAACTTGGGGCACTTTTCGCCATTAATTAATAATATTTTAATAAATCCTAAAATAATATTTGAGCGCGTGTATTTATTAATTTTCATCTTCATAAGATGTTTCTGAAGTGGCTGAGCAGAGTGGCCGAGTGTGGAGCTGGAATTCTCCCAGCACCAAACTGGGATAATTCCCAGTGAATCCGTGCCAGGATGCAAATAATATTCCATTTTTTTTTTGGATTATTTTTTTTCCCCCTTCAGGTGCGAACAAAAGGCGTATTTAGGGGGAATTTATAAAAGACGTAAATCCCTTTTTCCTCCTCTTTTGTTTCTAAACACAAAAATAAAGTGGATTCCGGTTCGGGAACGGCGCAGGTTGGGGCGGCCCCGCTGCTCTCGTGCCCTTTTTTAATCCGTTTAAAATAACGCGGGGTTTTTTTGGGGGAAAAAAACCCATAAAAATAAATAAAAATAAAAATAAAAATAAAAATAAAAATAAAAATAAAAATAAAAATAAAAATAAAAATAAAAATAAAAATAAAAATAAAAATAAAAATAAAAATAAAAATAAAAATAAAAATAAAAATAAAAATAAAAATAAATCCCGAACATCGACCCCGAAAACAAGCCCCTCGAACCAACCAACCGACAACAAACCGCACGAAACCACCCCAAAAATTAATGGAAAAGGGGGAATTTGATGAAAATCGCGGGGTTTAAACCACGGGAGAGGCCTAGGAAGAGCAGTGGGATGGGTCAGACCAAATGGGGCTGCTTAGACCGCGCTTAAAACCTTTTAAGCCCTTATTTTGGTGTAAAACGGAGAGATTTGGGGTAAAAGAGTGAGCCTTGGGGTAAAATAGAGGGATTTCGGGTAAAAAACAAAAGAGATTTGGGGTAAAACCGGAGATTTCGGACAAATCCGGGCAGCAGAGCCCGAAAGGATGGAGGAAGGGGTCGGTTTTTAATCGTCTGAGCGGGTTTTGCTCCTTCGCGTGGGTTTTCTGGAGGGTCCCGGTTCGGGAATTCGACGCTCCCGCCCTTCCCTGCCTTCCAAAATCCCTCCGAAATTCGGGTTTTATTTCTGTCTTTCCTAATAAACAGCCTTTCAGCGTCGCCTCACAAAGAAAAAGCACATTTTTTTCCTGCGGAGCAGCTGAAGGGAATTAGACCCCAATAAACGCCGCCGATGGGGAGGGGGGGAAAATAAGCTGTTTGTTTGTTTTCCTAAGCAAATAGAGCTAAATAGCGCCCAGAGGGATCCTTCTCCCGGGAGAAATCCCGGCGAAAAGCCTCGGAGGAGGGTCCTGGTAGAGCCGGCGACCCGCGAGGGGAGGCTGGAAGGGGAGAAATTCCATTTTCCCCAGGTTGTTTTCCTACCCGATTATTTAAAATAATGTTAATTATTTAATTTGTGGCGGCCCGGAGGAGCGCGCGCCTTTCAATCAAACCCTCCTCCATAAAAAAAACAACCCCCCCGGACTCGTAATAAAGAGGAAAAACGAGTTTGTAGATGGGAGATTTCATGCCTGGATCTCAAAGCCAGCAGAGAATTCCCATTATTCCCCCGTCGCCTTTTGATGTTTCCCATATTCTGTCGTGATTTGGTTGTTTGCCCCCTTCTCGCTTAATCCAGGCTCTTTACCCCTTTTATGCGGCAGCAGCTCCCAATAAAATAATTTGGAGATTAATCGAGTGATAAACCCGGATTTTCGGGCGAATTTCAGCCCGAGTAATCTCGTTTCGTGGGGGGTTTTATTGTATTTCCCTTTAAATTCGGCTAAACCGGGGGAGATTCTCGGCGTGATTCGCTCCTAACGCGGGGGTTTTGTTCGCTAATTCGCTTGAAAATTAAAAAATAACGCCGGGAAATATTTTTGTTGCTAAATTAAGATTAAACCCAAACTCTTCCTCGCCCTTTGGTAGGCGCTGGTATCAGCGGGAATTAAAGGAGAGGCAAGAAAGCCACAATCCTCCAGGTTTTTTATAAGGCAGGGAATGGTCTCGGATGCTGCTTTTTCCCCTCAAAAAGCGTTTTATATTCTTTGGGCGACATCGTCGATTCTTATTTAAATTTCCCTCGTAGCTACGACGCTCATCCCTTAACTTTTAAGTGTTATATAGCGAAATTACGATTTAAAATCCCTCCCACAAACATCCTCCTTTGAAACCGCGGCGAGTTTCGCGTTGCCCAATTTTAAAAAGGGGAGAGGGGAGGGAAAAAAAAAACCTATTTTTTTTTTTTTTACCTTTTACAAAGTATTTCTCCTGCCGCCCCCCCTGTATTGATTGACAAGTTTATTATTATTATGAATGGATTCTCCCATTTCCCAGTCCTCTTCAAGGCCTGATGTGGATTGAGAGCCTGACCAGTTGCTTATTGACCCATGATGGCAATACAATGACCCCGCTGCCCCCGGCCTGACCCCGGCACCCCCGAAGGACCCAACCCCACCCACCCGGGGGCTCAGAGATGCAAAATCCGGCGCTTTCTGGACTTTTTGGGAAGGGGAGGGAAAGCCGGGAGGGAAGGATGGAGTGGGAGGGGGGAGGTTTCATTAACAAAAAACGTGTTTATTGTAAATAAAAAAAAAGGCAAAGGGGGCTGTTTAAAGGGTTCCCTTCGGGATGGGCGAGGATGGGAGTCCTTTTTAGACCAACCCCCGCCTAATTGGCGACAATAAAAGGAAGAACGGCTGCCTGGGCGCTCTCAGTGAGTGTCGCTCCGGCCCCAGTTTGCTCAAATTTCCCCTTTTTTTGAGGGGAAAAGAGGAATCCTGTGGAAAGGGCCGCTCGCCCCTCAGTTATTTCCCCTTCCCTGCGTGCGGGGGCTGCGAGAGATGGGGAGGGAAACACCGGGAGGACTCAGGGCCTTCTCGGGTACATGAAATAAAAATATTAGAACTGTGAATAAAAAAATAAAATAAAAAAGGAAGAGTTGTAAATAATAAAAAAAAAAGTAAGAATCATAAACAACAATAAAAAACAAAGATGAGATCTCGGCATTAACCGTTCACCCTTTGCCTTTTTACCCACTGAAGGGGGAAAAAACGTCTTTTCCTGCCCCTGACCTGCAGCTTCATCACCGCCCGGGGCTTGTGGGGGGCACCAAAAAAAAAAGTCTGTTTTGTGAAGCAGCATCTCGCTCCATTCCAGAAGGAAAGAGGATCCGCCCCCCGCCCTCGCTCCCTCGTTTAAAGGAGATCCAGTTGTTCAAATGATTTCCCTCTGCCCAAAACAAACGCGGGAGGACGGAGGGCTCATTTTTTATCCCAGCTGATGGATGGCCGAGGACGAGCCTTTGAAGCGGGGCGGGGGGGAGATACCGGAGCATCTGGGTGGGAGAGGTAGAGAGCGAGGAGCAACCTGCATTCTTTGCGGGGCTGGGCGATCCCTCAGCTTATAAACCTTTTGATTTCGCCATAAAAACAACAACAGCAGCAGCAGCAGCAGCGAGTTGTTCTGACACTCTCCAAACATCTGGACCGTAAAGTTCGCTGGTTTCTGGCAACAGCGACGAGAATCATAAAATCTCTCCCCGCACGGGGTTCCGCCAAAGGTTTAGGCTCGACCTGGCCGAGGGTTTGGTTTTTTTTGCTGGAAATGGGTATTTATGTGTTCGTCCCAAGCGCTTCCCGGGCTCTGAGCATCCAGAAAGCGAAGTTTTGGGAATTTCTGAACCGCGGGGCCCACGAAACGTGCAGGCGGGGAAGGGCAGAGCTGGGGGGTGTTCTCTCCGTGCGTGTTTAAATAGCCGGAATTTTGATTTAAATATCGATTTACGGGAGAGATTTGCACCGAATGTGGGATGCGGGACCACGGGGTCACGTCAAACGCTCCCGGGGTGCGAGGAGCCCCGACCCGAAGTGTCCGTGTGCAGGAGCTGCTCTACCTGCAGCCGAGCGGGGTTAAAGTCTGGAATTCGGGACGGAAAAAGAAGTCATGGAAAGGCTGAGGCTCGTTCTGAAGGGCTTTGCTCCGCGGGGAGGGGCGGGGGTTGCATCTCTTGGTCTTTATTTGAATTTAGCATTATTTTTTAGTGCGGTGGGACCTCCCAGCTGCCAAATGGTTGCTCGGTTTCGGAGACGCTGAGATCCGGAGGGAGGTGGGGGGACACCGAGCCGGGACACAGGAAAATCGGAAATATTTGTGTTTCGCTCCAAAATGGACATTCCGGGTTCAGGTCCGCGTTCGAGGAAGCTCCCGGCAGAAATATCCCACCCCGTGGGGCAGGGAAGGGAGAGCCTGGGGCTGTGCCCCCCTCCCCGGGAGCGCCCCGGGGGGCAGAGGGGGGTTCGCTGGTCCCCAAAGGGAGATGAGACAAAGAGATGCCTTTGGGGAGCGGCTCCCGGGCTGCTCGCGAGTTATCACCCAAAAATCGAGGTGCCCGAGCGAGCGGACACCGAGCCGGGGGTGGCACCGGGCACGGGGGTGGGCAACGATCGCTCCCGAGCTGTGCGGGACGAGCGGGGCGCGGCTGGGGCGGGGGGTTCCGAGGTCGGGGGGCCTGCCCGGCTTCAGGCGGGGGTGCTGCTGCGGCCGGGGCACCCCAGGATCCGGCTCTGCTCGCCCTGCATTTGCCCTTCGATGCTTGTTCGAAGGGACCCCCAAAAACACGTGTGTGTGTCGTCCCCCCCCCCCGGTTGCCAGGAGGCGTCGGGCGCGGGGCTCTGGGGGCCGCAGCCCCTTCCTGCCCACCCCGCTGCCAAAGCTGGGCATGAAGAAGCGGCGGATCCCTTCCCTCGGTCCCATCCCCTTCCCTCGGCCCCATCCCCTTCCCTCGGCCCCATCCCCTTCCCTCGGCCCCATCCCCTCATCCCAGCCCCGTCCCGCTCCCGGCACCGGCTCCCGAGCTCAGCCTCGACGGCAACTTTCGCCGCTGCCCCCGGCGACGCTTTTTTAACTCTCCCAACAGCAACAAAACCGTCAGAGGAGCCCCACGGCCGTCCCGGCTCCCGGCTGGATTCCGAGGGGGAGGTCGCGGTGCCGCGGGTTCCTTTCCCCGCCGTTAACGGGCTCCGGGAGTCGCTGTGCCCGCACCGGAGCCCGGGCACCCCTTTGCACCCTCTTTCCCTGGTACCCCAGGGAGCCTCGGCCTCTTCCGAGGAAGAGCCAAGTCCCAGGGAGGGTTTTCTCCGCTAAATCGGGACGCCCCACCCCAGGGAAGCTCCGCTCCGGGAGCCGGGCTGGAGAGGGTCGGGATGCGACGGGAGGAGCGGGGGTTGGACGGGACAGGCAGGGGACCCGAGCAGAGGACGGACGGACGGGTCGGTGGGAGAAATAACCGAGGAATAGCTCAGTCTCGCGCGGTTATTCCCAGTCCTGGAAGGTTTCCCCTCTCCCCCGCAGGGACCCAGGCGTTGTCCCTCCCTCTCCTCGCCCTCCCGGGGCTGGTCCCGGTGCCTGCCCGGAGGATGCGGGGGGATGCGGGGGGATGTGGGGGATGCGGGGGGATGTGGGGGATGCTCTCCAGGTTCCCCCAGGGGCAGCGGGGAAAGGGGGGCCCGGCCCGGCGGGGAAGGACGAGGTACTGGCGCCCTCCGGAGGGCTCCCAACGCCGGCCTGGCCGCAGGGCACGATTTTGGGGGGAAAAAGGGCATTTTAAGGCTTCGCCCAGCAGAGGTCCCCGGCTGCCTTCCCACCGGCGCTCCCCGGCACCCCGGGCCGCCTCCCGCACCCCCCTCCCCGGACTCTCGGAGCATCTGCTCAGCCCCCTGTCCCGGCAACCTCCGGCCCTTGGGACCCCGGGGGGGCTGGTCCAGATTCCCCCTGGGGGGTTCTCCTCCTATTTCCCAGCAGAAACAGAAACTCGGCCGGGAGAGAGCAGGAGCGGAGGGAAAATCCCTTTTCCCCGCGCGTCGCTGCAGGGATGTGCTGCCGCCCGCTCCGTGCCGGGACACAGAGCTGCGGGAGGACTTTACACTCGTCTCCGGGAGATTATTTCCTTGAACTGGGCAGCAAAACACGGGGCAGAGGAGTGGGAATACACCCAGTAAACCCACGCAGGGGAAAAGGCGCCCACCCCGACACCACGATCCCGCTGCAGGGAGGGGGAAAACGCCGCTAAAACCCGTCCCGTCGGAGCCGACACTTCCCAAACCACAGGAACCCGACTCTTTGTGTCTCTCCAAGTGACACAGAGCTGCACAACGAGCCTCGCTCTCGATTTCAGGTCTTCTCACTATTTTTGTAATCCCGCTGTCACTGAGCCAAAGCAGAGCGAGAGGAAGAAAGAGAACAGAGTGGGTTGTCTATATTAGGAAATTACTCTAAATACGCTGCTGTGCCTGTGCAGAGCTCTCACACAGACCCACCACTGCTCTGTACTCCGCTGCTGACTGATTATTTTAGTTCAGCCAGGAATTAGATTATTGCAAGGCTTCGTTAAGGCTGGTTTTGGTGCCCCTGAACAGGTTTCACACCTGTGAGTTCCCTCAGAACAGTCCAGCACAAACCATCCCCCCACAGTCCTGCTCAAACCCCCCCCCCCGTGGGGGCCTTGCCCTCAGACACCGATTTTTGGAGACGGTTTTATCAGTTATTCCCATTCCTGCGGGAAGATAAGGGCAAAAATATCAAGTTAAGGGCAAAAATATCAAGTTAAGGGCAAAAATATTTCAGCATCGAGACGAACGTGAGTCACAGCTCGAGTGATTTATTGCAGTTCTTACTCATGGATCACTTTTGATCCCCCAGCTCGCAGTGGGAAGCATCACACAGAAGTGCTGCCGGTGACTTACACACTATTTTGGGGGTAAACCTCGAGGATGTCAGAATTTGGTCATCTTTTCTTTTCCAAGGGCCAAGCTGTGACTCACCAGTGACTGAGGAACAGGTTACAGCCTCAAAGTTCCTGATGAGTAAGAGGGGGTGTGAGAAGACCTAACTCATCCTGTAAGTCACCACACAGACACATGACTAAAAGCAGAGTCGGTGATAAATCACCGAAATTATCAGTAAAGGACACGGTTTCTTCCTCTGAGACGTAATTAGGGCATTTATAGTTCACAGGCACCTCAGAGCAGTCCATGCAAATCTCACAAGAGCAGTGGTGAAGGGCCAAAGGGTTGATTACGTTTTCTTTTCCGTGCCTGCAGCCCTCACTAAGCCCAGAGCTGCTCGAGGAAGATGAGAAGTGCAGCTGCCTCAGCCCCCACGGGCCTGCAGCCCCCCTGTCCCACACCAGGCCCCCTCTGTCCCCCACCCCACCACTCCTGGGAGGCTTTTGGGGCTCAAAGGCCTTTGGAGGGTTTGTTGTTTTGGGTAATCCCAGAATCACAGAACGATTTGGGTTGGAAGTGGCCTTTAAAGTTGTCTGTAATGTCCAGTGCCACCCCCTGCCAGGGGCAGGGACTCCTTCCACCAGCCCAGGTTGCTCCAAGCCCCATCCAATCTGGCCTTGGACACTTCCAGGGATCCAGGGGCAACCACAGCTTCTCTTCTGTGCCAGGGCCTCCCCACCCTCTCAGGAAAACATTTCTTCCCAATACTCAGCCTGAATCTCCCCTCTTTTAACTCAAAACCATTCCCCCCATCCCATCCCTTCAGGCCCGTGTCCCAAGTCCCTCTCCAGCTCCCTTGGAGCCCTTTTGGGCACTGGAAGGGGCTCCAAGGTCTCCCCAGAGCCTCTTCTCCAGGCTGGACAATCCCATCTCCCTCAGCCTCAGGGGAGGGACATGGGGAGGGATTCAAGGATGGATGGATGGATGGAGGGATGGATGGATGGATGGATGTAGGGAGAGGTGAAGGGAAGGACTCAGGGAAATGAGAAAGGAGGGAAAGGTGCAGGGAGAGATGAAGGGAAGGACACAGGGAAATGTGAAAGGGGGGAAAGGTGCAGGGAGAGATGAAGGGAAGGACACAGGGAAATGTGAAAGGAGGGAAAGGTGCAGGGAAGGATGAAGGGAAGGACTCAGGGAAATGAGAAGGGAGGGAAAGATGCAGAGAGAGATGAAGGGAAGGACACAGGGAAATGAGAAGGGAGGGAAAGGTGCAGGGAATGACGGAGAGCCAGACGCGCCCCCGGGATGTGCATCCCCTGTGCCGCCTGCAGGGTGGGCGAGGGGCGGTCCGGGCCCCCCGTTCCCCTCTGCCCGCGCTGCCCCCGCTTCCTGCCCGGCTCCCGGTGCCGCCGGGGGCAGGATGTCGTTGCCTGAACCTCAGCGCTGCCGTTCGCAGCCCGAAAAGCCGCCGAGGGTTTCCTGTCGCCGTCGCCGGGGCTTTGCCAGCCCCGCGGGTTCCCAGCCCCGCAGCCCCCGGGCTGGCTCACCTGGGCAGCTCCACCCCAAATCCAGCAGCCCCACCGGAGCTTCAGCACCTCCCCCCCACCCGGGGATGCCAGGGCACGATTTTTGGGAAGCAGGAGGGGTTGGGGTGGGAGCTGGCAGCCCCGGGTGCAGAGCTCGTGCAGCCCCACAAATCACTTCCCGGGATGGATTCCACTTGGCAGGCTGGAAAACAGCTTGAGAAACCATTATCTGCACATCCAGAAGGGATGTGGAGGTGCTTTGGGAGGAAGGGAGGAGGGAGCCTGGCCCAGGGCAGGTTTAGCACCGGCCCCTTGGCGTGGAAGGGGCAGGGGCAGGGAGGGATCGTGGCCTTCACCCCCATCCCTTCACCACCCCGTGCTCGGGGGATTTTCAGCCCTGGGAAGAAAATCTCAGCCTGGAAGGAGGCCTTGGGTTTGTGCCGTGGCTGCAGGGCTGACACTTCGTGTTTTTTACCTCGGGTTTCCTGTCTTAGAGGCAGTTTCCAAGAGCCAAGCCAAGAACTGAACGCCCGACTGCAGAGTCGAGCTGATGCAACTGCTCTGAACTCACCCGAGGAGCAGAGCAGAGGGTTTAATTAAACTGCTTCGGGAAGCAATTAAGTGAGAGCAACTGGTGGGCACGGGGGCAAAGCTTCAATTACTGCCGAGGATTCTTTCAGGGCGTTAAAAACGCAGGAATGCGAGGGAAAAGTCCCAAGGCACAAAGGGGAACAGGTGCCTAAATCCCATTAAAGAAAAAATAAAGATCTGTTTCTGGTTATTAATCCCCACTTTGACATCGGGATCCAGGGCCTGGGGCTGTGAAGAACCCCCCCAGGAGAGTGGAAATGCTCTCCCAAATCCTCGGTCCTGCTCTGGGTCATCAGTTTGGGAACACCAAGAGGTGGGAGCAGCTCCAAACCTGGTTTGGTTTTTAAACCCAGGGCATCTGATTGGGATGTGAAAAATGAACTTGAGAAAGCCTAATTCCAGCCTCCTTAAAAATCCTCTTGGTTTCTGGACACAGACCACATCACTTGGTTCTGCACTAATTGTTATGTACATTCACTGCCTAATGTAAATAATAATAATAAACCCCATAATATGACACTAATCAGTCCTTGGCTCTGCCTCCCCCTGGGGAATTAGCCTAATTAGTCTCTTGAAGTTGCTTCCAAAGCCGTGTTTATGGGATTTTGGGACTCTCCCGTTAGGTTTGTTAAGCTGGACGTGTTTTAGGGATGTTCCTCAGCTCCCTGGGCTGAAGCCCAGCCTCTCTTTTTGCAGGAAGAAGGGAATAAACAGCTAAACCCCCCAAAATAAGTGACCCACAGGGATCCCAGAGGGAGAGGACAGTGAGGAAAGTGGGCTGGGAAGTGTCACAAACACGGGTGGGGCACGAAAACGTGGGAGTTTGGGGCTTTTGGGGCAAAAGGAGACGGAGCAATTCTAACAATCCCTTAAAATATTTCCACTCATAAATTTAATCCGGCACCAAAAAGCAAATTTGTCATCTTCCTGACCCACCACATTAATCAGTTTTAATGTCTTGAAGGCCTCAAAGCCACGAAGACAAACATGATCCACTGTCCTGTTTGATTTAAGCTGCTGGAAGGGGGGGAAAGGAGCTCTTTCAATCACTGCTTTTTTCCCTTCCTAAGTCATTAATGGCACGATTTCCTTTCAGAGTCGTTGATGACATCACTGTTTCCTTTCCAGGCCCTTAATGACATTGTTTAATGAATAATAACTTGCCCTTCTGTCGTGCTTTTTTCGGGACAAACAACCCCAAAAGTGCTCTGCAGCGGGGAGTTGCTCCAGCAAAGGGGGGAAAATGAGGCACAAAGGGAGGAAGTGACTTTTCCAAGGGCAGAAAATTCCTGACAGAGCAAAGCTGGGAGTGTGGGAGTGCGTGTGTGTGTCGGGCTCTTGGCTTTCTTCACTCCCTGAATGTTCCTGTGGGTGTTTCTATGTCACAAATGCAGCTTTTAGCCCACGACAAAGGCCGAAATAACCCATCTGATAAACTCTTAAGTGCCTGCTCAACGATCCACTCCGAAAATTGAAAGAAGCAACCAGGATTTTCACCCCTTTCAGCCGCCCACCTGTGAAAATGGACCTTTAGTTGCCAGGGAACGAAATGAGTTTTTGGTGGAGACAAAAGGAAAGAGTTTCTGTCCTTTAAAAACCCACTAGAGAGGAAAAAAAAACCAAAACAAACTAAACAACAAAAACCCAGAAGTCTCTTTAGCAGAATTATATGTGGGATAGGCCAAAAATGAATTTGGGTGAAGTTTTGTGTAGGGCAGTGAATCACTTGTCTCTAACACCACCATTATTCTGGTTTTAATCCCTACTACAATTTAATTCCTATTACAATTCCTATCAGCTGTGATGGTGGAACAAGCAGAGATCTGATCAGACCCTTGGAATGGGACAGAAGGTGGGATAAAATGTCATTCCCTCCTTGAACAACCAATAATCCAAACAGAGAAGAAGGGGGAAAGCAAAATAATCCGCCTGAAGCCTTTGCAGGAGGTCAGTGGCAGCCCCTGGAGCCCGAATTCCCAGATTTTCAGAATTCCCTGCTGTGGATTATTTACCCCTTCAAGGAAGGGCTTTGAAATCCCTTTGAAATTACAACCACCATAAACTTCCCCGATGTTTTGAGCCCCCACAGTATCCAAAACAAGGGATGCAGAGAGAAAAGGCTCAAAAGCAAAGCTTTAAAGGAAGACAAACTAAATTATTTAGCCTTAAATAATGTGTGGAGAGTCCTCTCTGTGCTGGTTTTGCAGGGAGATGAAGGAGCTCGATGCATCCACGTGGGTGAGAGGGATGAAAGCTGGGCCTGAAGTGGGAAAACAACTCCCTGGAAGGGATCTGGTTTGGAAAACTCCTGGATTCTGGCACGTTCTCCCCCGTGGCTGCAGCTGGCAGAGGGTGAGCCATCACTGCTGTGCCCTGTGGAGCCCATCCTGCTGTTCCAGCTGAGGGATTCTGACTCCAAAGCAGCAGTTCTTGCTGGTGACTCCAAGGAATTTGGCTGCCTGGGAAGGATTGCTGCTCTCATCTGCACCATTCCCTCTTTCTCCAACCTGCCCAGGAGGAATGAGGTAAAACCTGAAGGAGCAAAGGGGTTCGTGGAGCAGAGACACTGATTTGTGTGGGTGCAAATAGAGAGTTTTAGCCCTGCTTGGATCCAGATAAATCCCAGTCCTCGCTCCTGATGAACCCAAGGGATGGTTTCCCCAGAAAGAAGGGAAGGGAGAGCCTTCATTCCCAGGAAAAGCTGTTGGAATACCGTGCAGAGAGGCAGTTTATCAAGTATTTGCATCCCAGTGTTCCCCTTCGTGTAAGCCAGGCCAGAAACACCACCCTGACACAGCTCAGTCCTTAAATTCCCTGAGAGCAGGTGGAATTATCACAAGGAACATAAACTTCCTTAATTCTCATTCTTGCCCTTAACACAGGACGTGTGTATTTTACAGATAAAATACCTGAAATATGAATAATCTGTAAAACACAACGTTGTGGCCCTACAGCCTATAAGAGCCTTTTATTTATTGTGTCTCGAGAATTTCCACGTCAGGCACTCGATGTTCACTAAGTTTATGTCGTTTTTAAAATAACAATTAAAGTAAATGCAAAGGATCCCCCTGAAAATGAAAGATCATTTGTAACCAAGACTCAGACAAGGCTCAGAGTTCTGGTGAAGGAGCCTGGGGAGGAGTCAGTTCCCTCATCCACGATTTTCAGGATGGAGCAGTAAAGGACTAAGTTTAGTGACAACTTTTGTAGCTTCTGGCTGTGGTTACAACTGAGGTGCTCAAGGGAAGCAGTTCCTACGAGTCAGTACTTTTAATTTTGCCTCCCCATATTAAAAGCACCGACTGATAAAACAACAACCACCATAAATTAAATACCTCCAGGTCTCAGCTTTCACTTCTTTCACTTCCCCCCCCCCAAAATTTTTTTGTCAGGAAACCTCTGTACCCTTTCCTCCCTGGCCCAGCCTCTCCTCACCGCGGGGATTAGTTATGTAAATCGGGATTTAATCCCCTAAAGGCAAATTTGCAGTTCAAGTCCAAGTGTCTCCGTGGCCAACTGGAACCGAGAGACCGTCAGGGCTGGGTGGATGTTCAGCACTTTGTCCTGGAGTTTAAGACAATTCCTAAACCACAAGGATCTCCTCCAGGTTACAAAGGCAACCAGCCAGATCTCTTCCCCCTCCCCACACCCCTCTTTTTTATTTTTTTTGCTTTTAAACAAGCTGGTAACACAATAGATAAAAGGCAAAAAAAAAAAAAAAAAGAAGAGGGGGGAGAGGAGGGGAAACCCTCCCAGAATTAAAGTGAGCTAAGGCTGAGTGAATTCCCAGCAATGTGGTGACCGTATTGTCCGCCCCTGTGGCTCTCAAAGGAGGGGGATAAAAGGAAGAACAGCGTCCCAGCAGGAGGCTGCTCGGGGAGCCGTCTGCCTTCCAGCCCCGGGATGTGACGCTTGAACAGGTGCCATCTAAAGGATGCTTAAACCGGTGATTGTGGGGCTGAGCGATGGGTTTCCTCTCCGAGGAGAGGGGGTTGGTTTGAAAAGAAACTGTATTATGGGGCAGGCTGACCTTCCAAAGTCCACCTGTGGCAGGGGAGGCTGGGGGAGGAGAGGCTGGCCAGGCTAAAAGGGCTGACACTGGGTTTGGTCTTGTTCAAGCTGTTGTAAATCATAAAATCACTCCTGAGTTGGAGGGGACCCACTAGAGTCACCAAAGTCCAGCTCCTGGGCCTGCAGAGGGTTAGGATTCCCAAGAACCCAGGGGAACTGTTCCTGCTTTGGAATTCGAGTGCTCTCAGGCACGTGGGATGGAGGGCAGAGGGAGCAGGGTGGCTCCAGGGAATCTGTCCCTGTGAGAATCTGTCCCTGTGAGACACATCCATCCCTCCTCAGCACCGGGGGTGCCAAGGGCTCCTCCTCATCACCATGAGGATGGCAGCACCAGCAAAATTCCCTCCCTGCCGGGTCTTCCTCTGCCAGGAAGAGGAAGGCACGAGGTTTGTACAGGAGGAGGACACTGGTGTGTGCAGGAGGAGGACTCTGGTGTGCACAAACCAGCCAATAATTGTTCCCTGCTACATTTCCCACCGTTTCTTTGCCCGGTCTGGCATCGGGCACTTCCTTTTTTTCCACGAGCACGGTGTGCTGGCTGGGGGAGGACGCACAGGAGAGACGATGAGACCCCTGGGAGCTGCTCTGGGTGTTCTCAGGCAGATGATTTCAGGGAGAGCCTGAGCTGTAGGAACGTGATACACGGACTTTTGAGGCCTCTTTTCAAAGATTTGTCATTTTTGCGCTCCTTTTTTTTTGGGTTTTCCTCATTTCTCCATGAGTGTTCTGGATGACGTGTCCAAGACAAGGGTGATGCTGTGTGGACTTGGGAGGTGCAGGAGCAATCCCACACAGAGTTACTCCCTATATTTTAGGATGATTTCTTTTTACCGGTTTCCAGCTGATTTCTGACACTCGTCCTGCCGGGGACAAACCCCCTCCAAGGGGGGGGGGGGGGGGGGGGAGACATTCCAAGATAACAAAACAGGTGCCAACGGGTTAAAAGCTCTTCCCGAAGGAGCTGGGGGAGCAGGACAGCCGGTGGCGCTCGCGGAGCCGCGATCCGTCAGCGCGGAATTGGCGAGATAATGGGATTTTTGCGGAGCGGTCCCAGCTCATCCCTGCGGAGCGATCCACGTTCGCTCGGCTCGGGCGCGCATCCAGCGGTTTTGCACACACGGGTGTGCAAAAGGGGGTGGTGAATAAAAACACAAAACCCGCCGCCGGAAAGGGGGGGGGTGGGAAAAAAAAAACCAACCAAACAACGAAACAATTAATGTCGCGCGGCCCCCCCCTTGAAGCGACGCGCGGAGAGCAAACGCGCCCGCCCCAGCCGGAGTGCGATCCGTGAACCGCAAATTTTACCGGGGCGCGCGGGCGGCGCGGCCATGATTGAAGGCGGGGGGGGGCCCGTAAATGTCTGTGGTGGGGCCGCGGCGCGCCCGCCGCCCCCGCGACACCCCCCCCCAGCCCCGGGACCCCCCTCGCCTGCACCCCCCCCCACCCCGGGACCCCCCATCCGACCCCGGCCCGGGGGTCGCACCCCCCGAACCCCCCCCCCTTGGCTCGGTGGAAGCAGGGAGGGGGCAGCGCGGAGGAGGAGGAGGAGAAGAAGAGGAGGAGGAGGAGGGAGAGCAGGAGGAGGAGGAGTGTGCGCGTAGAGGGAGGCGGGGGGGGAAGGAAACCCTCATGGAAGTATGAAGGAGATGGTGGGAGGCTGCTGTGTCTGTTCTGATGAGCGGGGCTGGGCGGAGAACCCGCTGGTGTACTGCGACGGGCACGGCTGCAATGTGGCGGTGCACCAAGGTAAGCGCCGGGCACCCGCACCCCCCCCGGCCCCGCGCCCCCCGAAACCCCCCGGGCACCGCACCGACACCCCCCTTCCCCCCAAAACACCGGGCACCCCCGGCAGGCCGGGGATGGAGGGGGGGCTGCGCGGGGGTGTGTGTGTGTGTGTGCGGGGGGGGAGCTTTGTTTTAAGCCCCATTGTTCCGAATAACGGTGTCGCCGCGGGGCCGGAGCCGCGCGGGAGCCGCGGGGGCAGCGCGGGGGGCTCGGGGGCAGCGGGGGAGCCCCCCGAGGGGGGACACGCACACCTCCGGGCTTCGGGGGGTCCTTACCGGGCGGGGGGAGTTTCCCCGGGGCTCTTTCCCCCTGGCCGACCCCCCCCCCGGAGGTTTTTTTTTTGGGGGGGGGTGGGTGGGCAGCGCCGCTGATGTCCCCCCTCGGGTCCGGGGCCGTCGGGGGATGGCCCCGGGTAACCCCCGGGGGTGGCGGCGGGGCCCGGAGCTGCTCCTGCAAGGGCAGGGAGGGAGGGAGAGAGGAAAGCAGCCGTCCTCCTCCTCCTCCTCCTCCTCGCAGCGCGACACGGGCTATTTTGCATTTTAAATGACTCCAGCACGCCCCTAACACACGGTATCGGGCCGGAAAGTTTGTCCTCGGGTGTCTGAACAAAAAAAATACGAATTAAAATAGGTATTTGCGTTCCGTTCCAAGCCGGCAGAAAGGCGCGGTGATTATCTTGCTTGGTTTGTTTGGAATAACACGAAGGTTTCTGGGCTCATCTGGCCTGTCTGTTTTCCCATCTATTATTATCCCATCCATCTACCAGCACATCTCCAGCCTCTTCCTGCACACTCTCCAGCCATTCCCGATGCTCGCTCCTGGTTCTTCCGGCTGCCCGTGGGTCCTGCTCTGTCCCTGTCCCCGGGTCCTGCTCTGTCCCCGGGTCCTGCTCTGTCCCCGGGTCCTGCTCTGTCCCTGTCCCCGGGTCCTGCTCTGTCCCTGTGTCCTGCTCTGTCCCCGGGTCCTGCTCTGTCCCTGGGTCCTGCTCTGTCCCTGTGTCCTGCTCTGTCCCCGGGTCCTTCTCTGTCCCTCTCCCTGGGTCCTTCTCTGTCCCTTTCATGGGTCCTGCTCTGTCCCTATCCCTGGATCCTTCTCTGTCTCTGACCCGGTCCCTGGATCCTTCTCTGTCCCTTCCCTGGATCCTTCTCCGTCTCTGTCCCTTTCGTGGGTCCCGCTCTGTTCCTGTCCCTGGATCCTTCTCTGTCCCTCTCCCTGGGTCCTTCTCTGTCCCTGTCCCTGGATCCTTCTCTGTCCCTCTCCCTGGATCCTTCTCTGTCCCTATCCCTGGATCCTTCTCTGTCCCTATCCCTGGATCCTTCTCTGTCCCTGTCCCTGGGTCCTGCTCTTCCCTTCCCACTGTCAGTGCAGGGGCTGGAGCAGGACCTTGGGCTTCCTTCTGCTCCCCCTGTTTTTGGTGTGTCCCTGCTCAGGGCTGCAGCCAGAAGTCACAACCAGGTGACTAAAGGGGAGGTAAATGAGGCAGTGAAGCTCACAGGGGGTTCTCTTCACCCAGAGGTGACTCTTGGGTGTCTGTTGTCATGGAATCCCAGGATGGTTTGGGCTGGGAGGGACCTTAAAGCTCATTCAGTGCCACGGGCAGGGACACCTTCCACTAGCCCAGGTTGCTCCAAACCCCATCCAACCCGGCCTTGGACACTTCCAGGGATCCAGGGGCAGCCCCAGCTTCTCTGGGCAACCTGTGCCAGGGCCTCCCTATGCACAAATTCCTTCCCAATATCTGCTCAAAATCTCCCCTCTTTCCATTTAAAGTCCTGGGGGTGCCTCCCAGTGACCTGACAGGACAAGGGGCTCTCCAAAAGGACATTTATTTTCATTTTGCTGATGTAATTCTTCCCTTCTTCCCCTAACTCATCAAACCCTATGCTAGAGAATGGGTTTCTCCACCCCTTTCTTTTTTTTGGGGGGGGGAAAGGGAGATGAAGGGCTTTGGCATCCTTATGCCCATTCCCAAAAACATAAACACCTGTGTGTGCTGGCAGGAACAGTTCCCAAGGGGCAGGAACAGCTTCAGAGATGCAAGAAGAGTTTCAGAGGGGCAGGGACAGTTTTAAATATCCAGAACAGTTTCAGGGGAGCAGGAAGAGTTGGAAATATCCAAGAAGAGTTTCAGGGGAGCAGGAAGAATTGGAAATATCCAAGAACAGTTTTAGGGGAACAGGAAGAGTTGGAAATATCCAAGAAGAGTTTTAGGGGAATGGGAAGAGTTGGAAATATCCAAGAACAGTTTGAGGGGAGTAGGAAGAGTTGGAAATATCCAAGAAGAGTTTCAGGGGAACAGGAAGAGTTGGAAATATCCAAGAAGAGTTGGAAATATCCAAGAACAGTTTTAGGGGAATGGGAAGAGTTGGAAATATCCAAGAAGAGTTTCAGAGGGGCAGGAATAGTCTCAGAGAGACTGTTTTGTGTAGTCAGTGCACAGTTTGTGCTGAGTTTGTGCGTGTAGGAAGCACAACAGTCTATTTAGGTCTGGTAAGAGTCTTTCAGGATGTAATAATTCATAAGAGTGGAGCAGTGTGTGATGGATGTTCTCAACCCTCTTTCTGAGCCTGCTCAGCCCCTGGCAGTGGTGTGGTGTGTTTTTTGGTAGGCTTTTTATTTCTTAAATAGAAACAAACCACTGCAAGGAATCCTCTGGCTCGTGTGGTGTCATTCCGTGCCATCACACACGGGTTTGGTGTCTCTTTGTGCTGCCTGAATATCCACAAAAACCAGAGTTGCCTTTTGAAATGATTGTGCAGCTCAAGAAAGAACCCTGTAGTTTTTTTTTTTTAAAAAACCAAACCTGTAGCTACATATTAGGGCTTAGGTTCTTAAAGATATCAGCCCCCCTTTCTGTGCTGGTGCTTAAAGATCTTTCCAGGGAAAAAATTCAAAGTGTGAAGATGGGAAATGGAGACTTGAATAAGGTAGTGAGAAACATTTTTAAATTGCATTTTCGACTCGTGTTCTGCATTTTCCTCCCCCCCCCCCCCCTTGTTTTCTTCCTCTTCGAAGCAGAATCTTTCCAGTTTAAAAAAAAAAAAGAAAAAAATTATAAAAAAGGCAGAACATGCAGAACATGAACAAAACCATCTGATGGGAAATGGAGGCTCTAACAGGCCGGTGAAGAACACTTACAAATCGTATTTTTCAGCTCGTGTTCTGCATTTTTTCCCCCCTTGTTTTCTTCCTTGTTTTCTCCCCCCTTTGAAGCAGCGGGCACAGAAGCTCGTGCTGGCTCCAGCTGAGTGCTTGTTTTTTGGCCCTGAGCCACTGCTAAAGATGGACCCAAGCAGGCTCCTCTGGCAGGGCTTTCATGTCCTTTCCATTTCCCTGGGCCTTGGCAGCTCCTTCCATTGAGATTCCATTTGTTTTCCTCCCCCCCCCAGGGCTGATGTGGGATAATGGACATCAGGGAGGTGGAGGGAACCTGCTGGGGCTGCCCCTGGGGATCATCCCAGCACTGCCTCCGGCAGGGGAGTTGCAGATGCTTTGCCCAGCCCAGTTTCAAGTGTCTGGAAGGACTGGGATTCCCTTCCAACCACCAGCTTGTGCTTGAAGGAATAAGGAAGGGGCGATTTGTTCTTGGCTTGGAGGTGGAATAAAGGAGGGATAATTTGTTCCTCCCTCCCTGGGAGACTCCCAAACCCTCCCCTGAGAGGCACAGCTCCGATCCTTGCACTGCCTCTGTGGCTTTAAACCCACCTGTGTGGTGGCCAAAAGCCCTTTTAGGGTCAGAAATGCTTCTTTTGGGACTCACAATGACCATTCTTGGATGCTTAGAGGGGGAATATCACCGAGGAAGGTGGAAAGCCTTCAAGCAGCAGAGATGGGAGCTGGTTTTAAAGCTGCAGAGAGGGACCCTGAGAGCACCAGGAGTGATGTAGGAAGCCAGAGGGGCTGGATAAGGCTGGATAAACCCAGCAGTTCTGTTGGGATATCACCTGGAGAGTTGTGTTCACACAGAACCTGTTCCCAGCAGGAGCTGTAGGGAACCTGAAGCTGGACTTGATGCTCCTTGTGGGTCCTTTCCAGCTCAGGTTATTCCATGATTCTGGGAATTCCCTGGTCCTGGAAGCTGCTGGAGGTGATGTGCAGGTGGAGGGCGTGCAGGGTAAATGGGAATTCGGGTTGGTGTCCCTCTGAATTCCCACTGGGATGATTCCCCTCATGACACTGAGATTTTTATCTTAGTCCTGATTGTGCTTTGGGTGCTTCCTGTCATCCATGTCACCAGTTTAATGCCTGGATCACTGGAAATGGCACTTGAAAAGTTAAAAAGTAAAAAAAATTACATTTGTGTTCCCTGGGCCAGAATTAAGCACAGCTTCTGATTTGCTCCATTCCCATCTAGGCCAGATTTTCATGGGAGCTTTTCCTACTGGAGCATGGGCTTGAAAACTTGAATGAATGTGTCACACTGGACCTCCTGGAAAAAGCTGAACGGGGCTGGAAACTGGAAATGGGAGTAAAATATGTATTGCACACGTAATTTTTGATTTTGTCACCTGTCTCTGAGCAGTGACAGCTCTCACAGTCACGGAATCATGGAATGGTTTGGGTTGGAAGGCACCTTAAAGCTCGTCCATGAACAGGCCACCTTCCACTGGAGGAGGTTTCTCCAAGCCTTGCAAACTTTTATACACGCCCAAGAAATGAAACAGTCGATTTAAAGATGGTCTAATGAAGTCTTTTTTTTTTGCTTTTTTTCCCCCCAGCTTGTTATGGAATTGTCCAGGTCCCCACCGGCCCCTGGTTCTGTCGGAAATGTGAATCCCAGGAAAGAGCCGCCCGGGTGGTGAGTTCAGTCGAGCCTGGAGACCTCAATCTTCCAAAAAAAAACCCTCATGGCATTCTTCTCAAAGGGTTTTTTTTTTCTGCTCAGCTCCTGGGGAAGCTTTGGGGAGGAGGGAGGTTGGCATCACCTGAGATTGGTGTGCTGGCAGAGCGTGCTGGGTCGGCTTTCACATCTCACTCACAGGTTTGGGTTGGAGGGCACCTTTAAAGCCCCTCCAGTGCCCTTTGGGATCATCAGCAGGTGATGATCATCCCCCTGCAGCACAGAAAGTCTCCTGAGCTGTAAAAGAGCAGAGAGAAAGAGGACAGGAAGAGGGGCTGTTTGTGTCTGGGTAGCAGTTTAAGAGCAAAGAGCCCTTTCCAAATGTTCCTCATTAATTCCGGCATTTCCCGGTGAGGCAGGAGGGTGGGAGCAATCAGGCCAGGCCTGGGCTGTGTGGCCAAGTTATTTGTGCAGTAAACAAGGCTGGGGGGGGTTTATGGCACAGCAGCTTCTCTGCCAGAGCTCCCCACGTGAGCCCTTATCAGATTGAGCGGCACCAACCAGCTGCTGAGGCTCTGGAACGGGGCACTCGTGCCAGGGATGCTGCTTTTCCTGCCCCAAATCATGGCAGGGTTTGGCTTGGAGGGGATTTCAAGCTCACCCAGAGGCAGGGATGCCACTCACTGCCCCAGGTTGCTCCGAGCCCCGTCCAAGCCGGCCTTGGACACTTCCAACCACAGCCCCCAAAATGTGGGATAAATCTGGGAGAGCTTCTCCCCTTTCCTTCCTGGAAGGTGGCTTTGAGTTAAACTTTGGCTTCCCTTCGGCACAGCCAGCACAAGCAGGGTTTGTTGATGGCAGTGCTGAGCTGGTTGAGCTGAGTTTGGGGTGCACACCTGGGAAGGGGACGGGGGTGACCTCGGATCCCTCTCGGGATCCCTGGATCCGCCCGAGCCGGAGCTCCCAGCCCGCTCCAGCCCAGCTGGGCTCTGCCTGCTGCACTCCAAAAGTCTAATCTGGTTCACAGATGGGCGAAGAACTTGGCAGGGATGGGGGAATTAGGGATCCACAGCCACGCTTCCCACACGGCATTAACCCCTTCCTGGCTGCAGGCAGGGCCGGGCCCTCGGCCCTTTGCCCACCCTGAGCTGCTGCTTTTATGTGCTCTGCAGTGAAGATTAAATGTGTCTGTGAGTGCTTTTACATCCTGCAGGTACTTCCATGGCAGGAATTTGGGTCTTGTGGGCCTCCTTGCCCTGTGCACAGGGAAGCTCTTCAGCTTTCCACCTCCTTGTAAAGTCCTTGGGCACACGAGTCCTCCTCACCTGTGCTCCTTGTGACTTCTTTTTCCTCTCCCCGTAACTTTATGCACCTCAAACTGCCTCCAGGGCGTCAGGAAAACAACATCCCTGCGGGGGTGGCTCCTGATTTTAACCCCCCCTGGGTGGGTTAAATCTGTTGGGCAGCCCGTGGTGGGTGTCAGAGCTGCCCTTCAGCCTCGTGGTGTTCAGCCCTAAGAACTGAGCAAGGGATAATCTTCCTCCCCGGGCAGGGCTGGGGGGGTGGTTTCCTATCTAAATCCCTCACCTTTTCAGCTCAGCACCAGCAGTCATAGCAACAGACAGGCAGATGGGGAAACACTTGAAAAGAACGGGGCTCTTTGATGTAGGAGCAGCGTGAGCAGAGTGAGGGGAATGACTCGGGTTGTGTGAGGTCTGTGAGTGGCTCTGCTGCTGGAAACAGGAGCTCTGGGGCTGGGAAAGTTGGGGCTGTCCAGCCCTGGGAAGAGGAGGTTGTGTGGAGACCTCACAGCACCTTCCAAAGGATCCAAAGGGAATCTGAATGGCAAAGTGTCTGAGGAAGCACCTGGAGAAGGAAACCAGAGAGGGACTTTGGTCAGGAACTGGAGTGACAGGACAAGGGGGAGTGGGATCAAACTGAAAGAGGGGAAATTTAGGTGAGATATATGGAAGAAATTCCTCCCTGGGAGGGTGGGGAGGCCCTGGCACAGGTTGCCCAGAGAAGCTGGGGCTGCCCCTGGATCCCTGGAAGTGTCCAAGGCCAGGTTGGACGGGGCTTGGAGCAACCTGGGAGAGTGGAAGGTGTCCCTGCCCATGGCAGGGGGTGGCACTGGGTGGGCTTTAAGGTCTCTCTCTGTGATTCTAAAGCACATCTGATTTGTGCTCTGTGCAGGGGGTGACCCTTCCCCTGCCCTGGGGTTTCCCTTCTCCTCCCTGCCCGGTTTCCTCCAGCTCTCCAAAGGCACTCTGGGCCTGCAGACACTGCCCCGAGGACTCTGAGGCAGAGACGCTGCTCTTTGAGCACAAACCACACAAAACCAGCAGCAGGATGAGCTGATGTTTGTATTTCTTTCATAATGACTGTGTGGCTGACTCCTGTGAAAAACAACAGTGTTTTTCTTCGCACATCTGCCTTCATAGAAGGTTCTTAAGGCAGCTCACGGGCTCTGGCCATAACAAATGCTAATTTCCTTGGCTAAATATTGATAGTTTTGCTTTCAGAATGAGATACGGAGGCAGGGAGGGTGTTGCAGTGCTTAGCGTGTGCTTTAAAACACAGTTTTGATTTCTGCACCGTTCATTTCCGTGTCTCATTCATATTCCCTTCAAAAGATGGGCTCCATCCCCTTTTTAGCCGCGGGAAGAGACCTCGGGAGCCCTGAACTTCCAGGCAGGGCTTTCACTTGGTAGATCCCAGACAAGCCCCGGGGGGATCAGGAGCTTTAAAACCTTCCCCGTCTCAACCTGCTTTAAATCAACCCAGAGAGCTGAACTAAAACCCCCCCCCGTGCCCGTGCAGGTGGGATAAGAGGCAGAGGTGCCCTAATCCCTGTTCCGGGTCCCTAAAGGATGCTCTGGATGCTGGGAAGGGCTGGAAAGCCCAGCCCCATCCACTTTGTAATCCAATCGTCTGGGAAGCCCCGGGAGCCGGGATGGCCGGAGGGCTCTGGTGTGAGGATCATGTGAAGGGCTTTAGCTGTCATTTCGAGGCAGGGCTGTTAAAAGTCCTGTGTGGGGCCGATGGAGCTGTTAACCCCTCTTGTTACAATCAGAGCTGCGCTAATCGCGTGGTGGGAGAGCGGCTTTGATCTGAGGGCGGAGGGGCCTTTTCAAGTGCAAATTTCTTATTACAGTGTCTCGGGTAACTCCCTTCTTGTTCTCTCCCGGCTCTGCCGGGCTTTCCATAGTAATTGTGGGAGCCCGGACCTAACCAGCGAGAAGCATCTCCTGTGGCCGTGTCTCTCCGTCCTAAACTCGCTGAGCTGCAGGGGAAAGGGAGATGGATTTTGTCCCCTCCTCTCTTATTTAACACTTGCGCATCCCTGGAAGTGTCCAAGGCCAGGTTGGACGGGGCTTGGAGCATCCTGGGCTGGTGGAAGGTGTCCCTGCCCATGGCAGGGGGTGGCACTGGATGGGCTTTAAGGTCCCTTCCAGCCCAAACCACCCCACGATTCCATGACTCAGTAAACTGGTGGGTTTTGGCACATGGATCCCCTGCCCTGTCACACTCACTGCACCAAAGCAACGACAGCAGAGAGCACCAGGCCCAACATCTCACTCTTGACACCAGACACCTCATTTCAAAACTTTCTGAGGAAGCACATTTTTCACGGAAAAGCAGTTTCTGTTTTGCTTTGGTGTTTCAGCAAGTCAGACCTTTCTGTCGGGGAAGGGAGAGGTTTAAACCCCCAGGTTTTTGGGGCCTTTCTTAAAGTCAGAGGAGGCAGAAAGCACGTGGAGATTTTCCCTGAGTGATGCTGTGTGAAGACAGTGTCTGTTTTTGGAGGCAGCTCAGCCTGGGAGGAGCTCTCAGGGCTGGGCAGTGTGTTCACCCAAGTGTGAAAAAACACCCCAAAATTACCCTCACGCCCTCCCCTCCACACCTCAGCCTTTTGGAGGGGGGTGTCACAGGGTACCCTCCCCCCAGTCCTTCAAAAATGCCATGATGGCCTCACCCACCTGTCATGGGACTGGAAAAAAAACCACCACCAGAGAAAAGGAGAGGAGGAAGGAAGGAAAGGGGCAAAGATAGATGGTGGCTTCTCTTTATTTGCCTTCTGCTCTCTGAGTCACGACTTTCAGTTTTGCTCCCCGACCGCAGAGCCTCAAGCTCGTTCTAAAAAAGCCCCCGTGGAGTCAAGGTTCACTTTGGGCCTGGGCTGAGGCTTTAAATACCTCAGTCAGGGCGACATTGAGCTGTGTCAGGGCACCTCTTTGCACCCAAACCACGCTCAGCCCTTCTCCCACTTCCCCTCTTTGAAAGCCTCGGCGTTCCCGAGCGGGCTGGGAGTGAATCATCTCTTTTCTGCCCCTCAGAGTTGGGGTTAATCTGTTGTTTCTGCTTCGTTTCAAGAGGTGTGAGCTGTGCCCCCACAAAGATGGAGCCCTGAAACGCACGGACAACGGGGGTGAGTAGCTGGGATGGGTGGAAAACCAGGCCCTGGGGAGGGAAGGCTGGAGGCTGCAGAGGGATGAAACTCTGCCTTTTCCTTGTAAACTTCGCTTCCTGAAGCTTCTCCATGAGGAGAAGACCTTTCCCTGGAGGGGGGGACCTGCCTGACCTGGGGCTGGCTCTGAAACACAGCCCTGAAATGTGCAATTTTGGGGGTTTAACCTCCCAGGAGTCGTTTCACAGTGGGTGGTGTGGAAGTTGCTGAGTTATTTGCACGGTGATCCCCGAGTTCTCAGAGCCTCAGCACCGAGTCCCCATCCCAGGGTGCAGGAAAGGTGTTTTTCCATGCAGGATTTCCCTGCTCATGGTTGGAGCTTCTCATCCTCAGGTGCTGGAAGTCCTGTTCTGATGGTCAGAGCCTGTGGCTCTCGGTGCTCCTGGCTGTGGGAATCAAACCTCATTGTTCCCAAAACCTTATTTTTTGGGAAGGCCTCTGCACCTGCCTGCTATTAAAGAGTGAAATTAGGCAAGGAGGTCTTTGTCCTGATAAATCCCATATTTGGAGAGTGCTGAGTCCACAATATTTTGTGGAACCATCTTCTGGAGCTGGTTACAAATGCCAAGAGCCTTTGATGCAACACAAACATTGTGTTGGGGGATTGTTTTATAATATTTATAATAATGTAACATCTTCCTGATGTGTTATGACATGGTGTGGCCAGGTCTGTCACAGACAGGCCCAAGGGCTGTTTCAGCCATGTCACTGTTGAGTTGTGCAGCCCAAGGACTGGCAGTGCTGGATGATCCCATAATCCTGGAGTTTGCTTCCCCCTGCCCAGGTGAATCCATCCTAATTCTCACTAAATCCTCCCGGTGCAGAACCCACACTGGTTTGGATCAGCCCCCCAAACACTCCTGCCCTTCAAACCCTCTCCTTCCTGCCCTGGCCAGATGGAATTTCAGCTTCCAAGTGTGATTTTGGTGGATTTAGATTCTGATCTAACCGAGCTTGCTGAAAAGCCGCCTCCTCTCCCCATTGATAAGAGCCCATAAAGGGAGCTTTGTTCCCAGGGGCACGTCCAACCTGTCCCTTCAGCATCATTTACTGCCTGGATGCTTTCCCTGGGCTGGGTTTTGTCTGTCCAACCTGTCCCTTCAGCATCATTTACTGCCTGGATGCTTTCCCTGGGCTGGGTTTTGGCCCTCGAGTCCTCAGGGGGTGCTTTTAAGAACCACCAGTGCTGCACTTGTCTTTTCCCCCAGAAATCTCTGCTTGCTCAGTTAATCTGCAGGTGGTATCTGTCTGTTAGGATTTGATTCCTAACCAAGTTCCAACAAGCACATTTCAACTCTTAACATCTCCCTTAGGCTGGCTGCAATCCTACACTACCTTTCCTACCTGTTTGGGTTGGAGGCTCTTTTTGGGGTGCCCTGTGTGACCCTCTGGTGTCCCCTTTGCCCCCCCCAGGCTGGGCCCACGTGGTGTGTGCCCTGTACATCCCAGAGGTGCAGTTTGCCAACGTGCTCACCATGGAGCCCATCGTCCTGCAGTACGTCCCCCACGACCGCTTCAACAAGGTGAGACCCTCCCTCCCCACCCTGGCTTTTTTGGGGGGCTCAGCTCGTCCCCCCACGGCTCCTGGCTGGGTTGGTTTAGTTCCCAGGAGCTCAGAGCCCTTTTAGAAACACCTGGCAAAGTGAATCTCTGTGTTTGCAAGCGACCTGTTGGTCCTCTGTGTCTCTCTTCCCCGAATCCCTGCGGCCCGAGGAGTCTCTTGGTTGAGCCGTGGGGTTGTGTGTTGGTTCTTCCACGTTTTGATTGGACACAGTTGGGTTTTTTGGGGGAAAAAGGAAGAGATTTTGTGTGTTTTACTGAGAAATAACGCAGAGGAGACAGCCTGCCCCAGTGGGAGGTGTCCCTGCCCATGGCAGAGGACAGAGGTGACCATGAAGGTCCCTCCTGACCCAAACCATGATTCCATGAGATGTCTGGATGCAGAGTTATGGGTTCCTGAAAGCTTTGTCTCCTGTTGAACAGCACTTTTCCTATTTTTTTCTTTTTTTTCCCCCAGACCTGCTACATCTGTGAGGAGCAGGGCAGGGAGAGCAAAGCTGCCTCTGGAGCCTGCATGGCCTGCAACCGGCACGGCTGCCGGCAGGCATTCCATGTCACCTGGTGAGTCCCCAAGCATTCCATGTCACCTGGTGAGTCCCCTCAGGCATTCCATGTCACCTGGTGAATCCCCTCAAACATTCCATGTCACCTGGTGAGTCCCCTCAGGCATTCCATGTCACCTGGTGAGTCCCTCTGGGCATTCCATGTCACCTGGTGAGTCCCCAGGCATTCCATGTCACCTGGTGAGTCCCCAAACATTCCATGTCACCTGGTGAATCCCCTCAAACATTCCATGTCACCTGGTGAGTCCCCAAACATTCCATGTCACCTAGTGAGTCCCTCTGGGCATTCCATGTCACCTGGTGAGTCCTCAGGCATTCCATGTCACCTGGTGAGTCCCCTCTGGGCATTCCATGTCACCTGGTGAGTCCCCTCAAACATTCCATGTCACCTGGTGAGTCCCCTCAAACATTCCATGTCACCTGGTGAGTCCCCAAACATTCCATGTCACCTGGTGAGTCCCCAAACATTCCATGTCACCTGGTGAGTCCCCCCAGGCATTCCATGTCACCTGGTGAGTCCCCCCAGGCATTCCATGTCACCTAGTGAATTCCCAGCCCACATTCCATGTCACCTGGTGAGTCCCCTTGGGACCCCCTCCTGCTTTGGCTGCTCTGTCTGAGGCCACCCTCCCTGGGTGCTGTGGGGACTCGGGTTCCTCCCCCTGGGCTCACTTTGGGCCAGAGCTTTCTCCTCCTTGCTCAGCTGGGGAGGGGAAGTTCTGAGGTTTCTCCAGGGAGCTTTCCCTGCTCAGAGCAAGGTTGGAGATTTCCCTCAGGCTCTGTGGAATCCAAGAAGGGAAGGGATGAGTCACGAGCCAGGAATGTTCCTTTCCCAGCAGAGCACATGCAGGAGGATCCTGTCGTGTGATTTTAAAGATTTTAAAGGTGTGATTTGAAAGGTTGATACCCTCAAGTACCCTCAGAGCCTGAAAACAACATTCCCCATCAGCAGGACGGGGGGATTCCCTGCTTTACATGGATTCTTGGCTCCTGGGATGCCTTTGTTGGAATTATTACCCATCTCCCAGGCCTCCCTTCAGAAAAAAACAAACCCTGCAAGAGAAACTGGGAGAAAAATATTGACAGTTTCAAAGATCTCAACGTGAATTAAAACAGGCCCCACCCTGGCCAAGCAGAACAGGGAACTTCCAGACCCTGCCCTGGGTATCCTGAATTATTCTTTGCCCTTTTTGGTGGTGTTGGCTGTCCCAGTTCTCTTTATCCTCCTGCTGACTGCCTGTGTTTCAGTGCACAGATGGCTGGGCTCCTGTGTGAAGAGGAAGTCCTAGAAGTCGACAATGTCAAATACTGTGGCTACTGCAAGTACCACTTCAATAAAATGGTGAGTTTTTCTTCCTCTCTGCCATGGAATTTCATTTTTTTTTGTCATATAAAAGGCATTGGCTCCATCTTTTAGGTTGGGTCTGTGCTCAGAGCAGTGAGACATGCCAGGAAAACACAAGCAAGGCTGCAGCCAGCTTCCCCTTTCAGCCATTCACTCTGAGTTACTCCATAATTGAGATTAATTAGCAGTTTTGCCTTTCTGTAGCATCTTTAAAGGCGTTTTCCAAACTAGGGGTTGAATTATTTGAATTTTTCCCCTCAGTTTTGGCTTCCCTGACCTGCTCTGTGCCCCGGGGAAGCAGAGCAGCCGTGAGGTTTGATGCTCCAGGGCTTTGATGCTCCAGGGAATCAGGGGTATGGCTCAGGCACCCTCAGCACGAGGGCAACACAGAACAGCCAGAGCTTCTCCCTCAGGACAGAGCCAGCCCAGAAGGATGTGGAGTCACTCGGATTTTGAGGGATATTTAGGGCAAAGGATTTCTCCCGTTAATTACAGCGTGAGAGGGAAGAGAGGAACCCTTCTCCTGTTCTGCATGATGAGCAGACACCTTCTGTCCCCCCTCCAGCTGAAAGGAACCTTCATCCTCTCCCTGCAGCTCCATCCCAGAGGCTCCTTTGCCACTGGCCTTTCCCACTTCCCTTCCTGCTTGTCAGCACTGTCACACCCAGTGAGGGATGTCCCTCAAATCCACCTGGAGGGCACCTCTCCTGCCCCTGGGTACCCGTGTCTGGCCCAAGTGTGGCTCTGTGTGGGGTTTCCTGGTGGTCACACAGCCAGCAGGACCTGGGGGGGGTTCCTGGGGTTGGCAAACAGGGAGTCAGTCCTTCCTTCCCCAGGGATTCCAGCTCAGGACTGAGAGTTCAGGAATAACAACACTGCTGCTGCCACTTCCCTGGATAACAGGGTGGGTTCTTGGAAGCTGGGCCTTCCTTGGACAAGTGTCCTTGGGCCACCAGGAACTGAGGATTGGGAGAGTTGGATCTCTGTGCTGTTTATATCCATGGAATCCCGGAGTCAGGAATCAGGCTGGGTTTGCTCCGGCATGTGGGAGACAGACCATTTACTGTAACTTTGCTGATTGAAACAGTGAAACCTGGGCTGGATAACACTCTTTCCTCTCTCTTTTTTCCCCCCTCCACCTGCTGTCCTGGCCCACTTCCCTCAGAAGACCTCAAGGCACTCTGGAAGCAGCTCCTTCATCGCTGGGAGGAGGAGTCGCTCCACGTCCCCCACCCAGGAGAAACACGTGTCCCACCACGACAGGCCAAAGAAGGTAAGATCCACGTGGGATCTGCTGGTCCAGGGAGCCACAGCCACGAGGGGAACAAGGTGGAAGAGTGGTTTGAAACACAGCAGCTCGAGAACCGGAGGTCGTTGTCCTCAGATCCCCCAGTCTTAAGTTTTAAAGGACAAAAAAAATGCTGATTAGTGTCCAGCAGGTTAACTGCAGGCAAGAACAATAATTAGTGTAAACTAGGGAGTGTTTTGTTAGTCAGATTAACCAGCCACAGGGTTCTGGTCTACCTGTGGAAATTAAGTTTATCTCCATTAAGCAATTATTTGGAGGAACACCGAGTGCCAGGTCTGGCTGGGGCGAGAGCTGTTTAACTCTGCTGGTTAAGGTGTGCTCCTCAAAACTGCTGCAGGGTTACAGGGCACGTTAACAGCACACCAAGGTTCATCATTAACCAAGTGGCTCACGTGACAAACGCTCATATTTCAAGGAAAAGCAGCAGGGAATGTGTGAGGCAGAGCCCCGGCAGGTTCTGACAAGGGGCTGTGCCAGAAGAGATGAGGAGGCCAGAGGCTCCTGTGTGGTTGTTATTTATGACAACAAATAGCCCCAAAAGGCAGGACATGTGGGATGTTTTTTTGAGGATTCAGGTTCTAATTCAGCAGAATAAAGAATCTTTCCTGCCCCTTGATGGGCATGAATTTTGCAATGTGAAAAACCCACCACACCGTGGATCTAACCCTCCCTTCCTTCAGCTCGAGGCCATTCCCTCTTGTCCTGTCACTCCATGCTGTTGTCCAGAGTTCCTTTAGCTGCTGGAAGGTGCTATAAGCTCTCCCCAGAGCTTTCTCTTTTACCAGACAACCCCTGGTTATGTTCTACTCCAGTCAAAAGCCACATTTCCCTTGCACAAACACAGCTGGTGACGTCCCTGCAAGTCCCAGCAGGAATCTTTTCACTCTGCCTGTTTGCTCCCTTTGGTTTGTTTTTGTCCTGTTGCACTGGGCATCCACAGCATGTAAATCATCTGGAGTGGGAGTGACAGTGACCCACATCCCAAAAGCAGCTCCACAGCTCTCTGGTGGGTTATGTGGTCTAGGCCTGATGGATCTCAGCCCAATCTCCAGAGGCCGAGGGCATCCAGGCTTTCCAAAGGCAGTGTGGCCATCACTTAATGTGACTGACACTGCCCAGCTGAGAGCCCATAAATCCTGTGGGCAGGAAAGACAGCTCTGCCTTTATTTACAGAGGTTATCCCACAACATCCAGCTTGAAACGCTGCCCACCCCGGCCAGGAGGAGCTGGGAGAGCTGCCCAAGCCCTACCTGATGCTTGGGCAAACAAGGAAACCTCAATCCCAAAGAGTCAGGAAATATCCTGCCCACGAGGGCACGGGGAGTGTTTGCTCCTCTTGTGTGTTCAGCTGCTGGCAGAGGAGGAGGAGGGAGGGAGGGAGGGAGGGAGGAAGAGCATCTGTGCCAGGGTCAGGGAACGCTTGGCACAAGGTGCTGGGCTGTACTGGAACGTGCTATTTTTATCCAGCAAGCCGAGGGGGGAGGAGGAGGGAGGGGGGAAAGGGCAGGATCAGGGTGATTGATGGGGGTTTGGAAGGCTCAGCTGGAATTATCACCGACAGAGCCAGGGCTGGGGCTGCTCCGGGGCTGCTGTGTTTGCACAGTCACGTGCCTGGCAGGTAGAGCGGGGGCTGCTCCCAGATTTGCTTGGAAAAGCAGGTCAGCGCCAGGGGGAGAGCGAAAACAGGAGGAATAGGGGGTTATTTATAGGCTCCCAGAGGCTCCTGCCACTATTGTTAGCTCTGGGTTCCTCCCAGAACGTGCGGGGACTCCGTCTGGTCTCGCTGCTGCCTCCCCGCTCCCCCTCCCGAGGCTTTGGAGGCAGCAGATCCTGTGGAGGCCCCTTCCAGGGCTGGGATTGCTTGGCACGAGTGCAAAATTCAGCTCCTTCCACCCGGGGAGGGGGAGTGGGCACGGGCAGGGGCCGAGGGGGTGGGCAGGGGGAGGAAGGCGCTCGCAGCTTCCAGGGGTGTCCGGGGGGTTTACGGGTCTGGGAGAAGTTTTTGGAGTGCAGGAGGAAGGTCTGGGAGTGTGCAGGAGGAAGGTGTGGGAGTGTGGCAGCGTGGGGACAGACCTTTGGGAGGGTACCCAGAGCAGAGCCAGCCCTTCCCAGCTGGGCTGGGAGTACGTGACCAGCCGTGCATGATCTAATTGCACGTGTTCCCCTGGAACTGGGAGTGCTCCTGGAGCACAGCAGCTTTTCCTTGAGCCTGTCCAGCTGTGCAGCTGCCTGGGCACGTCCTGCTGGAGCTGCAGGCGATGCCAGGAGCTGGTCACTCCTCGGTGAGCAGAGCACAGTGGGTGCAGCCTCACCTGGGCTGCAGGTGCTCCCTTTGCTCAGACTTTACCGAGGAAAACTCGGAGTTAATGACTGAGGAGGGGTTCAGCAGTTGGGATTTGGGCTCTTAAGCCCTGCTGTAATTCCAGGGTTTGTGAAGAGTCTTGTTCTCAGCAGAACAAGGGACAATTGTGACATGGGACTGCACGTCAGCCTCACATCCCCCCCCTCTTGCAGCATTTCCCAAACGTTTCCTTCTGTGCCGGCCTTAAAAATGGGAAAGCTGCAGCCTTGGGGTTTTCCTCAGGCCTTATTTTCTTTATTTCTTTGGGGCTGGTATTGCAGTGTGTGTGTGCTCTGTGGGAGCCTTTGCAGGGTTGGTTTGTTTTAAAAAAAGAAGGACTTAAAAAAAGAAGAGAAACAATAGCTAAATACCAGGGATGACGCACACGGGGCACGAATGGAGCACAGATGTTCTGTCACCTATTTTGTCTGCTCAAAAAAGCTGCCACAGGCCTTGGAAACGAAATTTGTCCCTCCAGGAGCAGGCAGGAGCACAGGCACTGCTGTGTTTTTTAGGCGTGTCCCAATCCCAGTGTGTTTTTGGAGGGAGACACTCGTCCGGTGTTGTTCTTAGGGAACACCTGGAACCTGTAAGTAAAATCAATCAGCTTGTAATTGGGATAATGGAACGTTGCAGGGAGATGAAAAGTCTCTGTCCAGGAACACAGGAAAGAGGGAGGTGCTTATAGAATCATGGAATCATGGAATGGTTTGGGTTGGAAGGGACCTTAAAGCCCACCCAGTGCCACCCCCTGCCATGGGCAGGGACACCTTCCACCAGCCCAGGTTGCTCCAAACCCTGTCCAACCTGTCCTTGGACATTTCCAGGGATACAGGGGCAGCCCCAGCTTCTCTGGGCAACCTGTGCTGAAATCTAATCCCAGTGGGTCTCCGAGGGGCTGGTGACAGAGGTCTGCCCTGGAATTCTGTGTCCACACAGGCACAGAGGGCAGAGGGATGTTTTTTTCCCAGTGGCTGCTGGCATGGGTTTGTTGGGAGCACACAAAGCCCGGAGAGGGCTGGTTGTGTGTCCTGCTGGAAAACTCTCACACACTTGGAGGGTGTTTTAAGGCAAAGCCACAAAGCCCTTGGCACGGCCCCGGGTACAGTGAGGTCGCAGGGAGATCCCTCGTGTCCCTCCGTCCCGTGCTGCCTTCCTTCCTCCTCACTGCTGTTGCCGTGGCTGCAGCCAGGAGCCAGACCTCCTCCTCCTCCTCCTCCTCCTCCTCCTCCTTCTCCTCCGGGTGTGGGAGTTCAGAGAGCCTGGGAAAGAGGGAGGGAGGGAGCAGAGCCCACTTGGCTCTTCCCAGCTCCCGGCTCTTCCCTCTCTCTCTCCTTCCCTCTGCCCAATCTCCTTTGAACGATCCAATTGCTGGTGTCCAGCAGATGAGAAGAGAGGGGGGCTCTGGGAAGGGGAGCCGGAGGTGGAGGAGCTCCTCCCGGGCCCTTTTTGGCAGCGGGAGCTCCCGTTTGGTCCCTCCTGCTCGGGGGAGCTCCAGAGGGGGGGTTTTGTGCCGCCGTCACGCCCCCGATGCGGCCGCGCTCCCCCCGCCCCGGGGCTGCCCCGCTCCGTGCCCACATGCCAAGCCCCAGCTGCTCAATCCTGCACGGGGAGAGGTTGTTTTCCATGAGGTTTGGTGCTGGGGGCAGGTTCCCCTTCCCTGCAGCCCGCAGCTCTTCCGCGGGGGACGCCGGGCAAGGTAGGGCTGGGCTGGGCTGGCAGAGGTGGGATGGGGGTGGTGAGAGGTTTCCTCTTCTCTCCTTCCTCCTCCTCCTCCCCTGATTCCTCCTTCAGGCAGGCCTGGCTCTTGCCTGTGGTTTATGTTGTCCATAAAGTCTCCTGGAAGTTTCCTGGCACCTCTGTGCCAGGGAGGCAAGGTGGGGACCAAAAGGGGACCAAAGTGCCGGTTCCCCCTCCTCGCCTTGCCCTCCCCTCTCGGCGGCTCCTGCAGGAAGCTTTTGGAGCTTTCTGGTTCCTGGAGGGGGAACCCACAGGTTTCAAAGCCCCTGGGCTGGGTGAGGGTCTGTCAGGTGTCCAGGAGGGATGAGCAGCCCAGCTCTCAGTGCCATGGTCATGACAGGCACCGTCACCTTCCCACCAGCACTGTGGTCTGGGGGCAGCCCAGCCCCACCCACGGGGTGACAGAATTGGCTGTCCTGCCTGTTTGAACACAGGACACTGCATTTCTCCAGGAACACTGAAGAATTCACTGGATCCTGTTGCCTTTTGAGCACCCAAAGGTGTCAGAGATGAACTGGAGGGGGGGACACGAGCGTGCAAAGGCAGTGGGGCACCCAGGCTGGGCACAGCTCGAGCCCAGAGAGCTCCTGGGTGCCCAGTCCTGTGGGTTCTGAGCAGAAATGGCAGGGAGAGCCTGGAGAGGACGTGGTGTGGAAGGGGAGAGGTGCTTGGGAAGCCCGTGGAGGAGCAAGGTGTGCATGGTGCTTCTGGTTCAGAGCAGCCCCTGGAGCAGAGCAGAGCTTGGGCTCTGGGGGACAGATTTGCCCAAACAGTTTGAGTGCAGTTGCTCAGCACGTGCAGTCGAGGCCAGAGCTTCAAAAGGGCTCAATCCCCAGCGTTTAGATCTTTTTTTCTTTTTTTTTTTTTTTTCTGAAAACCTGATCATTTATTGAAGGGTCTGAACGGGAGCTGAGGAGTCCCAGAAATCTGGGAGCTGAGGCATTCCAGAAATCTGGTCCCTGTTGTGCAGGCAGGGTTCCTGCAGGACACAGACAGATGTACCCACCCTCATACAGAGCCAGCTCTGTGCTGGCAGCAAAGGGAGCTTTTCCAGGCCAGGATTTTGGAGCTGGAGGGTGTGAGTTTGGTGGTGAAATCGGGGGGGGGAAAAGGGGTTTATGCATCACTGTCGTGACAGGCAGGACATTCCTGCCTTCCCCCACACGTGGGTGGGTTCACTGTCGTCCCCCAGAGTGGTTTGGCTCTGCCTTGGCTCATCCTGCCCATGACATGTGGCATTAAATCACTCAGTGCCTCCTGCTCCCTCCTGTTGCAGCTTCCTCGTGGGAATCCATTTGGGATTCAGGGGGCTGAGAACGAGAGGATGAGCTCTGTGGTATTCAGGAAGTTTAAGGTCTGTGCAAGTTGCTTGGCAAGAGGTGCCATGATGAGGTGTCTGGCTCCTGGTTTCCATTCCTGCCTTCCCCAAGTGGCACTGGCAGCACCTGGGAAAGGTGGGAAATGTGTGTCCACCTGATCCCTGACTTTCCCTCTGAATTTATGGATGGTTTTCTGTGAAATCCTCTCGTCCTGCACGCCCTGTTTTCCCCATTTGTAAAACGAGATGGAGATATTAAAAACTGTTACTGCGACAGGAGCAGTGAACACTGGTGTGCACGTGGTCTGTGAGGGGCTGCTTAATGAGCTGGGCCACAGTTTTCCCATCTTCCTGTCCCAGAAAACCCGGGAGACTGGGAATTTATAGCACAAGAAGCCCCCAAGTATTTAAAACATTATGAGTTTTAGTAAAGATTTAATTTGAATTTGTCTTTCAGCAAGTTTAGTTGGCAGAAATCACGTTTCCAAGCTTTCCTTCTTCACTGCCAAGGCTGGAAATGTGTATTTAAAAAAGGGAGGGGGGGAGAAAATAGGGATTCTTATGAAATATTGTAGCTCTAGGAACAGAAGTTTTAACAGATATTGCAAATGCCAGGAGTTTTGTGATAAAATGATGGATATTGGTAGTGCTGTGAAGTTCTAGGCTGGGTTTGCCTCCTTTTTTTCACTGGTTCATCCCTGTGAAATCTTCCTTGGCATCGTGGCAGGATCATGGGCCTCCCTCCTGCTCAGAAATTCAGCCAGACCCACCCTGGGAGGTGCTGATTTCTGGAGCACTTTTGCTTCACTTCACACCTGCCTTCTCCAGCATTTTCCTCCTGCCCTGTCCCTCCTCCTGCCCCCTTTTTTTCTGGTTTATTCTATTGATTCCTCAGCTAATTATCCCCCTCTCTCTTCTCCTCCCCCCAAACACACAGTGCAGCTCAGATGTTTGCTGGAATTGCCTCTTTTCCCTGCCAGCATCCCAACTTTGGCATGTGCTGGCAGCTGCAGCCTCAGGGCTTTTCCTGCATGAGGGAGCAATCAGGAATCTTCCTGGAGAGCCAGGGAATTCTGATGTGACTGCTCTGAACACACCTTCAGCCCAGACTGGGCACTTCAACCTCTAGGATGAACCACCCATGCCAGGGTAGTGTGTTCAAAAATAGGCTTTTTTTCCCCCCCAGAGAAAGTCTGGGAGGTGGGAGGATGGATTTTTCCAAGCCCTGCATGTCATGCAGGTGTTTATCCAACAGCAGCTCTCCTGGTCCCCACACCAGTGACCACACTGGGAAGTTTGGAACTGGGCACAGGAGTTCCTGCAGCTCCAGTGAAGGAAGTCACTTTTTTTTTAAGCTGGTATTTGTGGTGTGGAAAAGCTCCTGTGTCAGCTCAGTGTGGAGTGTGAAGATGAGGAAGGCAGGGAGGAAGCAGGAATGTGTGATGGAGCAAGTCCTGCCCATCCACCCTTCTCCCCAGGGGCATGGAGAGAAAACCAGGGGCAGGCAGGACTCTGTTTCTCCAGCCAGGGCTTTCCCCCTGGTTTGCAGTTTGAAGAATCCCACATTTCTGGCGTTTCAGGGAGAGGATAAAACAGGGATGAACAAACCAAACCCAGCAGTCTGTGTCGTGTCAGCGGGGCCAGACCCAGAGCAGCTGCTGGGAGGGAGGGGAGGGGGCACGTGGGGGTCTCTGGGGTGGGCTCTGAGCTCTCCACCACCTGCTCTCTCTACCTGTGCACGTGCAGCACGTGCTGGCATCGAGGTCCTCCCGTTTTCTGGGCGGGGTGGGTCTGGGAAACCCTGGAAAAGAGGCCAGAGAGGGAGGGCAAAGGGGCACAGGGTCCCTTTGGGGAAATGGCAAGAGCAAAGCTCGGGTTTCCAGAAATCAGCCAGAGCTTGTTAAGTCCTTCCCTATCATCTTACCATGAAGTGATTTGGGGCTTCTGTTGGTATTCTGCTCTCCAGATGTTGGCTGCAGCTGGGGCAGAGATAGTGGGGATGCTCCCAGCCAGAAGCTGGGATGTGGGGGGAAGGGATCCCGGGCTCGTGTGGATGGGTGGAGAAGGAAAGAGGGCTACGAATGTATGGTTGTAAATCCACCCCTACACACCCTCCTTTCTTTTCCCTTACAACTGTTAACTCTCAGCAGAGGGAAAGTTACCCTTCCAGTGCTCTCTGATTTCTTTTCCAGAGTCGGAAGGACAAAGAGAGACCTAAACAGAAGCACAAAAAGCGGCCGGAGTCTCCTCCCAGCAGCCTCCCCCCGGCCCCGGTGCCCGTCACCACCGACAAGGTACCACCCCTGGCACCCCTGGCACGGGATGTTTGGGGGGGTGGGATGGGGAGAACCACCCTGGCCGTGGCAGGGCAGGGCAGGGGAGCTCAGGAAGGGCTTTTGTCCGTTGGTGTTGGTTCCCCACCCCGTCACGTTCCCGCTCTCGACGCCCACCTTGGGAATTTTCCAGGCAGCTCTCCTGGTTTCTGTCAGCACTGACGACACAATCACGGAGTGAACCCCCCCCCCCAGGGGTTGGGCTGGAAGTGCCAGCCTGGTTTGCAGCAGATGTGCAGACCTGAAGCTCTCACAGAATAGATGAATGTCCAAGGTTTGGCCTTTGCTGCTGCTCACGTTGTGAACAGTCCGGGCAGGTGGGACAGCGAGGCAGGGCCTGGGGAGGGGTGTTACCCTTTATTAGACTTGCATTTTATATTTGTCCTGGTTTATTCCCCTAATTTCCCTTATTAGGGAAAAAAGGAGACAACCTCAGGAGCACACAAGCTCTTCCAAGTGCTTCCAGGAGGCAGCTTTTCCATGTGAGCAGTGGGAGCTTGGCTTCTTAGCTCCTCCATTTCGGGAAGACTCAGGCAGAGGGGCACAGTGTGGGGGCCTGTTCTGCTCCTGAGGTGTAGAGAGAGTCCAGTTCCCTGCTGGGAAGGTGTCACCTGAGTGAGTTTGTCCTCTCCATGCCCAGGGGGGGCACGGTCAGGGTATCCCTGGGATTCCCTGCTGCTGACATGGGCTCACCCCCGGCTGTAAATCGGGACAGCCCTGGGATTTCTGTCACTCCTGACAGCCCCAAATCCTGGGGAGCAGCCCAGGCACAGCTGAGCTTGCACACAGCAAGGTGAAGGGTCAGGGAACAAGAGGGGTCACTCCAGTCCTTGGACCTTTGGAGCTGAACTGGGGAGTGGGAATGGGAATTAATGCAGCTCCTTAGCAGGGCTCTTTGGTGTAAATGAGGAGGGCAAGGGCCAGGCTCCTGCTGGAACAAATAAACCTGTCCTTTTGGGGAAAGGGACACAAAGGAACGTCCCTTTGTGCACAGAAATGCTGCTTGGAAAGGCTTGGGTGTCCTTTCCGTGGCAGGACTGGCTGGTGGGAAGGAGAATTCCCAGGCTGGCAGTGTCTGGCTGTGTGGGAAGCACTGCAGGGACAGGCTGGGAGGTGAAAGCACAGGGGCTTGGGGTTAGGACTGGAGAGGATTTGTGTGAGGCCGAGGAGGGGATGTAGGTCAGAGCTGCCCTGGCAAGGCTGGGAGCAGCAGAAAGTTCCAGCAGAGCAACCTCTGAGCTCTGCTCCTGCTTTCCCTGCTCCAGAGAGCCCCTGATTTCCCGGGGGGGGTGTGAGGGCAGCTCAGCTCTGGCTCTTGGGAGCAGTGGATTCACCCGGTTAACGGAGCTGACAGGACCTGATGGCCTGAGAAGATTATTTTCAAGCTGAGCTGAAACCCAAAACCTGCCTCTTGGCCAGGGAGAGCAGTTGTCAGACAATCACCCACTGTCTCCTCCACAGTCCTGCCAGCCCTTTATAAACACGGAGGGAAGGGTGTAATTCAGTTTTACAGGCAGCTTTCAACTCCCTGCAAGCTGAAATTGGGGAGATCCTGATTGCTGTGGCTGTGCTGGAGCTGACAAGGGTTTAGTGTTTCCCCAGGGATTTATTATTAACCCTCGGAATGGAGAGTGTATTTTACTTTTTTGTACATTTTTTTTTTGTGCCTAGATCCCAAACTTTTGCTCAGACTCTGTTGCCAATCACTCCAGATCGAATTTGATCCTAAATTTAAGAGCCTGTTACCACCCTGAACAGCCCCCTTGGAGGGGAAGGGGGTTGTGTGAGGCTTTCTGGATTGTTCCACCAGTGCAACGTTGCACAGGAGAATAGAAAACCTTGAGGCACAGCAAGGTGGCTTGTCCAGACTGACAGAGAGCAGGGTTAGGTGGGATATTGGGAAGAAATTCCTGCCTGGGAGGGTGGGGAGGCCCTGGCACAGGTTGCCCAGAGAAGCTGTGGCTGCCCCAGCCCTGGAAGTGTCCAAGGACAGGGCTTGGAGCAACCTGGGATGGTGGAAGGTGTCCCTGCCCAGGGGGTGGGACTGGATGGGCTTTAATGTCCCTTCCAACCCAACCCATTCCACGATTCTGTGGTGTTGTGGAAGAAGGTTGTGAGTGGCTCAGACCCAGAGATGGTGCAGGTGGTGGCAGGAATTCCTGCCCCTGCCCCTGTGATCCTCCCAGCTGAGGGGCTGCTGCAGTTCCTCATCCACACCCTCCCTCCTTCCCCTCGCCAGCACTTTAATCCAGGGCAAAGCCTCTCCGTGTTTCCCACACATCCCCAGCCTCCCCCAGCCCTTCTGTGTTCCAGCAGTGCCTCCCCGAGGAGCTGCTCCTGCCAATCCAGAGGCACAGGGATGCTCTGATTCCCCATAAATAGATTACCCAGGGAGGAGCTCGGGAGCTGCTCGTGGCACAGGGGGGGGATGAGGGAGCAGGGACAGCCCCTGAGGACAGCAGGGATGGGGGCAGCAGGGATAGGGACAGCCCCTGGGGGACAGCAGGGATGGGGACAGCCCTTGGGGGACAGCAGGGATGGGGACAGCCCCTGGGGGATGGCAGGGATGGGGACAGCCCCTGGGGGATGGCAGGATGGGGACAACAGGGATGGGGACAGCCCCTGGGGGACAACAGGGATGGGGCAGGAGGTGTGTGCCCACCTCTGCTGGGCCCTCCAGGTGCCCCTATCCCACCTCTCCCAGTCTCAGACAGGAGTTTCCCCATCAGTCTGTCACCCCCCAGCCGGGGCAGCAGGTTTTTGGGGTGACATTTTTCACGTGGTTGCTTTAAACAGACCTTTCTAAACGTGGCTCCTGCCTCCTCCTCTCACTTCCTCGGTGGTTCCCTGCATTTTTTCCTGCCCCCACACCCCTGTGCAGCACATGGAATGCTGGTGGTTCTGCACACACACAGATCAGAGATTCCCACCCCCTGGAGAAAAGCTGATCCAGGGATTGAAGGCTCTGTTTGTGCTCAGGGATCCAGCCCTGAGCTGCAGAATCCCCTTCGTTAGGGGGCAGGACTGCAGCCCTCGTTACTGTAATTAATACTGGGGTGATGGCAGCAGCCCCCTCCCCTGCAGCCCAGGCTGTGTTGTGCTTGGCAGCCCACGTGTGTCTTCTGGAAGGTTCTGCAGCTCCACAGAGCTCGCAGGGACAGCACTCGAGGCACAGGGAGGGGAAGGGCTTGGTGTGGTTGCACTTTGTCCCGCAGTGGTTGGGCTCTTCCCCAAATTCAGGCTCTGCTGGGAAGGGCCCTTTGTGGGGAGGAGGGTTTGTGGTAGGACCCTGCAGACCCATCTGCTGTGACCTGCTTGGCAAACAATCTCTGGGATGGAGCTTGGCAGGAGGTGGGAAAATCCTGCCCCGAAGTGTCTGGGATCTCTCAGGGAGGTCTTTGGGGTCAGGTCAGCCCCACACGTGAGTGTGTCCACACCCCACCTTCAGCTCAGCCCCTCTTTGCCCTCTTTTTTCTTTCCCTTAATTTTGCAATTAAGATTTATTTCCCAGCTCAGCTTTCCCCCTTCCCCCCTTGCATTCATCCCTCCCTTGCCCTCCCTGCGCTCCCCTCCTGACCCTCCGGATTTGGAACAAGTCTCCTCTTGTGGTTTCCCCCTCCTGCACCTTGTGCTGAGCTCCAAACCAGCGAATTTTGGGAAGGAGAACCATCCCATTCCTGTGACTCCAAGAGCAACCTTCCCACAGCCCCCAGAGCCCGCTCCCCTTTCCCTTCCCCAGGCACATGTGGAAAGGCGGAAAGATTTTCATGCTCCCTCTGAGCTCATAAATCAAGGAGGTTTAATCTCCTACATCCAGGAGTCTGTGATGAGAAAATACAGATTCCCCCTCCTCCTCCTCCTCCTCTCCCCCCTCCCACCCCCCAATTTCCACCACTCCCTTCCTCCTGTCTTTCATATTCCCGGCACATCTGGTGTGTGTTATCCTGCCAGCTGTTGCATTGTGCAGAGTGATTAAACCATGTGGGAGGAACCAGAGGGATAGATTTTTATCTGGGCATTCATGAGTCTGCATTTACAAGCCCCTTTTTCCTCCAGCTCTCCCCAGGAAGAGGTCAGCTGGAGCCAGGGATGGCAGGAAGGGATTTGTGCTTCTCCCTTGCCTTCCCAGTAAGGAATGGGAAGGTGTTTTCACTGATGCCCAGGTGTTTTGGGCTGCAGCCATCACAGTAGAGCCATATTTATAATACTGATTGGTTGCAGTGACACCTAAAAGAAGTGATCTTTGAACACTTAGGCTTGGCTTGGAACTGATTTGAAGGGGAAGGTTTCACATCCCAGAGTGAGCACCCCAGGGAAGCCGGTTTTCCCTCCGTCCCCCTCTCCCCCTGCTGAACTCCCACACTTCTCTCTCTCATCCCAAGCTCCTGGATTTCCCAGCATCTGGCCAACCCCTTCATCCCCCTTGCTTCCCTGTCTCCTGCAGGCTTATCTGGGGTTTGGGGAGCATCTGTTGCTGCGTGGTCAGACGCTGCTCTGAGGGCGTCACCGGGGGAATAATTTACTGCCGGAGGTTTGGGAAGGCCTGGGCTGGCTCTGGGAAACTCCTGTGACAGCACAAGGATGAGCAAGTTCCCCCAGGTGGAATGACTGTGCTGAGAGCAGCACACCTGAGAGAGGAAGCTGAAATATGTGTTTGAATCCTGGCCAGATTCAGAGTTTACTCGGGCTGGTCGGCGCGGGGAGTCTCCGCTGCCCGTGCCCTGATTGCAGTGCCCTCTTTAATTTCCTGCACTTCCATGGGATGAGGGTAATCCCTGGGGAGTATAAAGCCTGGTGCCAGCAGGCAGCAAGAGAGGGAAATGTTGCCTTTCCCTCCTGAGTAACCTGACCTGGCCAGCCCTGTGTGGGCAGAGGGGGCAATTACTGCTCTGGGGGGAATCTGGCTCGAGTGAGTCCCCCCCGTGTCTGTGCCTTGCCCAGGGCTCCACCAGCCACCATGAGGGGAGCAAGGAGACCTCAGAGGTCGGCAGGTCGGAGGTGAAAGGCAGGAAGTCCTCGAGCCATGGCAGCAGCCACAAGGGGAAGAAGACGGGAAGCGGGAAAAGCTCCGTTGGCTTCAGCTCGGCTTCATCCAGCGGGACCTTCCAGCCTGCAGGTAAGGGGGGAAGGAGGAGAGAGAGGAGTAGAAAGAGGGTGGGGATGAAGGAGAAGGAAGGGGAGAATGGTGGTGATGTTTTGTGTACAAAGAGACCTGTTCACCTGTTCAACCCTTGCCAGTGGCGACCTCTTTAACCCCTTGAAGGGAAAGGGAAAAGTCTGGTTGCTCCCAGCTCCGTGCACAGAGGGAAGAGGGGAGGCAGAGGAGTGCTCCAGCTCCCCTCCTGCACGGGCTCATGAGGAAAACCAGCTCCAGATGTCGGAGGGGAGGGAGGAGGGAAGGGATTCTGTGCTCAGACAATCTGGGCAGCACCTGCCCTCTGCTCCGTAGGTGGTTCAGGCTGCAGTTGTGGTTGAGGAGCACGAGAGGAGAGCCCTGAGCCCACACCTGACAGCCAGGCTCCCCTGAGCCCTGAGGCAGAGCCCTGAGCCCACACCTGACAGCCAGGCTCCCCTGAGCCCTGAGGCAGAGCCCTGCAGGGCTCCCATCTGCTCCGACCTCGCTTGGTTCTTCTCGAGCTGTTGTCACATCCCATCCCCTGGGATGCTCCTGGGGGGATGCAGGGATGGGGGAAAACAGACACCACAGGTGGGGATGAACCTGCTGCTGGTGCTTCCCAGGGAGCATCCAAGGGTTGGGGGGGGGGAGGTCACAGGGATGGCTCAGCTCGGGCACTTTACTGGGAGGAAGGACCTGTGCTGTGCCCCTGTGCTGCTGTCGCCTCGTGGGCTGAGTTCTGCCACCCCCTGCCCCCCCTGTGCCCCCCCAGGTACCTCCTGCAGCAGCTTGCAGTGCTCCCAGGACTTTGTGACCTTCCCCAAGCTCGAGCAGGACGACGAGAAGTACCGGAAACCTGTGTCTTCCTCGTCCTCCTCCCACTGCTCCCCGCTCTACGAGGGCCAGAAGGGCGACGTCTTCGAGCAGAAGGTGATTTTCTCCGGCTTCGGGTCCATCATGCGCTTCTCCACCTCGGCTGTGAGCCAGCAGAGAGCCCGGGATGCCTCCCCCGTGGACTACAAAGCCTCAAATCCCACCAGTGGCCCCTCGGTGGGGACCAGTGGGACCAGTGGGAGCAGCAGCAGCAGCAGCCACAAGCGGATGCCGTCGCTCAGCCTGGAGGAGGGAGAGGTGCTGAAGGAAAAGAAGCACAAGGGTAGCAAGAAGAACAAGCACGGGCCAGGCAGGCCAAAGGGGGGGAAAAGCAAAGAGATTTTGGGGGCCCAGCTGGCTGGGTCCACCTCCACGTCCTCGTCACCCTTCTCCGGGGGCTCCCTCGTGAGCTCCAGCATCGGCAACTCCTCCCGCTCCTTCAGCCACACCGGGAACCTGCCCAGCCTCAGCATGGAGTCCCCGCTGCTGGGCTCAGGTATGTTCCCCCTGGGGCTCCAGGTGTGCTCAGCTGCTGTTCCCAGCCTCTTCTCCTCACGTTTAGCTGCTGTCTGGACCTGACTGCAGAGTCCAGTCCCCTGAATTCCGTCCCTTAAACATCCACCTCTGGGCTCCCCCCGTTCCGTCCTGGCCCTTCATCCTGGAATCTCCTCCGGGTCAGCTGGGGCTGGGGCTGGGGTGCAGGTCTGAGCTGGGGAGGGGGGACGTTCCAAACCCTTTTTGCTCAAGGGCTGCAAAGCCTCAGCCAGCCAGAGCTGAATTTCCAGCTCGATAAAGAGGGATATTCACAGGCCAAACCAGAACAACCACAGTCTGACCCCAAATTAGAGACTCTCCTCAGTGGTTCAAGTTTAACCCCTCTTTTAAAAGCAAAACCTCTCGTCCTCCTCTTACCACATCCACGTCCTTACAGCTGTTCCCAGCCTGAGCTGCCTTCCCCAGCCAGGCCAGGCTGAGGACAGGCAGGAAGGGGTTAAGGCAGCAGCAGAGGAGGGGCTGAGGTTTGACACTGTTCTGGCAGCAGAACTTGTCATCGGTCTATTGTGGGTTGTTTGCAGATGCTCCAATTTAGGTCAGATTGCAGGGGGGGAGGTAGTTTTGTTGTGTTCCAGGAGCCCGGGCCGTTTGTCTGGAGGGAAGGAGCTGCAGGAATCCAGGCAGCTTCCCCAGCCCTAACCTTGGGCCAATTTTTTCTTTTTTTTTTGCCTCTCCCTGGAACAAACAAAGGGATGTTTCAAAGAGGAGGAGGCTGCCAGGCCTCCGTGTTCCCCCTGTTCTTGCTCGTTGCCCTGTTCTGCTCGTTCTCTCCCATTCTTCTCTCGTGCAGAGCTCTTGGCAGGGCTCCCCCTGCTCTGGGCACTGCATTCCTGAGCCCAGGGAAGGCAGACGAGTCCCCTCCCTCGGCAGCAGCTCTCTCCTCTCTCCCTCTTCCCCGTTTTTGTCACGGAAGGGGGCAGGTGTGTGAACTCTTTGAGTCCACTCCCCTCTTCTGCCACCGATTGGTGCCTTGGGTGAGTCTCCCAACGCTGTGCTTTGCCTGTTGGATTGCATCTGGGCAAGGCTGGAAAACTCAGGGACACCTTTGGATAGAGGGGTTGTGTGGGCTGAGACCACCCTGGTGGTGGAATTGCACTGGTGCCACCGAGCCCCAGCCCTGCTGTAAACCAGGCCCTGGAAGGGAGAGGAGGGAATCCTGTCTCTCTAACCCATCTCCCCCTTGCAGGGATCTACACCAGTAACAAGGACCCCATTTCCCACGGGGGTGGGGTGCTCAGGGCTGTGTGCAGCACCCCCCTCTCCTCCAGCCTCCTGGCACACCAGGGCACCTCGTCCCTCCCGCAGCTCAACCGCTCCCCCTTCGCCAGCACCATCCCAGCCTCCTCCTCCTCCGTGTCCACCACGCAGGTAAGGACAGCAGGACCTGCCCAGGGAGAGGGTTGGGCAGAGCCAGGGCCACCTGTGGGCACGGGGGGAGCTGCTTTCCCACCTGGGAACAGCTGCTCTTCCTGCCCTTTGGAGGTGTGGGCGTGGTTTTGTGTCACAAACCCGTGTGGGTCTGGGAGGAACTGGAGCCTAAAAGGACAGGTGGCTTCCCACTGACTGGGAACTTCCCACTGCTCTGGTGGTTGGGTCCTGCCAGCAGTGCCAGCCCTGCCTGCCCAGCTGCACAGGCACCCCGAGGGAGGGCTGGCAGGTCCCGGCTGGGTGGGCTGTGCCAGGACACAGAGCCTCATCAGGAGCTCTCTGAGAGGTGTTTTACAGAGCTTTGCAGTGTTAACACGGCTCCTTCAGGCTCCTGGCTCTGAGGCAGGGCTGGGAAGATCTCAGCTGTCTAGTGAGACTGCCAGGGAGATATTTTTAACACCCTCTCGGGGTTGGAGTCGGGAAGAGATGGAATAACGAAGTTATTTTCCTCCTATGCTTTCGAGAAGTCACTTCTCTGAGCCACATCTCCCCCCTCCCTGCCTGTTGTCCCTGCAGGTGTTCTCACTGGCAGGTTCAACATTCAGCCTCCCTTCCTCACATATCTTTGGAAGCCCCCTCACCTCTGGGCTGTCGATCAACCCCCTCCTGAACCAGTCGGAAAGCAGCCGGGCAGGTACGTGAATCCCAAGGTATGTGAGCCTGGAATTCCCAGGGGGGGGCTCCCTGGAAGAGTGGAGGCAACTCTGGTCGTCTCCAGCTGCCCTCCCTGCCTGCTCCCCCCCTCTGTGTGAGAGCCAGGGGCTGAGAGAGGGGCTCTCCCTGAGCAGGGGGTGCTTGTGTTCCCCTAAAACACATCTGGTGTGCCCCTGGCTGGTGTGTGTCTCCCTGGAAAAGTGCAAGAGTGTCAAGTCCTTCCCTGGAGAACTTGTTGTCTTTTTTTCACACAATGAAAGCCACGATGAGCTTTCCTTGCTCAAAATACCTCGAAAGCTTTTCCTTGGGCTTTGTTTCCTTGGGCTTTGTCTCCTTGGGTTTCTCTCTCTCTCTCACGCTCCGAATTTTCATCTTCCTCTTCTGTTCTGAGTTACTTTCTGCCCTTCCCCTTTGGCTTTGTCCTGAATGCCACAAAACCCACTGGTTTTCCCCTCCCAAACACCAACGTGCCAGCCCTGAATCACTTACAACTGCTCTTTTTTTATTTTTTTTTTCCCCACCGAGGCAAATTCATTTTCCTTGGAGAACTGCCTGGTTAACAAGCAGGAAAACTTGAAGCATCATAAGATTTCCGTACTTTTCTTCCCCCCTCAGACAGAGCAGGGCTGATATCTTTTTTTGGTGATTAAACAAAAGCACCCTCCTGATTTTTCAGCTGTTTAGTTACTGGTGCAACAGCCTCCTGCTCCCCTAACCCAGAAATCTGGGAGCTCAGCTGTGCTGGATGCTGAATCCTGGGAGGTAAAAGCCTGTCTGGTGTCATGCTGAGTGACAAGCACTTGAAAACACAGCCCTCATTAGGGGTGGCTCAGAGTGCTCCAGATAATCCCACACCACTGTTCCCTCATTTGCCTTAACAAGGGGGCATGTGAAGCATGAATGGACACGTGTGTTTTTTCCTCCTGACCTGTGCAAGCCCCTGGAAGGTCCCTCTGTGTGTCCCTGGCAGTGTTTTGTCTGTCTGTCCCTGAGCTGGGAGGGGACAGCACAGCTCAGCCCGTGGGAATCGCTGGGGCTGAGTCAGGAGTGATTCACCCACCTGGAATTAAGGGGTGGAAAGAAGGGGGTGAAAGGAATTACCTTTCCCTCGACCCCGTGCTGTTGTTTTGGCAAGGTGCTGACAGGAGAGGGAAGGAATCACCTGTCAGGGATAATCCTGGAGTCCAGGTCCTGTTCCAGCCCCGGGGCTACTGAAGAGTGAATCATGGAGGCAAAATCCAACATACAAAGTGCTCAAAAAAAACCAACAAAACAACCCCCTGATCCTTAATTTCCTTTTCCAAGATTGCTTTTTTTTTGTTGTTGTTTGTTTGACAGGGATCTCAGAAGCTTCAGGATACTTTTTTTTCCCCCCCCCAATTCCAGGCAGCCTTAAAGAACAGCTCCTGGGTTTTGTCAGGTTTAAGCTCTGTCCATCACTGTCTCCTGCTGGAATTAGTGGCCCAGAGGGCGTTAAGCCAAATTCACTTGCTTTTTTTTTTTCTCCAGGGGGATTAATTAACATGCATTAAACCTCCTGTGTGGGGGCCCTTTTCACTTAAAAGTGTGGTGATGCCTTTAATCCCAAATCGTTTAACAGGATGGTTGTGGAGTTCTGAGTAATCCCACCTTGTCTTTAATTCAGATTCCTGTTCCTGAGAGTGTCTGTGCAGACAGATCCCGTGGAGACAGAGCTTTCACTGCAGCAATAGTTCAGCTTTTCCCCATTTCCATGTGCTGGAGGGAACTGGGGGAACAGAGGGGTTGTTTTCACTGCTGCAGGTTCAAACCACGCTGCCTTTGGCAGTACAGAGAGTCTGATTCTTATCTGAGCTACTGTCTAGTCCTTCCTCCCACGGTTTGTCCTGGTTCCTGCCGTGTTATGATGACAGACCAAACGTTTTTATCTCTTCTGGTTGTCTTCAAGCCTCTTTTCCATGCTGGCTGCCTCGGGAAGGGCTGTCTCTGGGTGATAACTCAGTCATCTCCTGTTCTGGACACATCAGGGTGGTGTTGGCCAGGAGATAATTGAATGTGGAGCCTGGTGCTGCTTCAGAAACCAGAATCATGTGTGTGCAGCCTCCCTGGGCTGCAGCAAACGACGTTACAGGGATGAGCAGGAAGTCAAACCTTCCCCGAATTTTTATTTGGTTGCAAGTTAAAATGGTCTGGGGGAAGCTGCACAGGGTGGGCTGGGGATGTTTGTGTGGAATCATGGAGTGGTTTGGGTTGGAAGGGACCTTAAAGGTCATCCAGTGCCACCCCCTGCCATGGGCAGGGACACCTTCCAGTAGCCCAGGTTGCTCCAAACCCCGTCCAACCTGGCCTTGGGCACCTCCAGGGCTGGGGCAGCCACAGCTTCTCTGGGCAACCTGTGCCAGGGCCTCCCCACCCTTATATTAAAGAATTTCCTCCCAATATCCCATCTAAATCCCCCCTCCTTAAGGCCATTGCCCTTGTCCTGTCACTCCAGACCTGGGTCCAAAGTCCCTCTCCAGCTCTCTTGGAGCCCCTTTAGGCACTGGAAGGTGCTCTCAGGTCTTATACTGGGAGACCAGTGCTGAGTGGCAACTGCTGGTCACCTCCAGAAAGCCCCAGCTCCTACCCAGAAGAATTGTCCAGCTGTAATCAGTGTCCAGAGGGACATTCCCGTGGGGCTGAAGGAGCGAGGATCCCACTCCTACCTGTCTGTGAGGAGCTGCTGAACAACAGCTGTGTTTGCTTGTTCCCAGCCACAGAAAATCCCCCTCTCCGGGCATCCCACTGTAAATCACAGCATTCCCACTGTAAATCACAGCATTCCCACTGTAAATCACAGCGTTCCCTGCAGGAGATTTCCGGGATTCTTGCACATGAGAATCTGTCTGGTGTTGTGTGAAGAAGAGGAGGGGCCCTGAGCCAGCTGGTGTGGGCTGTAGTCACAACATCTGACACGTCCCAGGGCGAGGGGAGCGTGTGTTTATGGGCTGGCAGGCCCTGGGGATGGGAAGCAAATGGCAGATAAATACAGTTCACTCCTGGATTACTCCTTGGATGGGAGAGATCCTGCATGTGGCTCCGTCCTCAGCTTCCTGGGACAGAGGGATGGCTGGGGGGGAGGATTCTGGATACTAAAGCATTTCCCCCCTCTTAACTGAGCACTGCCGAGGTCACAGCTCGAATCCTGGGGTCACTTCTGGGCCCCTCATGACAAGAAGGACATCAAGATGCTGGAGCGTGTCCAGGGAAGGGGATGGAGCTGGGAAGGGGCTGGAGCAGCAGGAGCAGCTGAGGGAGCTGGGGGGGCTCAGCCTGGAGAAAAGGAGGCTCAGGGGGGACCTTCTGGCTCTGCAACCCCCTGACAGGAGGGGGGAGCCGGGAGGGGTCGGGCTCTGCTCCCAGGGAACAAGGGACAGGAGGAGAGGGAACGGCCTCCAGCTGTGCCAGGGGAGGGTCAGGTTGGACATCAGAGGAAAATTTCATCATGGAAAGGTGGTCGGGCCCTGGTCCAGGCTGCCCAGGGCAGTGGTGGAGTCACCAGCCCTGGAAGTGCTCAGAAAACGTGTGGATGTGGCACTTGGGGACACGGTTTGGTGGTGAACGGGTCAGTGCCGGGTTAATGTTTGGGCTCGATGACCTTGGAGGGCTTTTCCAACCTGAACGATTCCGTGAATCCGTTTAAGCTCCTTAGAAAGGAGCTGAGCACCTGGAAACTTTGGAGAACCCCAGCTGGGTTTCAGGAAAGGATCCTGGCTGATCCCGGAGGTCTTTTCCGACATAAACGACACAGACTGATCCTCCAGGATTCCAGGATCGATCCTGGAGTCGGGGGAGGGGAGTGGATCTGCAGTGACACCGGGCAAAGCCGCGCAGGGCTCGGCACAGGATTTATCCATCCCCCCACACCCCCCCGGCAGCTCCGGGAAAACCAGCTCAAGGAAAACCTCCTTCCTCGCCCATGGCGGGGGCAGAGCGGGCCCGGGTGACCTCCCCGGGGTGACCCCCCCGTGCCGGGGGTGCCAGGCGGTGCCAGCGGCCCCTCCCCGGGGGAGGCGGGTCCGGCCCCGCGTTGCGCAGCGCGGGGCTGGCGCTGCCCGGGGCTGATCGGGGCTGATCGATCGGGGCCGTTCGGTGCGGTTCTGTGCGGGCTTGTCCGGGGCTGATCGGGGCTGATCGATCGGGGCCGTTCGGTGCGGTTCTGTGCGGGCTTGTCCGGGGCTGATCGGGGCTGATCGATCGGGGCCGTTCGGTGCGGTTCTGTGCGGGCTTGTCCGGGGCTGATCGGGGCTGATCGATCGGGGCCGTTCGGTGCGGTTCTGTGCGGGCTTGTCCGGGGCTGATCGATCGGGGCCGCTCGGTGCGGTTCTGTCCGGGCGTGTTCGGGACTGATCGGGGCTGATCGATCGGGGCTGATCGATCGGGGCCGCTCGGTGCGGTTCTGACCGGGGTTGTTCGGGACTGATCGGTGCGGTTCTGCCCGGTGCTGCCTGGTCCTGCTCGGTGCTTCTCGGTGCTGCCCGGTGCGGTGCTGCCCGGTGTCTCTCGGTGCCTCTCGGTGTCTCTCGGTCCTGCCAGTGTCTCTTGGTGCCGTTCGGTGTCTCTCCGTCGTGTCCGGTGCTGCCCGGTGTCTGTCGGTGCCGTTCAGTGTCTTTCGGTCGTGCCCAGTGTTTCGGTGCTGCCCGGTGTCTCCCGGTGCCGCTCGGTGTCTCCCGGTGTCTCTCGGTCCTGCCCGGTGTCTCGGTGTCTGTCGGTGTGTCGGTGCTGCCCGGTGTCTGTCGGTGTCTCTCGGTGTGTCTCGGTCCTGCCCGGTGTCTCGGTGTCTCTCGGTGTCTCGGTGCTGTCGGTGTCTCCCGCTTTCTGTCTGTCGGTGTGTCGGTGTCTCCCGGTGTCTCCCGGTGTCTCCCGGTGTCTGTCTGTCGGTGTCTCCCGTCGGTGCTGCTCGGTGCTCCCATCTAGCGGGGACACCCCGGGCACTCGCCGCCGCTCAACACCGGCCCCTTCTGTCCCTCTCCCCGCGCAGAGCCGGACCTGGAGGATTGCAGCTTCGGCTGCCGAGGGACGTCGCCGCAGGAGAGTCTCTCTTCCATGTGAGTGTCCTTCAGGAGTCCTCCCCGCCCGCGGGAGCCCCGGGAAGCCGTGGGATGACACAGCAAGGAAAGGGAGAGAGGCTGGGGAGGAGGAGGAGGAGGAGGCGGCTCCTTCCCTGCTCCTCGGGGCTGGGAAGGATGGGATGGGATGGGATGGGATGGGATATGGTCGGATGAGATGCGATGCACTGGGATGGGAGGGGATGGGGCTGCTTTGCTTTCCTAACACAAGCCAGGACTAACAGGAACGCGGGGCTCACCTGGAGTGGAGCAGAGGAGGCTGAGGCGGAGGTGGGGGGGATGCAGCCACTCCCAGCATGAGGCACAGGAGCTGTGGGAGCAGGGAGTGGAGGAGGATGGAGCAGGGAAGCCTCTCTGACACCCCCCAACCCTCGCCCAGGTCCCCCATCAGCAGCCTGCCGACCCTGTTCGACCAGACCGTGTCCTGCAGCAGCAGTGGGCAGCTGGAGAATGTTCCCCAGGCCACCCCCAACATCGAGCAGCTCCTGGAGAAGCAGGGCAACGGGGAAGCCGGAGTGAACAGTGAGTCACTGAGAGAGGAGAGGTCCTTGTGTGTGTTTGTGTGGGAGCCAGCTGGGATTTTGCCCGCAGGCAGCGGAGCCGGGCGGGGGACAAAGCACCAGTGTGTGCCATGGGGGAGTAGCTGCCAGTGGGACTGGGGGTTGGGGCCAGTCTCCTCCCGGAGTGGGGTCTGACTGTGGATCCTGTGATCCCCTTCTCCTCTTCCCTCCGTCCCCCTTCTCTCCCCTGCCCCCTTCCCTCCCCTGCAGTTGTAGAAATGCTCAAGGCCCTGCACTCGCTGCAGAAGGAGAACCAGCGGCTGCAGGAGCAGATCATGACTCTGACGGCCAAGAAGGAGCGTTTGCAGCTCCTCAACGTCCAGCTCTCCGTCCCCTTCCCCGTGGTGACCAGCAGCAACGGCCCCGGCAGCCAGGCCCAGTACATCCTGCCTCCCAACGGTGAGGGGACAGGGGGACACCCCCCCTGTGCCCCGGGGTGGGCAGGGGGGTCACGGTGGGGGGGTCTGACCCGTTTAAACGCTGTCCCTGGCTGTCAGGCTCCAGCCCTGACTCTGCACCCTCACTTCTTTCCCCCCTCCAGTCTGCAACAACGATTCCCTGAGCATCAGCAAGAGCCCCCCGTGCAAGAACAGCTTTGGGATTGAGAACTCCCTCTCCACTTCCTCTGAGGTAACACGGCCCCTGCACCCGCCAGCCAGCTGGGAAGGGGCTCAGGGAGGGAGTAGGGCAGTCCCAGGACTCTGACTTGGTAGCCAGCTCCTAAAGCCTCGTAGCCCAGGCTCAGAATCAGGAATTCTTTCCCCGGCGTGCCCGTTCTTCATCTCAGTGCTCAGGTCTGAGTAGAGTAGCTGAGACTGGGAGCGTGAGGTGAGAATGCTTCCAGGTTATCCTGGAGATCCAGCCAAAGCATGTCTGAGTTCTGGGACCCCTCTGACCTGCACTTGCAGTCACAGTTCCCCCCCTTCCCACCTCCAGCTCCCGCCCTCGGAGCTGAGCCGACCTCTGGCAGCCGCCCCAGTCCGATGCTCTTGTGTCCGTTTCTCCCCCAGGACCCTCACTCAGGGTGTCCCAGCAGGAGCAGCTCCTCCCTGTCCTTCCACAGCACCCCTCCGCCCCTGCCCATGCTGCAGCAGAGTCCTGCCTCGCTCCCCCTGCCCGGGGTGCAGCAGGTGAACGGCCTGGCCCGGGTGGCCGGCGGCGGGCTGGGGGGAGGCACCAGTGCCAGCCACAGCCTCTCCACGGTGCCCATGGTGGACGGCCTGATGGGGACCCTGGCAGGAGGCCAGCAGATGCCCATCAACGGGATCCTGGGGAACCTGAACGGAGCCCAGCCCGCCCAGCCCGCCAGCGCGCCGACGCAGGGGCCGGGCGGGCCCCCGGCCCTGCAGCTCTCCACCAGCCTGAGCAGGTGAGGACGGGGGGCTCGGGGGCACGGCCCTGCCCTCTCCAGCAGCAGTTTAGCTCCGGGAGGGAGGGAGGGACGAGCCCTGTGCACGCAGGAACCCAGAGGGGCCGCGCTGACGTTCCCTGCCCTGCTCCCCTCGCAGCATTCCCAGCCTGAGTCCCCTGACGGAGCAGCAGCGGCACGTCCTGCACCAGCACGAGCAGCAGCTCCAGCAGCTCCAGCAGCTCCTGACTTCCCAGCCCCTTAATCCGGTGAGTGCTGAGCTGTCCAGTGGGAAAACCTCACAGCAGAGGGCAAAACTTCGGGCTGCCTCCTTCCCCTGAGTGCCCTGCCCACGGGGGTGCCGAGCTGGGTGCCTTTTCCCGGCTCCTGGATGCTGTGGATGGAATGAGGAGTGAAGCTTTAGGCAGGAAGGTGCAGCACCTCCCCAGGAGGGGAGAGCTGGGGTTTGAACCGTTCTCTTTGTACGAAGGGAAAAAATCTAATCTGGGTTTCCCACGTCCTGAGGGGGGTGAGAAGGTGGGAACTTCTGAGCCACCCTAAAATCGGGGGGGGGGAGTAAAATGCGTTGAGCTCTTACCTCCTCCAACCATCCTTGGGTGCAAATCGTGTCTGATCCTGCTGCTGGGGGGGCTGGGCTCTGGGCTCCCAGGTGTGCTGAGGCCCACGGGAGGTGAGGAGCACTCTTGAGGACGCTGTTTGGGGTTAGAAGGAGGTAAACACCAAATTGCTCTAGTCCTGAGGCAGGTGATCCGTGTCTGGGCGCATTTACCCGGAGAACTGGAAATGCCAGCGGGACTCTGCAGGTGGCTGAGGATTTTGGGGTCAGGAAAAGGACCAGGCAGCTGCTCTGAGGCTCCTTGGCTCTGTGCCTGCACCCTCGGGGGTCAAACAGCAGCCCTGTGGTGGGAAGGGCTGCGTGGAGAGGTGGCAGACTGGGTGTAAAACCAGTCAGTGCCCTGCAGAGACCTCCCTGCCCTGGGTGGAGCCGCCCAGGAGTGCCACCAGCTGCCATCAATGGAGCTGTGCTCTGCTCCTTTCTGTCTCCCTGGAACCTGGCCCGTTGCTCTGGATGGGTTTCTGGGTCAGGCTATTTATATCCCGGGAAAAGCAAGTTTCAGAGGGCCTGTCTGTGGAGCAGCTGATGTCACTGTGTCATCAGCTGCACCCCCGTGGGGGCACAACAGTGTCAGCCCTCAGCCTGCTGCACTGGTCGATGGTTGCCATAGCAATTCCTGCAGTTTGGATTTGCATTGGATTCCTGCTGGATTTGAGGGCGTCCCTCTGGATGCAGGTGAGGTGTGACCCTCGTCCCCCCCACTCAGGTCCTGGTCACCTGCACCCCCCCTGTGGGTCAGGGCTGAGCTGGGAATTGGGATGAGCCGGGGGAGGAAATTAGGAGCCAGTCTGGAAATTCAGGGTTGTGAAGGCCACGGACTTAAAATCCCTGGGTTGATGGATTGGGAATTGCTGAGTGGATTTGTGTGCCTGCAGGTGTCTGGGTGAGGGTTCACTAATCCTGTGTGTCGGGAAACAGCGGGGTTGGAAAGGTCAGAGGCACAGGCTGTTAATGAACACAAGGCAGACTGATCCTCTCTCTCCCTGTAGAGATGGGATCAAGGGGACTTTCTCCCTGTCTCCAGTAGCATTGCCTGGGATAGAGTGTGTCATGGAATCACTGAGGTTGGAAAAGGCCTCCAAGATCGAGTCCAAACATCAACCAAATCCCAACTGAATCCCACTTAACCATATCCTAGTGACACCTCTGCTTGCTTTTTGGACACTTCCAGGGATGGTGACTCCACCACTTCCCTGGGCAGCCCTGTTCCACTGCTTAACCCCTCTCCCAGCAAAGAAATTTCCCCTGATACCCCCCCTGAACCTCCCCTGGCACAGCTCGAGGTGCCCCGAGCGCTCTGTCCCCGCCGTGACTCGTCTCCCTGCCCCTTGCCCGCAGGAGCAGCAGGCCCTGGTGTTCCAGATGATGCAGCAGATCCAGCAGAAGCGGGAGCTGCAGCGGCTGCAGATGAGCAGCTCGTCCCAGCTGTCCATGAGCTCCCTCCTGGCCGCCACCTCGGCCCCCGCCCTGATGACCTCGGCCCCCCAACCGCCCCCCAGCACCAGCTCCCTCCTGGCCTCCCTGTCCCCGCAGCAGCTCAACCCTGGCAGTGCCCTGCTGGCCCCCCAGGCCACCCCACCGCTCAGCACTCCTGGGAACAGCCTCCTGGCCTCGGGGACGGGCCTCCCACCCGTCCTGACAGCACAGCCCAACCCCTTCCTCAACCTGCAGGCTGATGGCAACACCCCCAAAGGAACGGTGCGTATGCTGTTGGCTCTCCCCTGACCCCCAGGGCCCTGGGCAGGCACACCTGTGCTCCAGGTTATTTGGGGGAGCCCGCAGGGAGCAGGGCCGGGATGCTCCTTGGCTTTGCTGCATCCCTGATCCCACATCCCAGGGCTCCCTGGCAGGCCCAGGGGCTCCCAAGGGGTCCTTACCTGTGTGTGCAGACACACGGCTGACCCAGGCAGGGACAGGGTTTGGCTCCCTTCTCCCCAGGATTTGGATGGGATGAGGTGCCCCAGGCAGGGACAGGCCGTGGGTTTGGCTCCCTTCTCCCCAGGATTTGGATGGGATGAGGTGCCCCGGGCAGGGCTGGCCCCGCAGAGCCTGGTGAGGGTACACGAAGGTGGCTCCATGTTGACCCCCAGGGGTTAGGAGGAGTCTTGCACCCCGGAGGAGAGGTGGAGAGGCTTCCAACCTCTCTGTGAACAGCCCTGTGCCAGGACACCCGTGCCCAGGGGCTGGTGGGGCGACACTTCCACCTCCTCCATCCCTCCCCTCTACCTGTGCCTGTACCCAGGAGGTCCAGCCTTGGCTGGAGACATTTAGGAGCCACAGGCCAGGGCTGAGGGGCCAGCTGGGCCTGAACCAGGCAGAGGGAACCCTGGGGCTGCCGTGTCTCTTGGTTTTGGAGGAGCCTGAGAGGTGCCAGCGAGCAGGGCCGGGCGTGCAGCACATCAGGGCTCTCTGATTCCTGTCTCCTCTCATACCTGTCTCCTCTGCGTCTCTTTCTGTTTGTTTTTTTTTGTTTTGTTTTTGTTTTTTTTTTAAAGAACATGAATGAAAAGGGAGCTCCTCTTACCCAGGACAAGGGCTAAGCTCCCCCCCCCCTGACCCCGAAAAAACCAGCAGCCAACTCCTCTGCCCAGGGGAACGTGGCTTTCCCACAGCCAACCTTGACACTGTTAGAGCAATGAGCACAAGGCTTCCGAGGAGCATTCCCTGCGCTGGGCCACGCCAAGAGGTGCTTTTGGGAAGACAGGACGTCTGTGGCCGAGCCCTGGTGTCGTGAGGAGTGAAGGTGGGGAGGGGTTTCCCTGTGTGGAGGAGGGAATTCCAGGAATTCCACCGGATCCTGCCCGACCTCCTCCGCCTGTGTGTAACCCCCAGGATGAGCTTCCCGGGCATTCCTGGGGGTGGGAGCCCCCCCTGTGCCAAGCCTGAGGAACCTGGCAGTGCCCACGGAGGCAGCACTGGATGGGACAGCACCTGGCAGTGCCCACGGAGGCAGCACTGGATGGGACAGAACCTGGCAGTGCCCACGGAGGCAGCACTGGATGGGACAGCGCTGGGAAGGGGCGTGGTGGCCGTGCCCAGGTGGGGACGTTGGGAAGAATTCCTGGAGCTGGGATTTCTCACCCGCTGGGCTCTTCCCTGTGTAGCCCCGACAGCTCAGCTGGAGCCAAATCCAGCCTGGAAAGACACAAGTGGGAGTGGTGGATGAGGAGTGGAGCTGGGGACAGGGGGAAGGCCACCTGCTCCTTGGAAGGACATTGCCACGCCTGCCCTGCCAGCTGCTGTGGGGTCGGTGCTGCCTCACCTGAAAAGCACATTCCTGCTCTGGGCCGCCTCTTCCCTTCCAGGATTCCCAGAGGAGAACAGTTCAGTGTGCAAAAGGGGCTGGAGCCGGGATTTATCCAACGCCAGAAGGTGCATTTGGGCCTGGAGGTGGATTCCTGGACCTGAGCTCAGAGATCAAAATGTGTTTGGGGAAGAGAGTCCCAAATCCCATCCCTGTTCTTCCCTACCCACCACGGATCACTCCAGTCTGGCAAAAACCGTGTTCTTCCACTGGTCCTGGGCTCTTGGGAAAAGGGGATCTCCAAGGAATGGGACAGTGACCAGGATCCTGAGCCGGGACATCGGACCCTTCGTCATCCTCCACCTTCTGACCTTAATTCCATCTTGCAGCCCGGAACCTCAGCCAGGAATGGGCTTCCTCTGAGCTTGGATGGATGGAGGGATGGATGGAGGGATGGAAGGATGGATGGATGGAAGGATGGATGGATGGATGGACAGGTGGGGCAGCTCTGGGGAAGGGGAACCCCTACGTCAAACGTACCAATGCCCCTTCTTTTCCTCGTGCCCTGGGTAACTCCAGAGCTCCTGGGGGCAGGCAGGGAAGGCTCCAGCTGACAAAAAAAAAAAAAACAAACTCTGAGGGTCTTAAAAACCAAGTTGTTGGACCTTAATGACATTTTTCAGCACATTCCCACTGCCTTTAAAACTAGTTTGCACTATTCAAATCTGTCAGCAGTGGGGCTGTGCTGATGTACTAGAAAAGCTTGTCCTAGGCAAAACTCATCTGCTAAATATCTTTCTTCCATTTTTTATTTTATTTTATTTTTATTTTTATTTTATGTTATTTTATTTGGTTGTTTGGAAGATTGTCACCACGATGGTCGAATTAAGGCTAAAAAAAAGGAGAGAGAAAACCTTTCTGCTCTCAGCCTGCAGTTCTGTGAACTGGGCAGAGTGCTGCTGTCTGCCCAGAAATATATATATATATAATATATATATATATATATATATATATATAATTTTTTTATATATATATATAAAGAAAAGCTAATGTTTTAACAAGGTTAAGAAGCTATTGGGAAGGTGGAGATGGCAGCTAAAAGTGGAAAAAAAAAAAGCAGGAAAAAAAAAAAGCCTCCCTTCCTGGCAGGCCCTGCAGCACAGACCTGGAGGCTCTCGCTGGCACATCCCTGTCCCCAGACACCTCCCGAGGGCCAAGGTGAGCTGTGCCACCTCCCCCCACCTGCCACCTCCAAACTGGGACTGAGATCTTTCAGTCCTACCCAAGCATTTTGGCTCCCTGGCCCCCCAAAATCGCTCTGGCACAATTGTGTCCTTGCACTTTTTAAACTCCTTTTTGATTTTTTTTTCTCTTGTTTCCCCCCTCCTCCCCCCTCAGCTGTGTCGTTCCCCCTCCTTGGCAACCCCCAGAGGTGCCACCCAAAATCCCTGGCACGGGGACCCCCTGCTCAGTGCAGGAGCTGTTTTTTGAAGCTCCCCTGGCTCAGGTGAGCTGTAAAAACCTCAGGTCTCACCTGGCTGCCCCCTCCCATGTGAGGAATCTCGGGCTTGAAAGCAGCTGCTACAGAGAGCAAATATATTCAGCAAATTAGGGCTAAAATGCTAAATTTCGGGGCTGCCCCCTCAGCCCTGAAGTGCCTGGTTTTGTGTGGTGGCTGCACACACACACAGAGCTGGAGCTGCCATCCCTCAGATCCTTGGGATTTGGGAGCAGACGTTCCTCAGCACTGGTTTGGGCGAGCAGGAGTGTCAGCCTGGGCTCTGCCACCTCCCTTTGTCCAAGGAGGGGGAGGATTTTTATTTCATTTCTCCCTTTTTGTTACTCCGAGATCCCAAATTCCCGTTGCCACGTTGTTGCCCACGTGGTGCTCGTCACCTCCAGCCCGAGATAAAACCCCAAGGCCCCGAGGTCGTGCCCAGACTTGGTCAGATTCTTCCAAAATTCAGCCACATTCCACCCCCTGGAATCAGAAACGTGCCAGGACCGGGGAGAGAGGGATGGGAAGGAGGGAAGGCTTTTGGGATCAATCCCCTGTGCAGCCAGTTGTGGTACAATGCACTGATCTCCCAAAACACCCAGAATCCCTGCTGGAATCCCCCCAGATTTGGGATTTATCCCACTGGGCAACAGCAGGAGACACACAGGGGGTCAGTGAGAGGCACTTATTGAGTGAGGAGGCTGAGAGGTGCTGGCTGGGGCTCTGCACCACTCCTGGGAGGATATTTGGGAACCCAGGCATTGGAAGAGGTTGGAAATCAAGGAATTGGGTGGGTTTTTTTTTTTAGGCAGGCTCACTGTTAAATCAGGGAGGGCTGAGCTGTGCAGCATCCCTCACCCCTGCTCAGTGGTGGCAGCAATTGGAATATGATCCCCCCCAATTGGAATATGTTCCTGGGACAGGGTGGGATGAGTTGGGAGAAGGCGAGGGGGATAAGAGACATTAAGCACTTACACACATCTCTCCAGCACCTTCCAAAGGCTCCCAATCCCTGGGAACTGTCACCTCAACCTGTCCCAGAGCCAAAAGTCCCTTTGGCAGCTTGAGGGGAGAGAGGAGGGGAGAAGGGGGGCACTGCTGGAAGGTCGCCAGTTGTATCCCTGTGAAAAAAAAAAAGAGGGAGAGAAGGAGAAAGGAAAAAGAAAAGCTAAAGATTATCTGTGTTTCAGTTGCACTGGGGTACGTTTCTTTACCCGTTTTGATGCTGATGTCTCATTTAGTATGTTGCATGTGTCTTTTTTTTTGGATTTGTTTTTGGGGTTTTTTTAATTAAATAAAAGAGAAAAATGTGTATATTTTTGGCAATTTAAGGTAATGTAGCTAAGATATATTTTTTTCACGCTGCTTGACTGTTCTTTATTATAATAAATAATATTAATATTAATATCAAAGAGTTTTTTAATGCAAAAAAGGGCAAATTTAAGTGAGAATAGGGGCTGTGGGATGAATTCCCTGAAAGGTGCCGGGTCCTGTTTTCCACAGGGAATGTGTGGCAGCATCAGGAGCAAGGGATGCTCTCGGGATGCAGGAGTGGGATCCCCGGGAGGGTTCACTTTGGGAATGAGAGGAGACCAGGGCGAGGGAGGAGCAGTTGATGGAAAGGTTTCCTCCCCAAAAAACCAGGGATAACCCACAGTGAGGGCCCAAAACCACTCGCTGACCTCACGAGCATCCAGCAGCTCCCCAGTCCTCCCCTCTCCCAAGGGTTTGTTCCTTGGAAGCACCAAAGCCAAGGTGCCCCCCGTTCTCCCGGGGGAAGCTGAGGCACGGGGAGGGCTCGGGAGCCGGGGATCCTGATCCTTCTTGCCCGGGAAAGGGACCGGGATCAGGATCGAGGATCGGGATCGGGGACTGGGTTTGGGCACCGACACCGCGTAAAAAGGATCGGGCACCGGGAGCGGGCACCGGGACCGCGCAGTGGGATCGGGCATCGTGACTGGGACCGGGATCGGGAGCAGGGATCGGGAACCGGGATCAGCAGTGGAACTAGGATCGGGGAGTGGGATCAGACACTGGCACCGGGATCGGGGCACCGGGATCAGGGAGTGGGATCAGACACTGGCAGCGGGATCGGGGCACCGGGATCAGGGAGTGGGATCAGACACTGGCAGCGGGATCGGGGCACGGGGATCGGGCATCAGGGCAGGAGCTGGGATCGGGTACTGGGACCGCGCACCGGGAGGGGCAGTTGTATTGGGCACCGGGAGCATCACCGGGACCAGCACCGGCACCATCACTGGGACCATCAGCTGCAGCAGCACCGGGACCATCACCAGCAGCATCACCAGGAACATCACCGGGACCAGCACCGGGACCAGCACCGGCAGCAGCACCAGGAGCATCACTGGGACCATCACCGGCAGCATCACCAGGAACATCACCGGGACCATCACCGGGACCATCACCGGGACCATCACCGGCAGCAGCCGCGGACCCGCGCCCCGTGGAACGTTCCCGCCCCGAGCCCGGCGCTCCCGCCGAGCCCGCCCGGCCCGAACCTTCCGGCGACGCGGGAGGAGGAGCCGCCGGGGGAGGTGACCGGGACCGGGGTGGGGTGAGCCCGGAAAGGCGAGCGGGACCGGGGTGCGGTGAGCCCGGCAAGGTGACCGGCACCATGCTCCGGCTCGGCTCGGCCGCGCTCGGGGCTCTGCTGGGAGCGCTCCGGGGCCGGGGCCCCTTCTCCTCCCGCTCCGCGACCCCCCCGCAGCCCGCGATCGCCGCCAAGGAGCCCTTCCCGGTGGAGCTGAAGGCGGGCAAGAAGTACGCGTGGTGCTCGTGCGGGCACAGCAAGAGACAGGTCGGGCCGGGGGGACCGGGGGGGCTCGGGGGGGCTCGGGGAAATCCGGAGGGTCCGGGTCATGGGGGGCTCCGGAGGGTCCGGGTCGTGGGGGGGCTCCGGAGGGTCCGGGTATTGGGGGGCTCCGGAGGGTCCGGGTCATGGGGGGCTCGGGGAAATCCGGAGGGTCTGGGTCATGGGGGGCTCCGGAGGGTCCGGGTATTGGGGGGTTCCGGGGGGTCCGGGGGGCTCCGGGATGACGGCGGGCTCCGTGAGCGGGGGGGTCTGGAGGGGCCGGGGAGGTCCGGGGGGCTCCGGGCTATGGGGGGCTCCGGGGGGGCTCCGCGAGCTGGGGGTGGTCCAGGGACTCCGGGGGGGGGGGGTCCGGGGGCTCTGCTCCTTCCACTTGGGATGTGCGGGGATGCCGATGGGGTCAGGGCGGGACTAACCCCAAAGGGACCCCGCCTTCCCCCCCCGGTCCCGGACTGGGGTTTTTAGGGGGCACGAGGCGCTGTTCCCTCCCCGGCTTCTCCCACCGCCCCCCAGTTCCCGAGGGATGCGCTGCCCGTGGGTGGGATGGGGGGGGTCGCGGCCCCCCTGTGTCTCACACACGCCGCGGGGAAGCAGCCGGGCACCCCCAGACCCCCCCCTTTACCCCCTGCCCGTCTGTCCGCAGCCCTTCTGCGACGGCTCCCACGGGAAGGCGGCCCCGGGGATGTCCCCGCTGCGCTTCACCCCCCGGGAGGACGGGCCCGCCTGGCTCTGCGGCTGCAAACGCACCCAAAACCCCCCCTACTGCGACGGCACCCACAACGGGGAGGAGGTGCAGGGGGCCCCCCTGCCCCCCCGGCCCTGACGTGGAGCCCACGGGAGCTCGGGACCACCGGGATGCACTCGGGACCACCGGGATGTGCGTCCCACTCGAGGGCACGGAGGGAGGGGGGAGATGCTGAGCCCCCACCCCGATTAAATCTGAATTATTGAGGAGCTGCAGCGAAGCAGCAGCAGCTGGGAAAGAAGGAATCCTGTGGACAGTGGGGTTTTTCAGGAGCGGTTTTGCGCTGCCAGAGCTGTGGGTGCCCGTCAGGATGTGGGATGGAGGGGCCTGTGGGATTTGGGATGGAGAGGCCTGTGTGTTCTGGGATGGAGGGACCTGTGGGATCTGGGGCGGAGGGACCCATGGGATTTCTTATGGAGGGACCTGTGTGATTTGGGATGGTCAGACCCGTGGGGTTTGGGATGGAAGGACCCACAGGATTTGGGATGGAGGGACGCATGGGATGCAGGACAGAGGGACTTTTGGGATTGGGGATGGAGGGACCTGTGGAATTTGGGATGGGGTGGCTTGTGGGATGCAGGACAAAGAAACCTGTGTGATTTGGGACAGAGGGACCTGCAGGATGCAGGGCAGAGGGACCTGTGAGATTTGGGACAGAGAGACCCGTGGGATTTGGGACTGAGGGACCGGTGGGATTTGGGACAGAGGCACCAGGAGCTGCCCCTGTGCAGGCGGGAAGGCCAGTCTGCAGCATTTATTACATTTACAAAGCTGTATCCATACAAATGTGTAACCAAGAACAATACCTGGACACCGGGCTATCTTACAGGACATTAAAACGCCGTACAGGATGCAAACACACAGAGCCATGGGGTTTGTACCACAGAGGGAAAACCAAGACCAGACCACCCCCTCCCGAGCCCCACACGAACCCCAGCCCGAGGCAGCCGCCTCCCACAGTCCAGCCTGGCCTATTTACAAGGAGAAAAGGGGTGTCAAAGTCGAGACAAACGGAGCCCCCCCCCAAAACCTGGAGCCCCCCGACCCAGCCCCAGCCCAGGGGGTGGGGACAGGAGACAAAAGTGGCCCCGTGGGGACCCTTCCCGGGGCCTCCCCAGCGCCTGGGGCTGTGCTATAGCCAAGTCCGTGCCGGGGGAGCAGCACTGCCCAAAAACAACAGTCCCAAATCAAGAGCTACAGTAACAACATCCCGCGTTTTCCCGACCCTCGGGAGTCGGGGCCGTCCCTACAATTCCACCTTCCTTTGGTTCTCACCGTGCCGGGGGGGCCGTCGGGCGCTGCAGGCACTTGCTATAATTGTTTTGTGTCCTTCATCCCCCTCCCCGGCGAGGACAGGAGAGGAACCCTCGGGATCTGCATCCCCCGGGGCTCGTGTGCTTTTTTTCTGTCCGTGTGGGAAGTTGGTCCCTTCCCTTCCCTCGGGGCCGCTCCACTCCCGCCCTAAGCACGGCAGGACCTTCCCACACTCGCCCCTCACCGAAGCCTCCTGGCTAAAGGCACTGTAAGTCTGCTTTTTTGTATTTTATTTTATTAAAAACCCAATGCGAGGGCAGGAGGAGAGGGTGGGAAGGACGGTGGGGAGGGGGGGGAGACCAAAAAATAAACGCTTGGAAATGAGTGCCCTGGGGGGGGGGAGGTCCCCACACCCTCCTGGATTTGAAACCCCCAACCATTTGGATGCCCCCAAATCTCCCGGAGCTGTTGGCACCCCCAGGGAGGAGAAAATATCCCCAAAGGGTTGTCCTCCAACCCCCAGTGCCAGCAAGCTGCGAGCAGAGATAATTCTTAAGCTGGGAAATAAAACCCCGAAAGAGAGAACTTACTGTGCAAGGAGGGGAAGTGTCTTTGCAAAGCAAAGAGGCTTTACCTGCCCAGAGCCTGAAACACAGGGGACTGTGTGTCCAGAGAACACAGGGGAAGCAAAGAAAGAGCCAAACTCACGCGTGGCAAAGCTGGGGGTGGTGGGACACCTGGACCAGGGGGCAGCTGCGGGCACCAGGTACGCCTAAAATCCCCAATTAAACACAAAAATGCAAAAAAATCCCCAAAAAAACCAAAAAACCCTACAGCACAGTGAGGCTGAGGGGCAGTTTTTGGCTTCTGTGCTTGGCCCCTTACCTGTGCTTGGCCCTTACCTGTGCAGCCAGGAGTCCCCACTGAGTCCCCCCGTCTCGCTCCGGGCGGGAGAGAGGAGGAGAGAGGGATGGGGAGGAGAGGGAGAAGCGTTAGAGAGGAAACAGGGAATTGTGGCAGCACCTGCGTGGCTCCCAGCTCCGGCATGCAGCTCCCAGAAGGGGAAACCAAAGTCCACAAACCAGAGAAACGACAAAAAAAACAAACAAAAACAACCAACCAACCAACCAACCAACCGCAAACGAACGAACAAACAGAAAAAAAAAGAGAACATTTAAAAAATACCCACCCACCTTCCTGTGTCTTGTTCTGCGTGTTTTTGTTTTTTGTTTTTTTTTGTTTTTTGTTTTTTTTTTTTTTAAATTAATCTGCTGGGTCGATAGAAAATAAGTATGTATAATTATTTCTTTTTTTTTTCTCCTTTTTTTTTTTTTTTTTCTCTCTCCTCCCTATGTACAACGTATATATTTATATAAGGTCTGTATAGAACAATCTACATAAGAAAAGCCGGGGGCGGGGGCAGTCCCTGCCGGGCGGGGTTTTTAGGTCAAGGCCGAGCCCGCGCTGCCGTTCACAGTCGTTTTGCGGCACCGGGCGCCGGTGGGTGCCAGGGGGTGGCAGTTCGAGGTGCCGTTGAGGGTGGTGCCGGTGCCGGAGCTGGGCGAGCCGTGGGACGGGGTGCCAGGGCTGGGCAGGGAGGAGGAGGTGGCGGGCAGCGTGGCGGGGCTGTGAGCTTTGTCGCTGCCCGACTCGCACTCGGAGGCGCCGCTGGTGTTGGTGCCCTCGGAGGGGGCAGGGTGGGACAGCTTGAGCCGCTTGCAGGCGGGCTGGACGCGGTATTTCAGAGGCAAGGGGCCGTTCTGCGGGGAAGGAGGGGGGGGCAGAGGGGCACGGCTGGCACCCTGGGGCGCCCACGGTACCCCACGGCACCCCACAGCACCCTATAGCACCCCATGGCATCCTACAGCACTCCATGGCACCCCATGGCATCCTATAGCACCCTATGGCATCCTATAGCACCCTGCAGCACCCCACCGTAACCCATGGTACCCTACAGCACTCCACAGCACCCCACGGTACCCTATAGCATCCCACGGCACCCCATGGCATCCTACAGCACCCTACAGCACCCCATGGCATCCTACAGCACCCTATAGCACCCCATGGCATCCTACAGCACCCTACAGCACCCTATGGCATCCTACAGCACCCTATAGCACCCCATGGCATCCTACAGCACCCTATGGCATCCTACAGCATCCCACCATAACCCATGGTACCCTAAAGTACCCCACAGCACCTGACAGTACCCTATAGCACCCCATGGCACCCCACAGCACCCTATAGCATCCCATGGCACCCCATGGCATCCTACAGCACCCTACAGCACCCCACCATAACCCATGGTACCCTACAGTACCCCACAGCACCCCACCATAACCCATGGTACCCTACAGTACCCCACAGCACCCCACAGTACCCTATAGCACCCCATGGCACCCCACAGTACCAAACGGCAACCCAAAGCATCCCATGGCACTCCATGGTACCCCACAGCACCCACAGTACCCCATTGGACCCACAGCACCTTACAGTACCCCACAGCACTCCCAGGCACTCCATGGCACCCCACAGCACCCACAGCACCACACAGCATCCCACGGCACCCCACGGTACCCCACAGCACTCACAGTACCCCATGGCACCCCCAGGCACCCCATGGCACCCCCAGGCATCCCAGGGCACCCCACAGCACCCCATGGCACCACACAGCATCCCATGGCACCACACAGCATCCCATGGCACCACACAGCACCGACAGCACCCCACAGCACCCCAGGGCACCCCATGGCACCAGTGTGCCCACAGCAGCAGCCCCACTCACCCTCCTCCAGGGGTAGATGTAGGCGATGTCCATCAGGGTGTAATATTCCTTCAGGGGCTCATCTTCATACAGCACTTCCACCTGCCCAGGGGACATGGGGACACCGTCAGGGCCCCGGGGGGGGACAGAGGCACTGCCACCCCCCACAGGGCCACCCAGGGGGGGTCAGGGTGGGGACAGAGGCACTGCCAACCCCGCAGAGCCACCCAGGGGGGGTCAGGGGGTCGCTGTCCCCGAGTGACTCCTACAGAGCTGGGGGCTCCCGGGGCTCCTGGTTACATGGAACAGGCCTGAAAGGATGGATCCAACCCCAGGGAAAGGATGAATCCAACCCCAGGGAAAGGATGGATCCTGCCCTGGGGAAAGGATGGATCCAACCCCAGGGAAAGGATGGATCCAACCACAGGGAAAGGATGGATCCAACCCCAGGGAAAGGATGGATCCAACCACAGGGAAAGGATGGATCCAGTCCTGGGGAAAGGATGGATCCTGCCCCGGGAAAAGGATGGATCCAACCCCAGGGAAAGGATGGATGCAGCCCCTGGGAAACAATGGATCCAGTCTCAGGGAAAGGATGGATCCTGCCCCAGGGAAAGGCTGGCAGAGCAAAGCTGTCTGGGGGCAGCAGAACCCGCCGCCTGCAGCCGGGGCTGCAACACGGGGAGGCCAAACCGGCCCCGGCCCCTCCGAGCCCACCAGGGCACAGCGAAATCCGGGCAATGAGCAGACCCCAGGCACCCCCAGGCACCCCCAGGCACCCCCAGGCACCCCCCAGGCACCCCCAGGCACCCCCGGGGACCCCCTCACCTTGTACTTGCTGGGAACATCCATCTTGTTGCGGAGGAACTTGGCGAGGTGCATGACGGTCATGGCCGCGGGGCAGCGCAGGAACCGCAGCCCGTTGCTCTGGGGTGGGGGGAAACATCACTGAGGCCACTGGGCAGGTCGAGGAGGTGCCCTCGACCCTTTTGGGGTGCCCTCCTGTGCCCCCCCCGCACCCCAAAAGCCCCGGGGGCAGCTGGACATGGAGCTCCCCCTGTCACAGTCCCACCACACTCACCTTCTCCTTCTCCAGGTCCCCGTTCTCGACGGTGCCTTTCTTCTCCTCTCTGGGAGGGGAGGAAAGGAAACACAGGACAAAGTTTATGCAGGAATGAAGAGGTGGAGAGGAAGAAGAACCCCCCAGAAGGGCTGTCCATGGAGGAGGCATCCAGTGACCTTCAGCCAGGCTGTGGCTTCATCCCCCCAACCACTTCCATGCCCATTTCCAGTCCAGGCCCCTGCAACCACTGACTCCCCCCAAAACGCTGCTCCAGGTGCCAGTGGCATCCTCAGAGGTCACCACCAGCATCAGGGACACGGCAGCTCTTAGGAAAGAGCTTCCCTGCCTGCCTGGCATGGAAGGTGTCCCTGCCAAGGTGTCCCTGCCCCTGGCAGGGGGGTGGAATGAGGTGATCTTTAGGGTCCCCTCCACCCCAAAGCATTCCGTGACTCCACGATCTCAGTGCCAGAGGGGGGGCAGAAGGTGGGAGTTTCTTCCCAAGCCCCAAACCCAGGCAAGAGGTTTGGGAGGAGCCCAAAACGGGTACCTGGAGCCCTCGTAGAACTCGATGGACAGGCTGACGATCTCGTCGTCCGTCAGGTTCCCCTTGTCCTGCTCGGACACCTCCCCTCGATCCTCGTTGGAGCCGTTGGGAACTGCGGGAGCGGAGGGAGGGGCTGAGCGGAGGGAGGGAAGGGCTGAGAAGAGGGAGGGAAGGGCTGGGCAGAGGGAGGGAAGGGCTGGGCAGAGGGAGGGAGGGCTGAGCGGAGGGAGGGAAGGGCTGGGCAGAGGGAGGGAGGGCTGAGCCGCTGCTGGGGAGGGACACGGCGGGGCCGGGGGGGACACACACTCACCCTCGGCCATGGGATACGCGGCGTAGAAATCGCGGCGCCTCTTCATCTCATCTGAGGGAGGAGGAGGAGGAGGGTGAGGGGGGAAAACACCTCTCCGAGGAGAGATGGGGGCAAAGAGTGGGGTGTGAGAGGAGCCCCCAGACTGCCCAGTGCCCCCCCCCCCCCGGGGAGCAGCGGCTTTAGCAGGAGCAATCAACCCATGAACCCTCGGAGCCGCTGCTGTGACAAAGCCTTTCCGGCAGCTCAGCTGCTCCTCAGCCCTCCCACACCCGCAGACCCCACAATTCCAACCCCACAAGGACGGGGGGGCACTTGGAGAGCAAATCCAGGCTCCTGCTCCCAGCTTTGCATCCCGTGGGTCCCCTCAGAGCAGCCCCCGGAGCGTGGGATGAGCCCATCCCTGGCTGTGCACACACACATTGTCCTGCTGTCCCTGTTCCTGTCCCCAAAAAACCCCCCCAGTTCCCCCTGCCCGTGGCTGTACCTTTGAAAAGCCCCGGGACCAGTTTGTACACAATGTCCTGAAGGGTTTTGTCCGACCTGGGAGGGGGGAAATAGGAAAGGAGAGAGGAATCAGCGGGATTAGGGAGCAGTTTATTCCCAGGGTTACTGGAAGCTGCACCACGTGCTCCCTCCTTCCCCCATCTCCCTCCTGAAAAACGCCCATCCCAAAGCCCCAAATCCTCAGTTCCACATCCCAAAGCCCCAAATCCCCATGCCACAGCGATCCCACAACCCCCACCCTGACCACAAAGGGTTAACTCCGGGAAAAGAAAGAAAACCATCCCAAAAATCCCTGTAATTGCTGGGAATGATGACAGCAGGAGTCGGGGCCAGGAGCCGTTTCAGCAGTCAAAACAATCACAAAAAACACACACCGAGAATTTAAAAAAAATAAATAAATAAATTAAATCTAAGATCAGCAAACGTTTCTGCAAGTTTATATTCGCATCCAATTTTATTTTTGGACTCCAAAGATTTATTTTGGAGCTGCAGCGTCAGGGCTCAGGCTTTGATTTCCCTCCGTGGGAAGGAGGGCAGGGCAGTGCCCACTGCCAGGGCTGTTTTATGGGAAAGTGGATTCCCTAAAATGTGAATAAGCCGAGGCAGGATCTCCCAAAGCACTCGAGGAACCAGGGAAGCTCCAGCCCCATCCTCAGGCGGGATTTTGCTGGAAGGCTGGGACCTGCAGGCGGGGATTTTAACACCTCAAAAGCAAAGCAGGAGCAGCGGGGCCCGGCGAAAAGTCAATTATCCCCGCAATTATTTCCATTTCATAATAAGGCCTTTATTTGCAAGGCAAACAAACGACTGTGCCCCGCGTTATTTTTAGCCCAGCCGCGTCTTTCATCCCGAATTCCTCGGTGACGTCACTCCGGCTCACAAGGCCCCCGCTGGGACTTTATTTACAACAAATACCCCGAGAATTCACTTCATGATTCACAGCAAGCCGAGGTAACGTCAGCCCTCGGCTGCTGAATTCCCAGCTCTGCCACCAGCCAGCCCCAACAAGCCCAGGGTGGTGGCAGCTGGGGGGCACTGGGGTGGGCACGGGGGATGTGGCATCACACCCCGGTGTTGGCACCTGGTTTGGGAAGCAACGGTGCAGGGAGTTTCCTGTGGATCAGGCCCCCACGGGACCACCCTCCCCTAAGTTTTCCCTGTGTTTTTCCCTACTCTGGGACCAAACAAAGTGTCCCCAGGGCACCCAGGGCCTGGGGATGTGGGCATGGTGCCAGTGGATCTGTCTGCACAGGCAGCCAGGGATGTGTTGGAGGAGCCGTGGGAGCCCGAGTGTAAATATTTCATAGTGAACCAGAAAGGGAAAAAAATGAAAAAAATGAAAAAAATGAAAAAAAAAGAGGCAAAAAAAGTGTTACTACAGAAATGGATTTACAGGGAAGAGGCTAAAAAAAAACCAACAGGGTAAAGAAGGGCCCCGGGTGATGCATCACAGCATCCCTGGTTTCTATGCCAACCACCTGCAATTCCACAACCCGGCCTGGATCTCCCCAGCCGGGGCTGTGACAGAGCCACTGGCACCTCACAGGGTCACTGTCACTGTGCCCACCCTGGCACTGCCACCCCGGCACCCCCACGGGGCACCAACCCCACGGGGGACAGGGAAGGGAGCTGGAGAGCCCAGGGGACTGTGGGGATGGAGGGATGGATGGAGGGATTGGTGGATGGATGGATGGATGGATGGGTGGATGGAGGGATGGATGGAGGGATGGAGGGATGGATGGATTGGTGGATGGATGGATGGGTGGATGGATGGATGGATGGATGGTGGATGGGTGGATTGGTGGATGGATAGATGGGTGGATGGATGGATGGATGGATGGATGGACAGATGGGTGGATGGATTGGTGGATGGATGGATTGGTGGATGGATGGATGGGTGGATGGATGGATGGATGGATGGATGGATGGATAGATGGGTGGATGGTGGATGGGTGGATGGAGGGTGGATGGATGGATGGGTCTGGGATGGGTCTGGGTCAGGGCACCTGTCCCAGCCTCTTCCTGCTGCCATAGAGATGTCTCCAAGTCCTGTCCCCCCCACGCTGGTGTTTCCCACTGTCCCCATTCCCTTCCCACCCCGACAGCCCCCAAATCCCTGCTGGCACAGGGGGTGGGATCGGGGCAGGGGTTCTGTGCTGTGAGGGGGGCCTGGGGGCAGAGCCCCATTCCCCCCTCCAGGTGCCCAGGGCTGCACCCCGGAGCGGGCACAGGCTGCAGGGACACGGGGAGCCCCCCGAGCCCCCCGAGCTCACCTGATGCTGAGGAGGGGCCTGGTTTTGTGCACTTGGACGTCACACATGGGGCAGTACTTGTTGGTCTCCAGGTAGCGAACGATGCAGGTTTTGCAGACTGTGGGGAGAGACTCGGTGTGAGCAGAGGGACGAGGGGGCAGAGCCTCTGTGCCAGCCCACAGTGGCACCCCCGGGCCCCCACACGGGCTGGGGGACAGGCCCCCTGCCTGCTGCAGCCCCCTCCATCACCCCCCAGCTCCACACGGACACAGGGCGGGTCTGGGCAGCACGGGAGGGGGTTGGTGTGGCACAACCAGCCTTTGGGGGGCTCGGGGCACCCCTGGGCACAGCGTGGGGGGCCGGGACACTCACAGGAGTGCAGGCACTCCACGATGGTGGTGGCGTCGATGAAGTAGCCGCCACACAGGGCACACATCAGGTGGGGGTTCAGCTCGGTGATCTTTATCCTGGTGGTCCTGTGCATTTTGGAGCAGCACCACGGCGGGTCCTCCCTGCAGGGAAACACCCCCTTAACGGCAGCTCCGTGCAAGGCTGGGACCTGCAGGGCTCACTTCGCCCTTCAGGGAGCAAATCCAGTGCCACCCTCAGCCCTGGGAGCGCCGGGGCACCCTCAGCCCTGCACCCCTCCAGCCCTGGGGGTGCACAAGCAGCACCCACACATCTCCCCCCGTGCAGCCCCTCCCCTCTGGGTGCTGCCCAGCTCCCTCTGCCTCACGCTTGTGTCTCCCTGGGGTCCCCAAGTGGGTCCCCAAGGTGCTGAGACACCTCTGAGTGGGGACAAATCCCCCCTGCCAGCCAGTCCCTCGCCCGGAGCTCCTGTGTGTGCACACACAGACACCCAGACACACAGACACACAGACACACAGACACAGACACACAGACACACAGACACACAGACACACAGACACCCAGACACACACAAACACAGCCACACAGCCACACAGACACGCACACACACAAAGTGTATTTTGGGTTTGGGCCACGGAAAAGGTGCTTCCAGCCACCATCCCACGGTTTCCATAGAAACCCCCCAGCCCTGGGTTGGCCACCCAGAAGCCCCGAGGGTGTGCCAGGTCGGGTGAGCCCAGGGGGCACGGGCAGTGTCCCCCAGCAGGGGCTGAGGACACCGGGAATCGCCCCCTTCCCGCTCCAGCGCTTCCACGTTTACCACGGGAGACGGCGGAGCCCGAAATCGCTGCAGTTTTATTGTTTCCATGGCAACCCCGATACTTGGAGAGGAGCCAGAATATTATTACAACCATCCGAGGAGGGGGGAGAGGGGAGAAGGATCCCTGGGATTGTGTAAATGAGTGTGGGCGCACCCACAGCCACCCCCGTGGGCACCCCAAACACACCAAGAGGAGGCACACGTGTGTAACACAGGTACACACATGTACACACCTGTACACACATGCACACACACCTGTACTCACCTGTACACACATGTACACACACGTACACACCTGTACACACACCTACACACCTGTACACACCTGTACACATCTGTACACACATGTACACACCTGTACACACATGTACACACCTGTACACACACCTACACACCTGTACACACATGTACACACACCTACACACCTGTACACACCTGTACACACCTGTACACATCTGCACACACTCGTACACACCTGTACACACCTGTACACACACGTACACACAGGCTACACTTACACACATGTATCCCCCCCCTCCGACAGGTACACAGGTACACCTGCACCAGGGATGGGACACCACTGGGATTGGGGTAGAGGTGCTGCAGGGATGGGGACACCATTGGGACTGGGATGATGCAGGGATGGGGATAACCACTGGGACTGGGATGGAGATGATGCAGGGATGGGGACACCAATGGGACTGGGATGGAGATGCTGCAGGGATGGGACACCATTGGGACTGGGATGGAGATGCTGCAGGGATGGGGACACCATTGGGACTGGGGTGGAGATGCTGCAGGGATGGGGATAACCACTGGGATTGGGATGGAGGATGCTGCAGGGATGGGACACCATCGGGATGGGGCCCTCGAGACGCCCCTGTGACCAAGCCAAGCTCTGGGATCCCCTTCCAGAGGCAGGGGAGGACCAGGGGCGCTGGGGGGTTTGGGAAGCCCCACTCCCCACCCCCTCAGGCTCAGCCCTCCCCCCTGGACAGCCCCCGGGTGTGTCCCTTGTTGCCCCCGGGCAGGTGCCCCCAAGTCCTCCACACCCTGCCAGTGATGTGGGGGTCACTGCCAGCCCCCTCCTCACATCTGGGGGTGCCTCAATCCCCTGTCCCCAGCCCCCCCCCGCCACGGGACCGGGCTGTCCACGCGGGGCCGCGGGACCCGCGGCTGCATTTTGGGGGGGATTCTGCAGCTTTCGGCGCTCGCAGGCGCCAATGGCGGCCCCGGGGCTCGGCGGGAGGGGGGAGCCCGAGCCACCGGCGCAAACCGGTTCTAATAAACCCGGTGATAACCACGGCGATTTCCTGCCGCGGGGGCGAACAAAGCCCCGGCCCCCCCCGCGCACCGGGACCCGCCGCAGCCCCCGGGACCGCCCCGTCCCGCCGGCAGCGCCCGCACCCCCCGCCCCGCTCCCGAGCGGCCCCCGCGCCCCCGGCCCCGACCTGCGGGGTCTTTTGTCTCCGTGGGCGGTGGCGCGGCACGGTGCCCCCCCTCCCCTTCCCCAAACCCCCCCCCCGGCCACGGCACGCGTGGGGAAGGACGTTTCAAAGTCACCGGTAACTTAGACCCGAGCGGCCGCCCCCCCTCCCCGCGGGACCCTCCGGCGGCGGCGAGCGCGGGGGTCGGGAAATACACCGGGACGGCTCCCCCCCGGCACGGCCCGACCCCCCGCACGACCCCCACGGGGCCCCCCACGCACCGCGGACGCGACGAGACGGCCCCGGAGCGCGGCCCCCGCGCCCACCGACAGCGCCCGCCGGGACCCCCCGCCCGCTGCCGGCGGGATGCGGGACCCGCGCACCGGGGAGCCAAACACCGGGATGCGGGGATGGAAAGCCCCGCGGGGAGGGCACGGACACGCGTGTCCACACACAGGGACACACACAGGGACACACACACACACACACACACCCCAGGTCCCGGCGGCGGGACGCGTCCGCGGTGCGTGACACCCGGAGGGTACGGACCCGCGACGGGCAGGGACCCGCGAGGGGCACGGGCAGGGGGTGGGCACCGACACGGGATGGACACGGGGTGGACACGGGGTGGACACGGACACGCGTGACCCCGCGCTGTGCCCGGGGGGGGGGGGCGTTCACCGCCGGCAGCTCCCGCTGCGTTTCGGGGACACCAAATCCTCCCCCCCACCCCCGGCTCGGGGCAGCCCCGGTGTCCCCGGGGCGTTCCCGGTGCCCCGCAGCCCCTTTGTGCTCGGGGCCGCTGTGACAGCCCGGCCCGGCCCCTCCGCCCGCCCCGGGGGGGCTCCCGCCGCGCCCCCCCCACTCCCCGCATCGCCCCGCTCGGGGCCCGGGGAAGGAGCGGGGCGGCCGCGGCCTCCCCCCGGGGCTGTCGGTGCCCCGGCGGAGGGGGGTCCCGGTGCCCCGGGCACAAAGGGGGGGAGGCGCGGCCCGGTATCGGCCATCTTTGAGCGCGGGGCGAGGCGGGCGCGGGGGGGCCCCTCGGCGGGGCCGGGGGCGGGGGGGGGCACCGGGCCCGGTCCGTACCTGGTGGCGGCGGCCCCGCGGCCGCCCCTGCGCTCCCGCCGCTGGTCGCGGCTCCGCTCGGTTCCGCGCTGCGGCCGCCGCGGCCCTTTTTTTATTTTTTTTTTTTTTTTTTTTTTCCCTCTCGCTCCTTTTTTTTTTTTTTTCCTCCTTTTTTTTTTTTTCCCCTCCTTCCTCCTCCTTTTTTTTTTTTTATTTTTTTTCCTCCCTTCTTTTTTTTTTTTTTTTTAATTTTTTTCCCTCCTCCAGCCGCCGCCAGGCCCCGCCCGCCTCACGTGACCTCATTCCTTTGGGGGGTTGCGGAGGAGGGGAATGAGGGGCTGAGATTGGGGGGACCCCCCCCCTCCCCAAAACCCCGCATCCCCACCCCGCCCCGGTGGTCGCGGAGGGTCCCGCCGCTCCCTCCACGTTGTGCTCTGGGGGGAAATGAGAGCGCCCCAAAAACCGCTGGAATGGCCCCAAAATGCGAGTGGTGCCCGGCGACAGCTCCGCTCCCAGTTAAGGGGTCCCTGTGTCCCCCCTTCTCCGCTCGGGTGGTGCCCCAGGACCCCCCAACCCCGGGGAATTCGGGGTCCCAAATTGGGCAATTCCCGCTCGGGAGGCGACGCGGGACATGCGGGATCTTCCCCGGGACTGTCGGTGCTCGGCAGGGAGGGGAAAGCAAAGGGAAAGGGGGGAAAAAGGAAGGGGAGAAAAATAGAGGGAATTTTGGGAAATGGAAAATGGGGCGGAAAAAAAAAAAAGAGGAAAAAATATAGAGGGAAAATTAGAGAAAGGAAGGGGGAATGGAAAAGAAGAGGGGAAAAAAGGAAGAGGGGGAAAAAAGGGAAGAAAAATAGAGGGGAAATTAGAGAAAGGAAGGGGGAAATGGAAAAGGAGAAGGGAAAAAGGGGGGAAACGGAAGGGTGAAAAATAGAGGGGAATTAGGGAATGGGAAAATGGAAAAGGAAGGAGGGAAAAAGAAAGGAAGAAAAATAAAGGTAAATTAGAGAAAGGGAAAAATGGGAAAGGTGGGGAAAAAAGGAAAGGGGAAAGGAAGGGAAAACATATTGGGGGAAATTAGAGAAAGAGAAGGAAAAAATGAAAAGGGGGGGAAGGAATGGAAGAAAAACGGGGGAATTAGAGAAAGAGAGGGGAAAATGGAAAAGGAAGGGAAAGAAGAAAAAAAAAAGAATATGAGAAAAAGAAAGATAAAAGGGGGTAAAAGTAAAGGACGGAGGAAAGGGGGGAAAGGCAGGAAAAGGGGAGGAGAGAGAATAAAAGAAAAAAAAAAAGGGAAAAGCGGGTAAGAACTAAAAGAGGGGGAAAGGGGCAGGGAGAGGAGCGGGCGGGCGCTGCCGCCCCCGCGGCGGTACCGGTGGCACCGGTGGTACCCGTGGTACCGGTGGTACCGGTGGTACCGGTGTCACGCAGCGCCCACGCGCGTCCCCTCGGCCACGGCTGCGGCCCCGCCCGGTGCCGGTGTCCCGGTGTCCTATTCCCGGTATCCCGGTGCCTGGTGCCGGTGTCCCTGTGCCCAATGCGCCCGTTCCCAGCGCCAGTACCCGCACCGATGTCCCAGGGGCTCGGTGCCCCCTTTCCCGGTATCCCCGTTCCCGGTGCCCCCTTTCCCGGTATCCCGGTTCCCGGTGCCGGTGCCCTGCTTCCCGCTATCCCCAGCCCCAGTTCCCCGTTTCCCGGGCCCCCCAGCCCCGGTGCCCCGGTTTCCGGTGCGGGTATCCCGATTCCCGGTACGCCCAATCTCAGTATCCCGGTGCCTGAAGCCTCGGTATCCCAGCCCCGGTACCCCTATTCCCGATTTCTCCAGCCCCGGTACCCCGTTTCCCAGTTTCCCCAGCCTCGGTACCCCTATTCCCGGTTTCCCCAGCCCCGGTATCCCGTTTCCCAGTACCCTCAGCCCCATTATCCCTGTTCCCAGTTTTCCCAGCCCCAGTACTCCTGTTCCCAGTTTCCTCAGCCCCATTATCCCTGTTCCCAGTTTCCCCAGCCCCGTTATCCCCGTTCCCGGTGCCTCCAGCCCCATTATCCCCCTTCCCGGTGTTCCGGCCCCGGTATCCCTGTTCCCAGTTTCCCCAGCCCCGATCCCCCTATTCCCGGTGTCCCCATCCCCACTGCCCCTATTCCCGGTGTCCCCTTCCCCGTTATCCCCTATTCCCGGATCCCCCATCCCCGTTATCCCCGTTCCCGGTTTCCCCATCCCCGATCCCCCTATTCCCAGTCCCCCCACCCCCGTTATCCCGGTTCCCGGTGTCCCGGCCCCGGTACCCCTGTTATCCCCGTTCCCAGTGTCCCCAGCCCCATTATCCTTATTCCCGGTTCCCCGTTATCCCGGTTCCCGGTGTCCCCAGCCCCGATACCCCTATTCCCGGTTTCCCCATCCCCACTCCCCCTATTCCCAGTCCCCCCACCCCCGTTATCCCGTTATCCCGGTTCCCGGGGTCCCGGTCCCGCTCTCTCGTCACCCGCCGAGTGCGGCGGGCGCGGCGGCGCTCGCAGCGCGGTCTCTGTGGCGCAATCGGTTAGCGCGTTCGGCTGTTAACCGAAAGGTTGGTGGTTCGAGCCCACCCAGGGACGGTGCCACCCTTTTACCTCCGCCGCTCCTTATTTTTTTCCCCCCTCTCTTCTTTTCCCGGGATGGACGGAGCCGGACCGGGAGAAGGCGCCAGGGGCAGGATGCGGCCCCGGTGCTGCCCGTGGGTTCCCGGCTCCCTCCGAGGCGCTGGATGAGAGTAAAGCAGCCCCTGCTGTGCACAAAATCGGCCCCTCTGCACCTCAGTGTCCCGTAACATGCAGGGACATTAAATCGGAGCAGAGACTTAAAAGCCTGTTTCCATCCAGATTTTCCATGTTTCGCCTTAAAAATAAGCTGAAGTGGGTCAAAAATCTGCGTTTGCTGAGCTCCCCCCCCCCTTAAAAACTCTCGTAAAATCTATTTACGTTCCCTGCTTGCCCTGGTTTTATTTTCATAACAGAAATAACGACGTTTCTGGTTTAATTCAGGGCACAAAGCCATGCTGGGAAGATCCCTGTTATTCCCGTCTGGCTCCGCTGCTCCGTCTCTCCCCAGTGCCTGGGATGTTCCCACCAGGCAGAATGCGGGCTCTGACTTCTGCCAGAAACATTTTACAGCGGAAAACATTTTAAAAATACACTTTAAAATGCACTTTAAAACAGCCACAGGCCGGGCTGTGCTTCCAGGACTTGGTCCCGGGATGGATGAACAGCCCCAGCCCGGGACAGAGGTTTCCACTGGAACCGAGGCTGTTTCCAAACACATGGATCTCCTTCCCTTTGGCACAACTTCACTCCCCAAAATGAAACATTTAATCCTGTTTCCTCCAGGACAGAGCCGGTGGGTGAGGAAGGGAATCCAATGCTCTGCAGAGCGAATTCCCCCCGGAATAAAAAACACCCTCCCAGCCTCGTGTCCTTCCCCTCCCCTGGGTGATCCCTGACTCCACAGAGAGACTTTACAGAGAGACTCGGTGCTGCTGGCACTTTCCAAAGAGGTGTTTTCCCTCTGGGCAGCCCCGCTGGCCCTGCCCCAGAGGAAGAGTTTAGGGTTTGGATCCCAAACGGTGGGGGTGCGAGGCCTGAAATCCAGCTGATATCCCGATATATCCAGCTGTGCCACGTTCTGACGGTGCCACGTCCCTACCGGCTTATCCAGCTGTGCCATGGCCCTGTGAACCCGGAGCTGTGCCCCCCTGCTCCAGCTGTGCCCCCCTGCTCCAGCTGTGCCCCCATGGATCCAGCTGTGCCCCCTGCTGCAGCTGTGCCACCATGGATCCAGCTGTGCCACCATGGATCCAGCTGTGCCCCCATGGATCCAGCTGTTCCCCCATCGCTCCAGCTGTTCCCCCATCCAGCTGTTCTCCCTGATCCAGCTGTTCCCCCGATCCAGCTGTTCCCGATTCCGCTGTTCTCGATCCATCTGTCCTCCTATCCATCTGTTCCCCACCCAGCTGTTCCCGATCCATCTGTCCCCCCTATCCCGCCGTTCCCGGTCCCTCTGTTTCCTATTTCCCTGTTCTCGATCCCGGTGGTTCCTGTCCCTCCGTTCCCGATCCCGGTGTTCCCTGTCCCTCTGTTTCCCATCCCTCCATTCCCGATCCCGCTGTTCCCGGTCCCTCCGTTCCCAATCCAGGTGTTCCCTGTCCCTCCGTTCCCGATCCAGGTGTTCCCTGTCCCTCCGTTCCCGATCCCGGTGGTCCCTGTCCCTCTGTTCTCCATCCCGTTGTTCCCTGTCCCTCCGTTCCCCATCCCAGTGTTCCCGGTCCCTCCCTTCCCGGTCCCTCCATTTCCCCTTCCCATCATTCCCCTCTCGCTGTGACTCTTCACTTTTCCCCGCCCCTCCCTCCCGTTCCCCCTCAGCCAATCAGCTCCTCGCTTGTCCTCCCGCCCCGCCAATCGCGAGCGGCGCTTCGGCGCGAGGCCGGGGTGGCGGCCAATGGGGAGCGGCGGGGGGCGGGACCAACGGCGCGGCAGTACCCGAGGAGTGTCTGAGGCGGGCCTGAGGGGAGACTGAGCCGGGTCTGAGGGGAGTCTGAGCGGGGTCTGAACGAGCTCTGAGGGGATCCGAGCTGCCGCAACCATGGTGAGGTCCGGGAGGTGCCCGCGGGTGCCCGGGGGAGGCAGGAGGGCGGGAGGCCGCTCCCCGCGGGTCTCCCCCGGGTCGTTCCGTAGCCAAAGCCGAGCCCGCGAGGCCGAGCGGGGCCGGGCCCCGGGCCGGGCCGGCCCCGGCGGTACCGCTGAGCTCTCCCTTGCAGTCGATTATGTCCTATAACGGCGGGGCCGTCATGGCCATGAAGGGCAAGGGCTGCGTGGCCATCGCCGCCGACCGGCGCTTCGGGATCCAGGCGCAGACCGTCACCACCGACTTCCAGAAGATCTTCCCCATGGGAGAAAGGCTCTACATCGGGCTGGCAGGTCTGGCCACCGACGTGCAGACGGTGTAAGTGAGGCCCTCCCGGCCCCGCGTTCCCGTTTATTTACAATAAATACCGAGGGGCAGCTTGTGCTGGGTGTAAGTATCTGTGTGTGTTCATAAGGAGGGGATATATGTGTGCCAGCACTCCTGGTTTTGGTCTCCCTTCTGTGAGAGCTTTTTAAATAAATCCTGCGTGTGATTTAAGGTCACATCACTACTAAAACTGAAGTTCAGCCACAAGAAGAGCTGTTTGTGCACCACCTGCCTCGGGTGCTGGTGTCTGTCAGCAGCAGAACAGCTCAGGCCTGGGTGAAGGGGAAAGGAAAACCAACCTGCCTTGCTTTAATCCCAGTTCTCATCTCTTGCAGCGCCCAGAGGCTGAAGTTCAGGCTGAATCTCTACGAGCTGAAGGAGGGAAGGCAGATCAAGCCCCAGACTTTTATGAGCATGGTTTCCAACCTGCTCTACGAGAGACGGTAACTCCCAGGCAGATCCTCTGTCCCCTGTCAGGGAAGGGGGAGGTCCCTGGAGCTGGTTTTGGAGTTCCTGTGACAGCTGCTCGTGGTGTGGCCAGAGGAGGCTGGATAATTTAGTGATGCTCGTCCTGTTTGCCTTGCCAAAACCATTGCAGGGTGCTTCCAGTTTGCCCTGGAAGGTTCTCCCACCAAAAGCAGCTGTGGGATGTTTTCCTTGTCTGGATATTTACGTGGGAGGTGGGATTGCATTGACGGGGAGACCTCAGGGCTGCCACGGCTTCCTCCCGAGGGGCAGCCCTGACCTCTGCTCTGTGAGCAGTGACAGCACCCAGGGAGGGGCTGGAGCTGTGTCAGGGAGGGTTAGGGTGGGTCTCAGGGAAAGGTTCTTCCCCCAGAGGGTGGTTGGGCTGCCAGAGCTCCAGGAGCGTTTGGACAACGCTCTGAGGGACAGGGTGGGATTGTTGGGGTGTCCTGGGCAGGGCCAGGAGCTGGATGGATGGTCCTTGGGGGGTCCCTCCCGGCTCTGAGCCGCCTGTTCCCCCCAGGTTTGGCCCCTATTACACAGAGCCCGTGATTGCTGGGCTGGACCCCGTGACACACGAGCCCTTCATCTGCTCCCTGGACCTCATCGGCTGCCCCATGGTCACCGACGACTTCGTGGTCAGCGGCACCTGCTCCGAGCAGATGTACGGGATGTGCGAGTCCCTCTGGGAGCCAGACATGGTGAGCCAGGGCTGGGATCAGCTGGGATTCATGGATTCACCCTCCTGGGTTCCCTGGGCAGCCGGGATCGTGGGCTGCGGGGGAAGCTCCGTCCTGCGGCGCTTCCCGAAGGAGCTCGGGAGGGGAGGCCGTGGGGTAAACGGCCTGAGGGAGAAGTCCTGCAGGGTCTTGGATGATAACTGGGGGTTTGGACCAAATCCCATGCAGCTTTTAGCCCAATTTCTGCTGCTTCTGTTCCCCAGGAGCCCGACCACCTCTTCGAGACGATCTCCCAGGCCATGCTGAACGCCGTGGACAGAGATGCCATATCTGGGATGGGGGTGGTGGTTCACATCATGTGAGTGCTGCTCCCTTCCCCGTGGAACAGGGGGAGAACTGAACAAGCTCTGCACTCAGTTCACTGCAAGGATTGGTTTCCAGGGTGTCCCTAACCCTGCTCCCTTCCACTGGTGTCTTTAGAAATGCTTTGTTCCTTCTCAGTGTGTTTATTTGAGTGCCTGTTGCTTGAACTGCAGGAGAAGCGAAGCCTGGAGTCAGATTCTTGCTGCACAGGGATTCCCTGGCTGCATTCCCACTGGGATGTGGGAGAGCATGGTCCCTCACACACGGGTAGCAGTGGCCAGGAGGATGCTCTTTGCCTCAGCTGGGTGCAGTGTTAACTCCCAGCTCTGCAACTAAACTGGCTCCTGAAGCAGCTTATTTTCCTTCCCTGCAGCATTCCAAGCCCGGGAGCTCCCCTGGGGGGGAGGAGGAGGGGGTTTGCTCAGTTGTCACAGCCACCTTGAGTTCAGGTGACCAGCCTGCCTGTGCACCTGCAGCTTCCTAAGGCAGGGACAGGCTGTGTGTGGGGACTAAACGTGGATTTATTAACTATCTTCTCTCTTTCCCCCTCCAGAGAGAAAGACAAGATCACCACGAGGACCCTGAAGGCTCGCATGGACTAGCCCAGCACAGCTGCTCCTGTGTCACACCCGTCCTGGGACTTTTTTAAAATAAACCTCTGGCTTGGAGTGAACTTGCCTTTGCTTGGTCTGAACACGAGGATCGAGTTCTCCTCCCCAAAGCCGTGAGGAGCAGCTCAGGGTTTAGGTGGGAGCAGAGTTTCCCTTTCCCTCTGAGCCACCTGGATGTGAAGGGCTGAGCTGCAGCTCGTGGAGTGGGACAAATCCATTTGTTCTGGGAGCCAGGACTTGGTAAAATCAGTTCTTACTTAAGCCCCCCCGTTTCACAGGCACTGTAAAAAGGCTTCTCCAGTTGTGGTCCAAAGAATCATGGGATGGGTTGGGTTGGAAGGGACCTTAAAGCCCACCCAGTGCCACCCCCTGCCCTGGGCAGGGACACCTTCCACCAGCCCAGGTTGCTCCAAGCCCAGTCCAACCTGGCCTTGGACACTTCCAGGGATCCAGAGGCAGCCCCAGCTTCTCTGGGCAACCGGTGCCAGGGCCTCCCCACCCTCCCAGGGAGGAATTCCTTCCCTCTGGCAGTTTAAAGCATCCCCCTTGTCTGGGACACCTCCCTGGCTGATGGCAGCTGAGCAGGACCCTGGCAAAGAGCACAGCAGGAAGGCACAGATGTACACAAAGTTTTAATTTTATTTTTCTCTGGTTGGAGACTCATCTTGTAACATGCATGCATTTCAAAACAGTAACAGTGTCTCAAACTGCTCCTAGCAAACAGACAAGCACAGAGGACTTAAAATTCCTATTTAAAAAACAGCAGTGAAAAAACCTAGAATGTTTATTTTTTTATTTTTTTTATGTTTTTTTTAGTTTTTAAACTTAATTTATTCACATTTGTTTTCTTTTCAGTTGCACTGATTAGCCCTGCCCAACCCTTGTGACCTGTGTGTAATCCACTCAACACGACTCCATCCAGCTGGTTGTTTTTTTTTTTTGGGGGGGGGGAGGTTGTGCAGCCAGAGAGCAGCACAACTTTTGGAGTGGTAAGCACTGAAACCACCCCAAAATGACGACCAGCAGTTGGCTCTGAGCTTTTCCAAACCCAAAAGAGCAAGGCAAAGGGGCAGTGGCTGATGGGGACAGTGAGAATGGCTCTGCAGAGGTGGGGGGGGAAGCCCAGGGGTGTCGCTCTGACCTCGCCAAGGGTGGGAACACCCCGGGATGGAAAACTTCCTGCAGCTCAGGGAGGCTTGGAAAAGACTGCATAGTAGTCACAGGACTGGGAGCATCCACCACCACGGCCCCCAACTACCACACACCCTCACTCCCCCCTCGGGGGGCTCGGATCCACTCCCCACCCGCTGCCCCCGGGGAAGGCAGCGCTCTGCAAAGCAGGGATTTCTCCCCCCTTCCCCCCCCAAAAAAAAGGAAGTAAGACTCAAGTGGTTTAGTTTTCCCGCTGATCATGCTAATCTGATTCCAAACCAGGATGCAGGAGCACAGCCTCCTTTTTTTAGGCATCCCCAGTCACCTCCTGCCCCACCCCGGGGATGAATTTCGTGATTTGTGGCTTTTCAGAATTAAACCCGGGTCAGGCAGAGAGAGCAGAGGGAAGGATCCCACTCTGCCACGAGGAGTGAACTCCTGGTATTCCCACAGCAAATTCCAAACCAAGGGTGGGAGCTCCTGGGAGCCCTGGGCCCCCTGGATCCCGTTGAAGGGTGACCCAACACGCTCCCCAGTGGGTTTTATTGCACTATTGGAGCAAAGCTGTGGCTCTGCCCTTCCCTCTCCCACTCTTGGTTACACTGGAGGAGCTGAACCGACAGGGAAGGTGGAAATTCAAACTTCAAAGCAGGTTTTAGTTGCTAAATTTTGACAGATCAGAAAGAGAGAGAGGGAGAGGGAGAGCCTGTGGAGTGTGGATCCCGCAGCTCCCTGCCCAGCTCACCCTTCAGGCACTGCAGGGGTGCTGCACACTGATTATTTGTAACTCCAGCTGACCAAACTGCACTGGTTTGTTGGTTTTTTTTTGTTGGAAAATCCTGCATTCTGATCCAAATCTGAGCAACCTGCCCACCTGCTGCAAGTCTGGCAGCCGAGGGGGGGGTCAGTCAAATGCACTTCAGTGTAAAGTGTTCTGCAGGGTACATGCTACAGACAGAAATATCTACATTCAGCAAACTAGAACTAAATTCACACCAGGAACAGACAACAAACTAGCACAAGCAGTTGTAAAACCAGAATTGAAAGGGCTGGGTTGTCCTTTTTTTTTTTTTTTTTTTTTTTTTTAAATACTCGAGTTAAAAAAAGTGACCTAAAACAAGATAAAAACAAACAAACAAAAAAAAACCAAAACAAAACCAAAACAACAACAGCAACAAAAAAAAAAGAAAAAAAACAAACGAAAGAAAAAAGTCCCTTTTAAAAACAAATCAAATATTTGCAGCTTCACTTCTTATTCTGGTAATAAAAATACTGTCTAGAAACAAAAAATTAGCATTTTTAACGCAATGCTACCTCTCAAAATGTAAACAATATACAAAATGCTTATGTTAAACAAAGTTACATACCTGGGTAATACATCATTAAGTGAGAAAATTGCATTTAATTACTTTAATACACACAATATGGCAACTTGACAGAAGTGGCAGAATTGGGGAAGTGCTAAAGTGAATAGAGTTTGTGGGGCTTCTCTGATCACTTGAGCCAGAAACAGCCAATTTAATCCTTGCAGGACTTTGGAGTGGAATAAGAAAATACAGTTAACTGCTCTCCAGCCCTTTTTATCATGACTTCTGTAAAGACTGCTGCAGGAATTAACTGTATTTTAATTTTATTCCTGTTTAGGAAATGGGGTGAAGGAGATTTTTCCTCCCAGTTCCACTCGATTTTCTTTGAGTTGTTTGTTTTGTGGGGGTCTGCAGTTCACCCATTCCCTTCTCTCTTCCCCCACCCCCCCCTTTTTTTTTGTTTCTCTTTTATATATATATATATATATTTTTAAATAGATGATTTAAAGACAAACAGTTCCAAAGCTGGTTTTCCCCAAAAGGAGAAGGGCAAACTTACCAGGCCAAAGTTGCAGAAATTCAATGCAGACTTTTTAAAAACTGTCAGGAACAAAAAGTTGATCGGGGTTTTAATTTCTAACTGGCAGTAAACTTAAGTGCTTATTGTTTAAGAGAGAAAGCAACCAATCTAATGCCCACAAAAGGAAGCTGATGGTGCCCTGAAGCCCTCCCTTTTTTTGTTTGTTTTTTTTTTGTTTTTTTTAAAAGGATTCTCAACAGCTGCACAATTTGGGTTGTGGCTTTTCCAGCTACACACCTTAAGACACGAGACCCTTTTCAGCCTCCCAGACAAGGGGGTGTTCACACCCCCAGGACAGGGGGGGGGGGCACCAGGAATTTGTCCCCACGTCAAAGGGAATGACCAAAAAAAAAAAATATTCATACCCCCCTGTTGCAAGCCCTAATTTTTGATTTCTTAAAGGACTCTATTTACAGTGCACTCTTGTTGGGCTTATAAATTTTTAGCCCCCCTCTCTTTTCTTTGTCCCGTTTCCAAGCTGAGACCTGCGGGATTCACGACACGAAACGTGGGGATGGAACACGAAACTCCAAAAAAAAAAACCCCAAAAAAACCCCAAAAAAAACCCCCAAAACCCCAAGCCCACATTGAGAATCCAGCGTTAAAAAGCCAGGGGGAATTACCAGGATGTGATGAGCACCAAGTTATCTCTGGAAAGGACCAAATTCCACACAGCAAAAACTGTAGCACGTGTTACAGCACAGGACAGACATTCCAAACAAGCTTATTCCCGAAACAAAAGGCATATGTGAAAAAACAGTTCCAAGGCAGAGAGAAGCGACAAATGTTTCAAACTGCAAGAGGTTTTTTGTTTTTTTTTGTTGTTGTTCGAAAACGCTCAAATCCTGCTCGGAAAAAAAAGGAAAATGAAAACCCAAAAAAGAACCAAAAGGGGGGGTCTCTGTAACTTGTGCAGCAGAGCTAACGAAACCCAAAGCGAGCCCGACAAGCTTGGCTGTGAAAAGTGTTACAAGCATTCTGGAGACAAAACAGGACGTTATTCAGTCACTCCAATCAGTTCCAAATCCTCGGTGGGGGGGATGGGGATGGAAAAATAATCTGTTCAAACATTTCCACTCCTCGACTGTCGCTCTAGAGAGGGTTTTTTTGGAGCAGAGGAAGAGTAAAACCAACTACAGCTCAAGTCCTGAGTCCTCTTGAGCAGTGGAATTTGCTCCACAGTCACAGCTCCCAGCACTCCCCACTGGCAGCGAGTCCAATTCCTTCGTGTGCAAGTCACATTGCCATTGGAAAAAAAAAAGAAACCAACTAAGCCAAGAACCTCTGTCAGGAAACAAATTCAAGTACCTGTTGCAGATGGGGTGAGTAAGGAAGACTGAACATTAGCTAGATTAACACTGGCAGGACTGTGGTGGTCAGCTGTGGCCTAAGAGACACGGCAATTCCTGACCGAGGCGCGACAGGGAAACGTCCCAAGAGTCAAATGTTATCCCATATCTACAGGTACAAAAGGCCTTTTCTTTTTTTCTGGTTTTCTTTTAGGAAATCTTCAGAGCTGGCCAATTGAAAGCACAAGGGGTCCGAGCACATCATTAGCTGAGGTTGGTCAATGCCACTACTACTTCTCACACTGGTGGGTTTTTGTTTTAGGTTCTGGGAGTTACACCTTTTTTTTTTTTAAGAGATCATCTTTGGTAGATGTTCCATTTCCCTCGTCCTTCTTGTAAATCAAGTGCAGTTACAAAAAAAGTTTGTTTTTTTTTTTTGTTACTTAAATTAACCAAAAAATATAAAGTGTCCCAGTCTGAATTTACCTAAAGTTCAGCGACTCCTCCTTATCAGAGTTATAGTTTCCGTCCTTGAAATGGTGAGCTATTTTTCTTCCAATTCCTACCAAGAGGGAAATAAAAGGGATTGTATGTCTTTCTGGTAAAGACAGTCCAATAAAATAAAAAAGAAAAAAAAAAAAAAAAAGGAGTAGTTTGTGGAATCAGGCACTGCTTCACTCCCACTGAACATGATCTAGAGCCACCCCTTTATACAGTGCCACGTCATATCCCTCTGGGATCCTCTTGATCAGAGAGGAGAAAACGTCACTAGAAAGAGCAGTGCTGAAACAATGCACTTTGCTTGGTTTAAAAAGCCCTCAAATCTTAATGTCTGGGCACTTCTGTAACATAAAATCCCACTTTTCCTCCTGGGTCAAGTGGACTGTTGGAGGGTGCACCTAGAATTGAGTTTTCTCTGAAGTCACGCAGTGCCACACACTCACCTCGCACACCCACACACACCCCCACACACACATCCCACACACACCCCACATGCTGCTACAGTGTCTGAGTGTCACAGGCTGCGTTCTCTGGGTGAAGGAGCCCCTCTGCTCTTCCTTCCTCGCTGAAGGCTGAAGACAACTATGCCAGGATATTGGAGATAAACTCGTTGAAGCGTTTCGAGTACTGCTCGGGGTTCACGGTGGAGATCTCTGCCCCGGCCTGCAAGGCAGAGACAGAGCAGTCAAACACCCTCCTCCAGGGGCCAGGAGGGATGGCAGGGAGGGATCATGGGCAGCTCTGCTGGGAAAGACCCATAGCAGTGTGCAGGTTCTAGAGAGATCCCCAAGGAAACTGCTTTTAGCTCCAGCTGCGTCTTCAGACCACAGAGACAAAGCACTGCCTTTGTTTCCTCGTGGTTTACAGGAGATTTAGAAGGGGCATAAAGAAATCATAATGGCTGGAGCTGGGCCAGGGGAGGGTTAGGCTGGATATTAGGAAAATATCTTCTTTCCCCAGAGGGTGGTTGGCACTGACCAGGCTCCCCAGGGCAGTGGGCACGGCCCCAAGGCTGCCAGAGCTCCAGGAGTGTTTGGACAATGCTCTGAGGGACAGGGTGGGATTGTTGGGGTGTCCTGGGCAGGGCCATGATCCTGATGGGTCCCTTCCAACTCCTTCTATATAAACTCCACATGGTGGTGGTGGTGGGTTGATGGTTGGACTCGCCGACCTTAAAGGTCTTTTCCAACCTTAACAATTCCACGATTCCATGTCCTGCTACAACCTGGGCTTTTTTCAAGCCCTTTTGGGCAGCTCAGGATTGCTGCCAGTGAACAGGAGCAGCCCCCCTGCAGCCAGTGAACTCCTGCACCTCCCAAACTGGGATGGAAATACAAATCATCCCCAGCCAGCCAGAGGGAAAACCTTTGTGGGACAGCGACGAGGGGAGAGCTGCTCCTGTGCAGAATTTCCACACTGGGAGGAAAATCAATGCCAGGAGACCCCCCCCCACACACACAGAGGGCCATGCAGGCAGAGCAGAAGCCCCCCAAGGCCATGCCCCTGCCCCTGCCAGGCTTACCCCGTGTTTCACTGTTTTGGCAGCATGTGCAGCTTTCTTCTTCGCGTCGTAGGGCGTGAGGATGTCTATGATGGCCATGAAGTAAACTTCCTTCTTGGGGGCACCTGGCAAGGCAAGAGAGTCTGGTTGGCACCCCCTGAGCAAAGCCCAGCTCGGCTCCCCTCCTCCACAGACACCCAGCAGAGCTGGCAGGGAGAGCAGAGCAGCTGGAGGCTGCAGGAGGGCAGGGAACACCAGCCCACCAGAAGCATCACTTCCACCCGTTCCAGCTCAGCACAGCGAAAGGGAGGGACAGCCCTGCCACTGCACCGAGCCCAGGGCACCTCCTGTGCCCACCACAGCTCCCCCCCAGCCCCACAACACTCACTTTCGTGGCTTTTCATGGCGTAGACGTCGACGGAGGGGTCGAACTCGCCAGGCCCGAAGAAGCGGGGGTAGTTGAGGAGGTTTCCGGGGCTGTCCGGGGGGGTCCCGTAGGAGGAGATGGGGTTTCCCCCCAGCCCATCGTTCTCACACTCCTCGTCCTCTGCCCGATCCTCCACTTCCATCTCCTCCTGCTCTGCCCGGTCCACGTCGTGGATCCCAACCAGCAAACTGTAATCCATGATCTTCAGCTGAGCTAGAAACTGGGGGAGAGAGAGGAGTGAGAATGGCAGCCACGTGGGATCAGAAACCCTCAGTCCTGCCCTGCCAGTGCCTCCCTAAGCAAGGGCTGCAGCGTGAGAGCTAAACCCTTTTCAGACTCCAGAGAATCTACACACGAGCTCCCAGGCCCACTGCCCTCACAGGAGCCTGACTGATCCAGGAGGGACTCGCTCTCCAGGCACTGCTGCACCCCTGGAGCCAGAGGCCCCAGTGAGGATCCAGCCACGGGAGGCAGAGGAAGAGCTGTCCCCCTGGAAACTACCTCCACGTCCCGCTTCAGCTTCTCAAGGAAGTTCTTTTTGCTCTCTTCTCCAACGTGCAGCTTCTGACCCTCATTCAAGAAGTCGTTGTCCTTGAACGTTGGGAGATCCTTGGCCTGCAACAAAAAGCCTGTGTCAAATTCTCCAACCCTGGGGGGAGAGCTGGACCATGGATCCCTCAGAAATCACAGAATCACAGAATCAGCTGGGTTGGAAGGGACCTCCGAGATCATCAAGTCCAACCCTTGATCCAACCCCGCCGTGGTTCCCAGCCCATGGCACTGATGCCACATCCAGTCTGTCCTTAAACACCTCCAGGGATGGAGAATCCACCCCTTCCCTGGGCAGCCCATTCCAATGGCTGAGCACCCTCTCTGTGAAGAAATTCTTTCTAATCTCCAACCTAACCCTCCCCTGGCACAGCTGAAGACCCAGCCCTCTTGTCTTGCTGATCATTGCCTGGGAGAAGAGACCAACCCCCCCTGGCTCCCCCCTCCTGTCAGGGAGTTGCAGAGAGTGAGGAGGTCTCCCCTGAGCCTCCTCCTCTCCAGGCTGAGCCCCCCCAGCTCCCTCAGCCTCTCCTCACAGCACTTGTGCTCCAGTCCCTTCCCCAGCCTCGTTGCTCTTCTCTGGACCTGCTCCAGCCCCTCCATGTCCTTCCTGAGCTGAGGGCCCAGAACTGGACACAGCACTCCAGGGGTGGCCTCACCAGCGCTGAGTCCAGGGGAATGTGTAGACTGAATGGACTCTGAGCTCTCTGGGGCTGCACCAGGGTCTTTTGGCTGTTTTTAAGGTGAAGTGGCTCATCCTGTCCACTAAAGATGAAAATGGCATCAGGCAGAGCACAATAATTATCAGTGAATCCAGAGAAACTCAAGGGAGACACAGAGCAACTGAGCTTTAAACACTGCTGGGAAGATGTGCTGCAGGCTGGGAGCTGGACAGCTGGGTTCCAGCCTGAGATGGTCCAACCAGCTCCCAGAACTGAAAAGAAATTCATTCTGTTGGCTTCTGACTCGGGGGAAAGGGATGGAGGCTCAAAAAAAAAAAAAATGCTTTTTTTCCCTAAAGGCTTGAGTAAAAAAAATCAAACCCACTGTTTTTTTTGAGGAATCCACTCGCAGCAGGCCCTGAGGATTTCTCAGGGATGTGGAAGAACTTACAACTCCCTTGTGCAACTGGGAATTAAATGGTTTTGTTCTTACAGTGACACAGGAGTGTGTGAATGGTCTGAGACAAGCTGCACATGCAGAAATAGCTCCAGGCAGTAAGTTGGGGACACTTGGGCATGGTGACACCAGAGATTTTGGTGTAAAGGGTTGTTCCCTGGCTTGTGCCAGAGATCCCATTTTAGGACAGGCTGGACTAAACCTGAAAATCCTACATTCCTGTGCAAAACATGCAGAACCACCAGAGTTACTGCTGAGATTTCCACAGGAATTTCAAGGCAGCATCACAGCTGAAGTTTTGCAGGGGCAGGATGCTCAGTCCTAAGTTCCCTGACTGGCACCAGAACCCAGACTTAGGACCATGCTGAGACATGGCAAGGGTCTGAGAGGAGCTGGGCTGGTTTATAAAAGCATCTGTTGGAAAATCCAACTGCTGACCTGCCTCAGTTTGGCATTCAGGGAGTTCTAGGGAGAAATCCTTCCATAAAGACACCACTGCTCTAATGTGGGGTTTGGAACTGGTGGGATTGTCCCCCAGAAAGTTCCCCCCACTCCTGGTAGTGCCAGGGAAGCACCAGTACCTTCTCCCCCTGAGCAGTTACTGGGCACAGCCTGAAAGGTGGGACAGAAACAGGTTAGAACTCAGGGCCTGTTTTATATCCCCTGCTCAATACCCCTTTGGAAAAGGGAAATCAGTTGGATCCCATCTGCTTCCAACCACCAGGAAAGGTTGGCCAGGGTTGCTCCATACCTTCTCTTTATCACTTGCTTCCCTGGATACTGTTGAGCCCTGGTAAAAAAAAAAAAAAAAGATGAAGAAAATATCATTACCACACTGTGTGTCATATTCCCAACCAATTCACTGACAACATTTAATTTCTCCATGCAGAAAAAAATTATGGAAGCATTTTTAAAATGAGTGCACAACCCTATTTCCACAATCTCCATGGTTTAGGGTAGGTCACTTGGGATGGGGAATGCACCAACATTTGAGCCCCAGGTGATGCTCCACCTAAAGCCCCCAAAACCTGATCCCTGGAACAAAACCCAAAGCCCACAACCCTGCTGAGTGGGTGTTACAAAGCCCAGCTCCCAGCCCTCTGGGGGAGCTCCCAGCCCTCTTAGGAGCTCCCAGCCCCACTGGAGCCCTCCAAAGCCTCACCTTCAGGTCATATTTCCTGTGCACAGTCAGCCTGTGGCTGAACACGTTCCTGGTGACCACCATGTAGGTCTCCACACCGTCCACCGTGAGCCGGTACATGCCCAGGAACTGGGGCAGGAGGGTGTTCCCGTGGCACTCCACGATGAACTGCAGGACAGCAGGGGAGGGAGGGGGCAGAGAAGGACAGTTCTGTCACACAGACCCCACCTCTGACACCACACAAGCTCAGCAGGATGCTGAGAGTGACCCTCCAGTTCCAGCCCCCTGACACCGATGGGAAAGGAAAGGAGGCCTGAAACGTCCCCCGGGGTCCCAAAAAAAGGAGTCAAGGCATGGTAAGAACCTTCCAGCCCTCAGCTGAGACAGAGCATCCCATTCCCTGAGCAACCTGATCCAAGGAGTGGCATCCCTGCCCGTGGCAGGGGGTTGGAACTGGATGATCTTTCGGGTCCCTTCCAAACAAACCCATTCTGGCACTCTCTGACTGTGTGTGTGCCCAGCCTGCTGTGACAGCCAGGTGTGCCCTGGCACTGCCCAGCTTCACTCCTTGTGGATATCTAAGTGTACCTGACAGATGGGCTGGCACATAGTGTGGACCAGGGCAGAACATTTCCAGCTGTCCCCCTTTGCCCCCCCTTCCCTGCTCCTCTCCAGTCCCTCTGGAAAGTCTAATGCAAAGGACTGAACTGGGAGCATGTTTACAGGTCTCAGGCACCAGCAATCCATAATTCACTGATGTCAGGAGCTGGGTGAGCTGTGAAGGGGCTCAGCAGCACGAGGAAACAGGCAGCTGGGCCACATCTGGCCCTCAGATCCCAAGGAACTCCGTTTTCTCCCACAAAACCTCAGCGGGAGCTCCGGCAGCTGCGAACCCGAGCTCCGGCTCCCCGGCAGATCCCGGGGTGTTTGCAGCCCATCTCCCAGGGTTCCAGACTCACCGTACCTGGTGGTACTTCTTGAGGATGTTGTGCATCTCTGCCACGTCCTCGCTGGACACGGCCTTGATGACAAACCTCCTGTCGTAGGTGGTGAGGAAGCGGGCGCCGCAGCGGCCCTGGCTGTCGCTGTTCACGGGGGCACTGCGGGTCACCGAGTTCTGGGGGGGCAAGCACAGGGGCAGGGACTGGCAGGGGCTCTGCCACCTCCCTGGGGAAGGAAGGGCAGCCTTGGGAAGCCAGGTGGGACAGGGGTGAGCAGGGCCAACTCCTGGAACAGACACTCTGGGTGTGTTCCGCCCCCGTAACCGTGTGCTGGGCACGCTTTTTAAAAACCTGGATGGTTTTAGGGTTTCCATCTGGGCCTTCTACCTGCTGACATGTTTTACTCCAACACCTGGCAGGTGTTTTTGAGGGCACTTTTTTTAGTAAAGACACAGAATACACAGAGCTCTTGGCATGTCCTCGTGGAAATGGAACAACAGTCAGGGTAACTCTGGGGTTTAAGGAAAGCCAGAACAAAACGACTGAAATGGCCTGTTGCCTTTCCCATGGCAAAGCAGCTTAAACTGGCCAAAGTGGGAATTCTTTGCAGGTCATCCTGCAGCCAAAAGCCACCCTCAGCCCCTGCTATTCTTGCCATGGGACGTAAAAGATGGGAGTATAAATAGCCTGGTTGTTCTTCCAGCAGCATCTGTCTTTATATCCCTGTCTCCACCCTTAGCAACGAGACATTGCAGCTCCCCTTCAGACTTGCAGCACGACTGGAAAATCCCAGGAAAACTGCACAGCAAGGATCTGCCACGCTCCCCGAGCCACGACACGAGCTCTTTGCTCTGCTGCCTCTCCCCAGGCAGTGGGAGCCTCATCCCTCAGTCAGAGCCACTGCTCTTCACACCTGCCAAGCCCAGCAGGTCACCTGTCTCCTGCTGGTCCCCTCCATCACTTCCAAGCTCCACCTTCCATCTCCACCCTGCCCAGTCACCAGCTCAGGAGCCATTTTATCAACCAACAGCCTCCCACCAGCATTTCCCTGCCACAGGTCCAAGCAGGGAGTGCTCTGAAGCAGAGCAGTGCAAACACCTGGATAATTTAGCCAGATGTAGATCCAGCACCTCAGGGTTTCAGGATGGATTATTTTTTTAGGTGACAGTCACACTGCTCTCTCTCCTCTCCCCTGAGCTCTGGAGAGCTGGCAGCAGAGGGAGCCTGCTCAGCTGCAGGCACAGACAGAGCCTGCTGTGAAAAAGGGATTTACCGTGTCACGCTGCAAGTGAGCCGAGAGGTTTCCTTTCAGAATGAAGCATTTAAAGCTTCTAAAACTTTAATGAAGCGGGGGGGAAAAAACTCCACCGCTGCCAACGGCTTTAGAAAGCGTCAGGAAAATAAAGGCAGAGGGAAAAATCCCCTTGTTTCTTGCTGACATTTGCAAGGGAGCCTGTGCTGCACAGTTTAATCAGGCCCTCACCTCAAAACCACAGAGCTTTTCTTCTGGAGCTGGGAAGCAGAAATTGTGACCACACAGAGCTTTACCAAACTCAGGGCCCTTCGGTTCCCTTCCTGTCCCTCCCATCTCTGCCACATTTGGGGTGTTTAATATTTAGTGTTCTGGCTCCATTCCCACTCAAGCCATCACATTTTACCCACCTCGAATTTAGGTCGATTAATATTTTCTTTTTAAGAAGCCAAACTACCCCAGAGGTGGGAGGAACAATCCTTCAGGGCAGCAGGGGAAGTGTGAACCATGAAGCAGGCACTGAGAAGCAACAGGAGCGTCGGGCACACTCGGGGAGGGTGTGACAGGGGCACACACACAGGAGCAGAGGGAAGGGCTTTGGTGGGATGAGCAGGAACAGCCCTGCTCCCATCTCCTCTCCCCCCCAGGCAGTGCAGTGAAGAGCAGGAGGCTCAGAGCAGTCCCCCACGTGCCTCCCTGGCTGGTGGATCCCGGGGATATTCCAGCGGGTGCCCCGGGGCTGGCGCCGTGCCCGATCCATCAGCGGCAGCGGGAGCCGAGGACACGCTTGGATTCCCGGCCTGCCAAAGGCCACGCTGCCATCAAAGCCTCCCTCCCTCTGCACAGGCTGTCCCCTCGTTCCTGAGATCCCCAGGCTGCCATCAAAGCCTCCCTCCCTCTGCACGGGCTGTCCCCTCGTTCCTGAGATCCCCAGGCAGCCTCCTGCTCATCTCCTGCTCTGGGGGGAAGGGTGGCCCTGCAGCAGCAGCAGCAGCTGTGACATCTCTCTCAATCTCTCTCTCTCCCCCTGGATTTCAGCCCCCAAAAAGTCTGGCCCCTCCAAGGCCTTAGGGGACGTGTCCCAGAGCAGAAGACACCCTGACACACCCAACTCAACAACACACACACTTGTGTGTTGCTTTACAGATTCAGGTGAATCTGTAAAGCAACACCAGACTCATTTTCCTTGCAGATGTTCCTCACTGGATCTTTGTTATCCTCCAGCTCCTGCCTTTCCACTGTGGCTCCTATTTCACGCCTAGGTTCAAACTCTCCAGAGCAGGGACCATCTTCTCCTTCTCCTCTTGCCCAGTGCTTGGCACAGCAAGCTCTCCTGCACTGCTGTTATGGTAAAACCACTCAAGCCACGATTACAAACCCAGAAAAGCTGATGGTAACAATGTTTGTACCCTGGTTTCTCCAGCAGTTTGGTTATTCTGACCTAGGGAAGGGTGTCAGGGGGGCAGGGAGGGAAGAGCTGGTACCTGGTAGTCCTGATCATCGATCCCAAATCTTTCCCGGAGGTTCCGGAACACCAGTGGACAATACTCCTTAAATTTAAAGCGACTTGGCAAGTTCTCCCTGGGGCAGAAAAGATATTTGTGTGTAACAACCATCAGCTTGGTGAAATCAAACTCGATTCTTTGCCAAACCCCCAGGGATATCCCACCCCCTCCCACCTCCAAGGGTCCCACTCTGCAGGTATTTCCCCTCACTAGGGATGTTTGGATGCCTGCAAAAGCCATCTCTCCACGGGGATGGCTGCAGGATCCTGACTGACAGGCTGCCTGGGCGAGGATGCCTGTCCTGCAGAACAATCTCCTCTGTCACAAGCTCAGGATCATTTCTCTCTCTGCCCCTCGTGCTGTGCAGTCCCACAGCTGCCCCCTGCTCGCTCTGTTACTGGGGAGGATGAAGAGCTGCAGGAGAAGGGGGGGGTGGGCTCTGATTTCAGATCCCATCAGATCACTCGTGTGTCAAAGGAAAGGTCAGCGCTCCACAAACCCGGAGCACGGGGGAGAGGGGGGGAATCAGCTCCAGCCTGGCATGTTCCAGACTCAGCTTTGCTGCCAGGCTGCCCCCGAGCACAGGACAGCAGGAGCACACAGCATTCCCTGTCCCTGAGAGCTGCATCTGCTCCCTGCCCTGCCCTGATCCTGCCCAGAGAGGATGGTCCTGCTTGGACACGGTGGGAGATGTTTTGGCAGCTCACTGTCGGTGAGAATCCTCTGCACCAAAACGTGGGAAACTCAAATCCATGCAGGAGAAGAGGGAAGAGCAGATCCTGCACGTTGTACGTGCCAGGGAAGACAAACTTTCCAATCACACTCCCACTCTCCAAAGCTGATCCCTGGGAAACTCAGTGAAAACAAAGGATTAATCAGGGAGTGCTGCAGCCCTGCACTCACACGGAGCAAGGGTGGGGAACACGGCTCTGAGCACCAGCCACCACCAGGGCTCCAGAAAGGCTTCCAAAAAACTGATCTTCTGGGAAAAGGAGATGGGAGCAACTCCACAGACACCCCATGGGCCAGGGGCACAGCACAGCCTGAGGGCTGTCAACAGTCTTATCCCTCAAAGGATAGAAACCAAGCCACAAAAGAGCATCTCAGTGACAGGCTGACCCCTGCCACGTCCTGGTGAGGGGTCTGAAGAGGGCACAGGTTCAGGGCTTGTGTCCAGCCATGCCAGATCCTTTGGGAATTTTGGCTGGGAACAACCCAGAAGGCCTTCACCACCCCTGCTGCCCCAAAGCAAAGAGCTGTCATTAGGGATCAAGAGGTTGGGAAGCACCCACTTACTTGTTGAATAGATGATTGTCCACCTTAATCTTACTGTAGGCTTTAAAGTCATCGGGCATTAACATGACAGGGACGGGGACATTGCTGAGCTCGTTGATCTGAAAGAGAAGGGAAAAGGAGACTCAAACCTCTGTTCCACTGCCCTGCAGGGACTGTCAGTGGACTTACAGGGATGCCAAACACCCCAGAGGCTGGTTTGGGAGCACTGGAACCCATCAGACTGGAGCAACTGTGGTTAAAAGCCACAGCACCCTCTCATTCCATCACGTGCCGAGTCCTCACCTCCTTCCATCCTTTCACCTTCCACTGCCCATCCAAGACACAGCTGAGAACCCAGACAACCCTACAGGCCGAGAAACAGCAGATTTTATGTTTTCACTAAGCCCCCTTTGCCTTTATTTAGGAAATGTTGCATCAGCCAGTTTCTTAACTAGTTCTCCCTGTTACAGATCACTGATGACCCAAGTCTTGGCTGTGGATGGACTCTGGGAGCTTTGGTGCAGCCCAGCCCAGCTCCCCATGGATGCTGTTTCCATGCTTGCTGTCTCCTGTTGCTCTTATCCCACCTTCTCTGGAGGGATGAGTCACTCCACTAGATTGTTTTTGCTCCTTAGTCATGTGTGGCAGCCACAGGAACACAGGGAAGCAGAAGAATGAACGTTCAGCTACTATTGTACAGACGGGCTTGTGCTGCAGCACCCAGCAGTGACAGCACTAATAATAATAATTAAAGAACAACAGAAATCCACCTCTGGGCTGTGTCTGGCTGCCCTGCCCCACACAAGCCCGTGCACTGACAAGGCTGTGCCAGAATCAAGAGCAGGTCAAGAGGCACCGTGTTTCTGAGGGCCCTGGTGTCATCCACTCCAGGGACTCCAGAGCACTCCCATCTCACTGAGCTGCTATAAACAGCCTGGATTTAGGAAGCGATTTCGTTCCAACTCCGTTCCCATAACTACTGTGCCAAGCAGGTAATGCTGGAGAGAGAGGCAGACAACACTGGCACCAGCAGGGTTTGGCCACGAGTCAGGCCTGGGGTCTGTTCCCAACACCAAAATCTTCCGCAGGTCAAGTGACTTCCAGCCCGCTTGGAAAGCTGCTGGAAAACTTCCCTGCTGTCTGGGAACAGGGGCCAAGTCATCAGGCTGAGAGGGAAGGGACTCCAGCTCTGGGATTCCCCGTGCAACAGGACACACAGCACTGCCCAAACTGCTGCCACATCCCTGCCCGACCCCGCGAGGACCACGGGATCCGGAGACGTGCCGTGAGCCATTTCCATGAGGCCCCTGTTTATCACCCCCTTCTCCCCCATCACGAATAACCAGACCAGATTTAACACACGTCAGACTGGAGAGAAAGACACATCCACAAAAAGAAGATGGCTATTTTCAGAGCCAGCCATCCCACACACCAGATATCAGCGGGAAGCAAACCGGCCACGGCTCCGTCGGGAGCAGAAAAGGGGCTCTGCACAGCCCTGCCCTGTTCTTCCTTAGGGCAGCACTAAGCACTCCCATAAAACTCTGGGATATATGGAAAACACTGCACAGGGGAATGAATAAATAATGTCACCCCCTCCCAGCATCAGCAATCCCCCCGGAGCAGGGAGGGCAATGCCAAGGCTCAGTCCTGCACTGAGCTGCCCCCGGAGCCAGAGGCGAGGAACGGGAGGAGACTCCAGGTGAGGAAGGGATCTCCCAGCCCCCAGCCACCGCAGGGAGCTGCATCCCAGTCCCACGCAGCGACTTCCCCTCGGGGCGAGGAGAAAACAACTCATTCTGTACCAAGGCAGAGGCGCTGCCTCCAGCCACTAATTAGCGCTGTCTCCCAGAAGGGGAAGCCCGACGCAGCTCCTGCCACACGCCCGCTCCCAGCCCTCCTCCCGGCTGGGGAAGGCACAAACAAGCCGTTATCAGCTCCTTCCCGAGCGGAGGAAGGGTGCTGACGGCTGAGAGGGAACAGCGACTGTCTCCTCCCCGGCAGACATTCCGACACAAACGCTTCCCGGCGGCTCCGGGTGCCCTGGTTTCTGCCACAAAGCGAGCCTGGCACCTGTTGCCGCGCTGCTGACTGGCAGAAATGGTGCACCGGGGTACCTTGTTTCCCTTCAGAGGTGCTCCCGCTCCTCCCGGGATACAACAGCCACAAAAATTCCTCCCCCCCCAAACCGCAGAAGCTTTTCCTCCCTTCCAGCTGCGTAGGGATTTCTGGGTGCTTCCCATGGGATTTCAGCTCCGAGCAGACAGGGAGAAGGACAGGGTTTGTGCTGGGCACCAGAACCTGGATGAAGAGCTGGACTGGCCATTTGTGGTGCCAGCACTGGCCCTTTGCTCCTGACACCAACCTGGAAGCAAACATGGGTTTGTTTAGTTTATTTTTGCTGTCGTGTTAGGTTTGGTTTTTTTTAAATTTGTTTGTTTTTTAAACACCGTGTGCTGCCACAGTAACACCCATGCCTGACACTTCCCAAAGGGAGAGGAATGAGAAGCCCCCACACACCACCCTGGAACGGGGATATCCCAAACCCTCCCTTCCCACACAGCACAACCCTCAGCATCCAGTTCCCCTCCCTGAGGATTATCCAGCAGCAAGGGAACCACGAGGAGCCTAAAGGAGGGCCAGCACCCATCACCTCTCCGGAGGGATCCCTCTGCTCTGGGCTTATCCCGGTGGAATCTGAGAGCAGCCTCCAGGAGGGAGCAACGTGACTAACGCCTGGCACATGTTTGCTCTCTCGCCTTCTCCCCGGGGAGGGGTGTGGAGAGCAGATTATATATAGCAGAGTGTGTGGCTCGGGGTATTTATGCTACAGGAGGCAAGGTCACGGCAAGGAGCACGGCAGGGAGGGGCTCCGGGCAACCTCCGCTCCTGGGAAGTCCCAAAAAAAAAGAGACAAGTCTCCTGGCTGGAGGAAGTTTGGCTGCACCAGGATGTTTGGGGTGGGTGCAGGGTGGGCAGTGAGGTCTGGGTTTTTTGTTGTGGAGGAGGCAGGTGCAGGGATCACATCACACCCCCGGGCTGTTTGGAGTGTCACCTCTGCAGGCACAGCTGTGCCCGGGGGTGTTCCCACACCCCCAAAAAGGCTTCAGAGGTCCCCAAAGTGCAAAAAGAACGGGCAGTTTGGAGCACAGAGCTCTTCAGCCCAGGGGTCTGGCCCCACACCCAGCACAACGTTGGGTTTCTGTGAGGATTCCAGGGTTTTAGCCCTGATCTGCCCTTGGATCCTGAAAAACGAGTGCCTGGTTTTGCCCAGTCCTGTCAGGCCCCGAGTTTTCCATTTCTAGAAGCACAGACCCCTGAGAGGGCCCAGCCCAGGCTGAGAGCACCATTACAAGTGCATTTTGCCACCTGCACTTTGCAGAAAGACCTGAGGCCCTGCCCCTCCCAGGTCAGCTTTCCCAGCGGGAATGGCACATTCCCAGAGCCTCACAAAGGGCTCAGACACACCCCGGGCTCGGGGGCTCTCAGGATTTAAAACCAAGGCCCATTTTAGCCAAACCAACTGCCACCGTGGAGCACTAAGACAGGGATGCTTTCCCGTTTCTCCGCTGGTCCCACCAGATCCTGAGAACAAAGGAGCAATTCCCAAGGAATTCAGGCAGCCTCGTGTGCCCAGAGTCACTCCAGCAAGGAAAGGTGCAGATCAAAGGGACATAATCCCAGGGAAAGGCAGGCAGATGCCACCAAGGAGGGGCTTGGGGCAACAGCAGATGAGGGAGGGAAAAAACCTTCATCCCACCCTCCTCTTCAGCAGCCTGAGAGCAGCGAGCTCAGCCCTGCAGCTCCTCCAGCTCTCCCAACTCCCTTCACCCTCAACCAGCACAACTCAGCTGTGCCTAAGACACCCCTGCTCTCCCAGACCTGGAAAAACACCTCCTCAAACACCTCCTCCCTCTCTCTCTCTCTCTCTTTATTTCCTGGTGACTGGAATTCCTGAGCCACACCAGTCAGGAGTTCAGGGCTGACAATTTGTGTTTGCCACCAAAAGCCAACCCCCTTTTCCAAGGAGAGGCACATCAATATTCCATGTCATTCAGGGACAGCTGCTGGGACGAACGGGCCAGGCGTAATTTTGTTTCAAAAACCTGACTGTAGCCTCAAAGTGGCAATTACCATTAGTAAATTGATGGGAAAATGCAATTTGTTTACTAACAAGATCCAGCTGATGGGAGTGTGCAGAGCCTACTCTCCGGGATTCTTTAGGGCAGGAATTTGCTGGGGAAAATAAAGATACTTTGTTCCCCCCTCCAAGCCTTTCAAAGGCATCTCCAAGTACTTTGTGAGCATTAGTTAAACTTTATTATCCCTCTGGGGAAGGAGGTAAAAGACACATGGCAAAAATCACTTCAGCACGGAGACAAACCCACATCTGCAGCAGAACTTTGCTGCTGCTTAACACAGTAAAGGAACTGGGTGATGGTTTGAGGGGAAAAAAAGCCTGTTTTCCATGAATTAGAGCATGATTAATCAGTATCCATGCTAACAACCCCCCATGCAACGCTGGGGAAAGCATGAATCTTGTAGTCAATAATTCCTGCCAGTGCTCTGGGGACATGGGAATGCTCTGAGAGAGGGGGAAAAAAAAATCCAGCCCCTGGTGACAGCAAACCCACCCCTTCCCAAAGAAAGTGCTTGGAAGCCTGTGGAAAGGGGCCCTGGCTGTGTCACAGGCAGAGGAGTCAGTGCCACCTTCCTGTCACCCATCCTGTCAGTGCAGCTCCAGGACCATGGGAACCATCTCCCAGTCCAGGTGGGCAGAGCCACTGCTTCCCCTGGTCCTAAAAAAACCTGAGGAATGGGAAGGTTCAGTGACCCACCCATGGCCACACCAGCCAGTGGCAGAGCAGGGAAACGAGCCCCATTTTCCTGGCTGAACTACCCAGGAAAACCTTCCTTTTCCTTCTGTGGCCAGCAAGGAAAAGGGCTCCCGGAATCCTGATTTAACTGGGATCAGATTCAGAGCCACGGCCTCGGTCATTACCGGGGCTGTCACGGCCATATGCTGCTCTCTCCAGAGGTCAATTAGAGCCAGGGCAGACAGTGGGGCTGGGAAGGACAGATCCAGGCTGTTCCCACTGTGCCAGGACCAATTTATGGGATTTGAGCGTTTGATATGTGGCAGATGCTGCTCTGGCTACAATTAACATGGCAACACCAAGCCCAACGCTGCGGAGCAGGGAGGAGCGAGCTGCAAATCCCAGTTCTGCTGTTTCCCTGGAATACTAACGAGCTGGGCTCTGGCACCACTCCTAAAGGTCCTGGGAGATGGGCTGCTGCTCCAGCCAGGAATCTGGAGCCTCTGGAGCACAGGAGGCTGCCTCAGGCAAGGTCCACACAGCCAACAGATCTCCCCCTTTCCACAAAAATGAGATGTTTATGCCACCCCCTGTCCCTGCCAGCATCCAGAGCCACAGGGAGCCTTTCCAGCTGAACTGGCACCTTGAGGAGCATCATCACAGCCCGGCCAACTCGACTGTTCATTTATCCAACAGATCCAGGAGCCACTCCCCAAACTCCCTGGGATCCCAGTGCCTCCCATAGCCAGCACCTCACAAGCGTTTCCATGGTTTCCAGAGCACCACCCAACACTGGGTTCACCCTGCTGGGTGGGAGATGGCTGCTCCCTTCCAGAACCATCCCAGCCCTCCCATCCCGTGCACACAGACCCCTCCAGGGCACGGAGGGAGCAGCACACACACATCCAACCCCGAGGAGCTGCAGCTCCTCTCCCAGTGCCATGACGACAGCGAGCGAAGCTTCCCGGGAACCATCTCCACGTCTGCTGGGTTCAGTGTGCTACAGAACACTCAGAAGTCAAGGGTGAGCCTCTGTGGCTCCACTTCCCTCTCTCCCCTCCCCTCCCTGAATTTTTCTAGCCCAAAATGTACTTGTTTGACTAATACCACCCACGTTTGGCCCCACTGACACGGGCCACGGCCCCACCCTGGTCCCGATCCAAACGCTGGCCGGGGAGCACCAGGACAGCCAAGACCCAGCTCCTCATTCCAACACTCCAAACTGCTGTCCCAGAGACCAGCTGCTGTTCTTGGGGTGCTCCTGAGCCTCTCCAGACCCATCCCTGCCTGTGCTCACACCAGCTGCTCACGAGCCTGTTTAAAGGCAAGGCCGAGCCGCTGCCAGACTCGGATAATGGACCCACGGGAATTTCTCCAGTGGATTGCACAAAATGGTTGTTTGTTTGATTTGTCTGCGAAAAAGTTCATCTCAGAGGCAAGTCATTTTGACAGACTCTTGCTGGCACAGCCCCGGGGTTGTGCTGAGAGCTGTTTTCTCCTCCTCCCACTCCAAGGATCCCAAGGCAGAACTCCCGGGACACAGCCAAGAGACTCACCCACCCCTCCTTGCCCGGCTCTGCTCCAGGAGCCAGACGTCAAACAACCCCCCAGAAGACTCCTAACAAAGTTTAAAGGTATCCCTGAAATCATTTCCACACGGTCCAAACCCATCTGAGTTCCAATTCCCACAGAACCAGGGCACCAGGATCATCTCCCAGGCACAGCCCAGGATGAGCAGCTGCTCGTGGTGAGTCAGTGGAGCCACCTCAGCTCAGAGCTCTGTCACAGCAGCCCTTTTTGGGCACTCGAAGACTCACCCAAGCCCAGAGAATCGTGGCAGAGAGGTGGAGGGATTTACTGGGAAATCCTGGATGCCTATCCAAGGGTGAGGAGGTCACAGCTGAACTTTTCTCACCCCCTTCCCAGCCCCTCAGGATACCAGTGGCTCCTTCTGGCAGCAATTTCTTCCTAATACACATCCCATATAATCTCATTACCAGCTTAGTGTCGCCTTGGTTCCTCCCTTTGCCCAAATATTTCACAGCCAAGTGCTCCCAAAGTTCCACTGTCCTGATCCAGGGCCTCAAATCCCTGCCAGGCTCTGACTACCCAGACAGCTACAACAAAAAAACCCACCCAAAACACAACCCCCCCCCTCGAAAAAGGCTAATTTCCACCCAGCAACAACTGTCCCTAAGAGGCCAGGGATGGAACTCCAAAGAATCCCACCAATTTCCATTTCTTCAGGGCTTCTAATGGCACCACAGATCAAAGCCTGATTAAACTCATTATCCTGCTTCCTGGGCAAGGCTTTGAGCACTTGGAACATCCTTTGACTCCGTGCTGAACTACATTTGGAAGCTTTCACTCCAGCCAGGCAAGCCAGGAATGCAAGTCTGATCTTTTTTTGGTGTGTTATTTGTTTCTGAAAAAAAAAAAAAAATCAAGCCCAAATCCCTTTCACTCTCTAGGAAACAACCACTAATCCACTGGAGAAATAGGTGTGTCTGAGCCCTAAAAGTGGATTAATTCAGGAAGGGATGAGGCTTCTGGATTCTCTGACCACCTAGAACAGCATCCAGCACCCACATCCAGGAATCAATCCTCCTCTCCAGCACGAATTTGTGCCTGACATCACAGAATATTCCAGAGAAAACATAAAGATGGTCTTAGGAATTGCCAGAGGAGGTGGATTAGAGCTGAGCCAGCACAGACATTCCCAAGGGACCCTCTCCCACCTCCCTCCTGAAACCAGCTCCCACAGGAACGGAGGCCAAGAGCACAGGCATGGCCTGAGCCCTGGAAGCTGAAGCCTGGAATCAAAAGGACACAAGGCTGGACAGATGGAGCCAAAAGGCCCTTTTTTGGGGATGGAGATAACACACAGAATTACCCAAGTGAGGAGCAGGGGTGTCCCCTCCGGGCTGTGACACGAGAGGGTCCCTCACAGTGACAGCCACAGGGTGGGAAGGCAGGGGCTGGGACAGGGCTGTGGGTGACAAATTATTGTCCTCAGGGTCCCCCCAGTGCAACAGAGTGGGGGGGTGACAGGGCAACAGCACCCAAAACAGCATCGCTCCCCCTCCCCAGCCCTGGGAAAAGGGGTGGTGGGAAAGGTGCCAGGGGTGGGTGTGTGGGGGCAAAGGGACGTGTCTGGGAGGGACCCCTGACCCCGAAGTGCCTGGGGATGGAGATGCTCCGGGCAAGGAGCCCCAGGAGAAAGGGAACAGACCCCAGGGAGGGGCTGGATCAGGGATGGCATGGAAAGGGGGAAAGGCTGGGATTTAGGGGGAGAGAGGGTGTGGGGGGCAAAAGCGGCTGTGGGGAGGGAGGGAGGGGTGGGAAAAGGCCCAGGCTGAGGGGGAGAGGGAAGGGTCTGAGCTGGGGGGGGCTTGGGCACCTGCTGAGGGGCAGGGCCGGGTGTGAGGGGGACGAGGGGGATCGGGAGATGGGGGGGACGAAGGGGATAAGGGGCAAGGCCGGGTGTGAGGGGGCGAGGCCCCGTTCCCGGGGGTCAGTGCCGGGCCCGTTCCCGGCTCTGAGGGGGGAATGGGGGCAGTGTGTCTGTCTGTGTGTGTGTGTGTGTGGAGGGGGGGGTGCCCGCGCCGCCCGCTCTCACCGTGTGGTTCGCCCCCCACATGAGGACGCTGAGCAGCGGCTCCGAGGCCCGGAACAGCTTCACCTTCTGGCACACGAAGTGCTTCTTCTTGGTCTTGGTCTTGCTGGCGCTGAGGGCCGAGCCCAGCGCGGCCCCGCCGCCCCCCGCCGTCCCCGCGGCCCCCGCGCAGTTCGCGGCCATGGCGGACCCGACCGACCCCCTCCCCGCGCCCCCCTACCAGCGCCTCCGCATGGTTCCGCCCGGCCCGGCGCACACCCCCCCCCCGCGCCCCGGCCCGCAGTGGTACCGCCCGGCCGCGGCAGCCCCGGCCCGCTGAGCTCTCCCTGCGCCGTCCCCCCCCCCGCGCCGCCGCGGTGGTGCGGTCCTTGTGTGTCCTCCCTCCCCCCCCCGCCCGCCCCCGCGGTTGGTTCGCTCCGCCGCGGCGGCAGAGCCCGCTCCGGCCCCGCGCTGAGGAGGCGCCAAGATGGCGGCGCGCGGAGGGGGCGGGCGGCGGGAGGTGCCATGGCCGCCCCCGCGGGCGGGAGGGGGGACAAAGCCGCGGGCAATGGCGGCGAGGTGGCTGCGGATCGGCCCGCGGGTGGAACGCGGAGAACCGCGGCACGCGTTGGGCTGAGACGCGGGATAACGGAGAGCGACAACGGAGGGAAAGGGACGGAGCTGGGGGGGGAAAAGCATCCTTCCCTCCTCCTCTTCGCGGAGATGGTCTCGCCCAGCCGGTGTGAGGCGCCCGCCCAGGCCACGCCCCCGCTGCCAGCGGGCCAATCAGCGGCGAGGCGGCTGGAATTATGAATGGGCTGTTTCCCACGTCACGCGCCGCCGTTTAAAGGGCCAGAGCGCGGCCGGGGCCGCCCCGGGACCCCCCGAGACAGACCCCTCGTGGGGCCCACCCGCGACAGACCCCTCGTGGGGCCCACCCGCGACCCCTCCGGCACCGGGAGGGTCCTGAGGGATGGATACACCCGAGAAGGGGCTCCCACAGCCTCCTACACCTTCACCAAACCTTCCCCCCCCAGCGAATTCACCCCCCCGCCCCTCCCACCCCACCCGAGAGCCACAAAGAAGCTTTAACAAATGACAGTGAAGTTTCTTAATTAAAAAGACAAAATAAATCTACACCGCTGTACATATACACATTACTTACAGTACAAAATCCCAGAGAAATGTCTGCTGTACCCAGCTACGCTCTGCTCATTTCCCTTCCCCTGGAAGCAGCTTCTTTTGGGTCAAATACCAGTGAAATCTGTGAGCAACCAAATAATGGCCACAGATACTCTGAGACTGGCCTAACATCACACCCTGCACACCTGAAATGGTGACAGGATGGACAGGGCTCGTGTGGTTTTATCAAATTCCACGAAATTAACTCACGTGTCAATTGGTTCTGCTCTGATTTTAAGGATTAATAAAAATAGCTGTTTAGCTCTGGCCTATAAAGAGCTCGGTAGTAGGAAGCAGTGACCACCTGGCACAATTTGGTAACAATATACAAAAGTGACACCAGTCAAGGTGGGGAGAGGGAAGGAAAAGCTAAAAATGGACCACAGAGGCTCACGAGTTCCCCAGCCAAGGTCCCACCCACTACAAAAGTATTCCCAGTGCCCCCAGTCCTGAGCACACCCTGGGCTCAGCACAGAGATCCAGCACCTCTGGGAGATGGGAAGTGTTCCTGGAGAGAGCAGTGAGGCTGTGCTGGAGGGCTCTCACCTCTGGGAACAAGAGTCCATTTAACTGCTGCACAGGAGCAGAGGGAGAACAAGCCTCATCTCTGCATAAAGTTCTTTTCCAAGGCAGCAGGAGTTCTCTGCAGGGAGTGGATGTTCCTCTTCACACGCTCCTCCAGGGTGGAGGTGGAAGCACTCTCCAGCTTTAAACGGCTGCAGGGAATTGGAACAGAGGGAAAAAAATCAGATTTTAAACTGGAAGAGAGGAGGTTTAGATTAGAGATTGGATACTGGGGAAAAATTTCTCCCTCTGAGGGTGGTGAGGGGTTGGAATGGAATTCCCAGAGAAGCTGTGGCTGCCCCATCCCTGGAAGTGTCCAAGGCCAGCTTGGAGCAACCTGGGCTAGTGGAAGGTGTCCCTGCCAGTGGCACTGGATGGGCTTTAAGGTCCCTCCCAACCCAAACCAAACCATCTCGTGGTTCTGTGGTCTAAACTCAAGAACATGTTCTCCTCTGATTAATCTCTAGAGCCTGCAGAATAAAACTGCCATGGGATCTTTCTTGCACCCTCTGGAAGGTGTCACTCCAAATCCTTTTGCCTGCCATGGCTACAAGGGCTAAGTTACCACTAAGTGTGTTTAGGCACTTGCAGGCCCAAGAGTGTTTCAAGCACTTAAAACCAGAAAATTTCTAAATATCTGCATGTGAAACACCACCTGGAGGTTGGTGGGTTTTTATTTCTACAGGTTGGCAAAACACAGCTGAGTCTGACTGTCGAGGCCATCCCAGAAACAAGCACCTTTTGGGCTAAGAGGAGAATTTGGGGACAGCAGATGTCACCAGTTCTACCATAAAACACAGTGGAGATGGATCCTACACCATGATCTGGAACATCCCAAAGCTTGAGGCCCTCACTCAGAAGCTGTGGCCTGGATTTCCCCCGAATGAGAAGGAGGGAAAAGACTCACTGGAAGAACTTTCCATCCCTGGCGTCGAGTTTCTCCAGCTCCCGCTCCAGCTCCTCCTCCTTCCTGTGTTTCCTGAGGTTGTTTGCTCTCTCCTCTTCCCTCCACTTGGCATTTTCCATCATTTCCTGCCGTTTACGCTCCAGTTCCTCTGGAGAGAGCTTTCTGTTTGGGTAGAAACCACCACTGCTGTCAACCAACAGCACACCAGGCCCTCGTTTTCCATTCCTTAAGACCTGGGATTGTTAAGGATGGAAAAGACCTTTAAGGTCATCAAGTCCAACCACCAAAGATGACTTACAATGCCCCAAATTAGGGGTATTTAGCATGGTTTTCTCTCTGGTGGCCAACCAACAAAGCTTTTAAATATTCAGCTTCACCATGGCCCAGCAAGAGCCTCTTTCCTCCCCCTTTTCAGCCTCCCTGTGTTTAACTGACCTGTAAGATGATGCTGTCGAGGTCCTTTTTGCCTGATGGCAGTGAAACAGAACCTCCTAATTAACAGCCCACGGGACAAAGACACCTCACATTCCCTCCTGCCTGGCAGGAGGAAGCAGTGACCACCCGGATGGGTTTTTGGGAAGGTGTCCAAGGTGTCACGTAACAGCCAAGCCCAGGAGCACCCACTGAGCCCTCGAGGACTCTGTGTCTGACTTTCTGGACACCTGATCTGCTCTGCTGTGGTTCAAACCTGGTTCACAGGCTGCACCCAGCTGGTTCTCAGCCCCCCTCACCTGGTGTAACCCGGGGGGTGCTGGCGCCGGTAGCTCTTTTTGGGGGAAGGGCTCCTGGCTCTGCCCTTCTCCTCCCGACTGCTGTGCCTGCAACCCAAAAAACGCCCTTGTTAGCACAGGTCATCCCATTTCTGAACATTCCCTGGCTTTATTAGCACATTCTGAAGCCAAGACATCCCCCACAGCTGCAGGGCTGTTACCTGTCCACCCTGCAAACAAATTCTAATGATTCTTAATTATACTTCTTATAAATTTACTTTTTTACTCAGTTCTAATTACTTCATCAGCAAACCTGCTCCATGATTTTATATGCATTTAAAAAAAGGTAATTCTACATCTTTTCTGTTGTATCTATTCTAATTTATAAATTATGAATTCTAATTCTAAATTACGAGTCTGAAGAGAACTGGTAGCCCAAATAAAGCAGAGTCACAAGCAATACCCAAAGGGTGCGATTAGAGAGGGTGTCCCAAATGAAGAGTGGGACTGCCCCCTCCAGCAGCTCCCTGGGTGCTCCTGGACAGCTCCTGCCCTTCCCACCTTTCCACCCAGCACTGAGCAATAACGTCAGGACACAAAAGTGGCAGGAGATGGAACAGGAGGGATTTGGATCCCAGGGAATTTCCCCCCCCCCCGAGCCAGGTCACCCACACTCACTGTTTGCCGTGTTTGGAAGGAGATCCCGAGCCCCTGGAGCCGGATTGCTCCGAGTTCCTCTTGCTGGAATGTCTCTGGGGGGAGCGGGAGGAGCTGCGGGAGCGACCCCGGTGCCTGTGGGGAGCCCTGTCCTGGCCAGGCCCCGGGGAGCTGCGGGCCCTGTGGCTCTGCTCTGAGTCTCTCACCTGCAATTCAGAAGGATCTTGGAGGAGAACAGTGGAAGGCCCCAGAGGAGACCTCAGGGAGGGGTGTACGTGTGGTTGGGGTTTATTTATGTCCCTCCCCAGGTTCCTGTTCACCCCTTGCCTAAAAAAAATGTGTCTAAAAATGTTATTTCTGCCTGAGGTTCAGAAAACTAAACAAGGCAGCCAAAGCTGAGTGTTGGGAGAGACGAGGGAAGAAACTCCTCCCTGTGAGGGCGGGGAGGTGTTGGAATGGATTTCCCAGAGAAGCTGGGGCTGCCCCAGCCCTGGAAGTGTCCAAGGCCAGGTTGGACAGGGCTTGGAACAACCTGGGCTAGTGGAAGGTGTCCCTGCCCATGGCAAGGGGGTTGGAATTAAATGATCTTTAAGGTCCCTTCCAACCCAAACCATTCCACGATTCCAAGGGTAACACTCTGAGAAGAGAAACTAAACAAACCTTAACTCGAATTCTCAGCAGACAAAAGTCCTACCAGGATCTGAATAATTTTAATTTCCAGGCTTAGATGGCTGCAAATTGAATCTAAAATTTATTAAATCGTGTTCCCCTCATAATCCTCTTCCACTTGGTGCAGCAGATTTGCAGCAAACTCCCAAAGCTCTTTGGTTTTCCCTCACTCAGGGCACTGGGATTGGGACACACACATACCTGCAAACCATACCCTGGGACTTTGTAAGGAGCAGGTTTCCAGGAGGAATTGTCCATCCTCTTCTGAGACCTACAGAGAAAACAAAACAGTCCTTTTGGAGTAGGTGAACTGCAAGAATATGGTATTTTTTTAACATTAAATTATTATTATTATGGCACCTTAACGATGCAAAACCAACGAAGTAACAACACAGGAGCATTTAAGCCAATTAAAGACTCAAAGAGAGGACTTGAAAACCAAATAATTTAATGAGGAAACGAGGTATTCTTGCCACAAAACCTCAAAACTTACTTATTTTTGCCTCTCTCCTCCTCACTGCTGGAGCTGTCGCTGCTGGAGCTGCGCCGTCGGTGCTTCTTGTGCTTCTTCCTCTTCTCCTTCTTCTTCTTCTTCTCCTTTTTATCCAAACTGTTCTGCAGCTGCAGAGCAAAACCCCACTTCCTTGTCAGTCATTATCACCATCCCCACCCCTGGGAGCTCAGAATCTTAAGGGAAAATCAGGAGTTCTCTGTGGAAAAGCTCCTGGAACAAAACCCCAGCCACCCAAAATTAAAGAGTTTAGGTCAGGAAAGAGCTCAGCAAAACTTCTGATTTCTGAGCCTCCCCCTGGGTCAGTGTGTTCTGAGAGGCACCTACCAAAGCTTTGATTTTCTTCATTTTCACGGGGTTATTCAAAACTTCCCTCTTCTTTTCCTCCTCCCTCTTTCTAAAGCAGGAAAAATAAAAATACCAGTGTTTTCAAACACAGAAAATATCACGTTTTCATGAGAGAGATCAGTCAAGTGCAAGCTCTAAGAACACAAAGGATGAATCTGCCCTTTTCTCCTCCATTTAAGGTGCAAAAAGCAGGACAACAAAGATTTGTTACCATCAACCTGCCTCAAATGCCAATAAATGCCTGGTACATTTGTATATAAATATAAATACATTTGTATTTATATATTTCAATAAATGTGAAAATGTCTCTACACTGTTTATAAGGTAAAGACCTCTTTAAAAACATGAAGATATTTATAAAGTCAAAGACACAAAGTTAAAGAAAGACACAAATTTAAAGACACAAAGTTAAAGACATTTATAAAGTTAAAGACATTTACAAAGACATTTACAAACCAATTCAATTTAAAGATGTATAAAAATGTCTTTCCAGTGTTTGGAAGATATTTATAAAAAAGATATTTATAAAAATGTAAAGGCATTTATAAAAAATCTATGGATGTTTATAAACTTGAAAGACATTTATAAAATCCCTAAATTTAAAGACACGCATGAAAATGTCTTTTAAGATAAATATTAAGATAAATATGTTTCTAAGATAAATATGTCTGTATAAACAGATAAATGTTTATAAGATAAACACCTTCATAAAAATGTAAAGGCACTCATAAAAATTGACAGGTACGTCCAAAATTTTTGAATTTAAAATTTAAAATTTAAAATTTTGAATTTTGAATTTATACACACAGATAAACATGTCTCTGCAGTGTTTCTAAGCCCCACAGCCCAGCTCCCAGCCAGGACCCCCCTCCCTGGAGCTCCCTCCCAGCACCTGATCATGAACAGAGGGTCCTCCCGGATTTTGTTGGCCATGTCCAGCACGGAGTTGGCCCCAGACTTGGCAAAGATGGATCCTGGCAGCAGCCCAGTCTCACTGGAACACCCTGCCTCCTTGTCCTCGGCCTTCTCGAAGATGAACTTGTCCACAGGGCGCCCCATGAGATATTCCTCCCTGTTCACCATCCCCCCAGGGCCCTGGTACATCCACTCCAGCTTCTCTTCCCTTTTCCTGTTGGAAAAAAAAACAACCCACCAATTTATTTTCCTCCTTGCAGTTCTGAAGGTAGAGTTTAAAGCTTAAAACCTTAAGGTTTAAGGTGAATAGAAATGTTTTATTATTATTATTATTGTTGTTCTTGTTCTTGTTATTTCTCCAGCACAGAAAGGACACGGAGCTGCTGGAATGAGTCCAAGATGATCAGAGGGATGGAGCAGCTCCTATGAGGAAAGGCTGGGAGAAATGGGATTGTTCAGCCTGGAGAGGAGAAGGTTTAGGGATGACTTAACTGTGGCCTTTCAGTGCCTGGAGGAGTTTCAGGAAAGATGGAGAGGGATTATTTAAAAGGACTTGGAGTGGCAGGACAAGGGGGAAGGGATTCAAAGCAAAGCAAAGGTAGGTTTGGATGGGATATTGGGAAGGAATTCCTCCCTGAGAAGGTGGGGAGGTGGTGGAGTGGATCCTCCAGAGCAGCTGTGGCCGCCCCATCCCATCCCTGGGAGTGCCCAAGGCCAGGCTGGACGGGGCTTGGAGCAACCTGGGCCAGGGGAAGGTGTCCCTGCCCGTGGGGTGAGACTGGATGTGCTCCCAGGTCCCTCCCACTCCCCAATTCCCCAATCCCCTGCTCCCAGCCCCCTGACCGCAGCGTGCCCATGTCCTCGGCGTAGCGCTGCATCTCCTCGCGCGCCCGCTCCTCCTGCAGCTCCCGCTGCAGCTCCTCGATCTTCCTCCTCTCGGCCTCATGCTTCTGCTCCGCCTTCCACACCTTCTCCACATTGCGCAGGGTCTGGGGGTGCCAGCTCTTCTTCAAGTTCTGGGGGCACGCGGGGACGGGGTTGGGATTGGCACCGAGGGCACACGGGGATGGGCAGGGAGGCTGAGCCCAGGGAGCGCCAGGGCTGCCTTGGAGCCCTTCTCTGTTCCTCCACGACCCCTCTCAACCCCCATTTTAGCCCCCATCAGACCCTTCTCAGCCCCCCTCTCCCTCAGACCCCTCTCAGCCCCCCCCCCCGACCCCCCTTACACCCCTCATCCTCCTCCAGCCCCTCATCCCGCCCCTCAGTCCCTCTGAGCCCCCTCACCCTCCCCGGCCCCTCATCCCCCACTGGCTCCTCTCAACCCCCCCCCGACTCCCCTCAGCTCCCCCTCCCAACCTCCTCAGCCTCTCCCCGATCCCCTCTCAGACCCCCTTAACCCACCCCGGCCCCTCTAAGCGCCCCCCCTTCCCTCAGCCCCCTCTCAGCCCCCTCTGTTCTCCCTCAATCCCCCCAGACCGTTCTCACCCCCAACCCGCGACCCCCCTCACTCCCGCCCGTTCCCCCCGTCCCTCTCAGACTCCCCCCATCCCCCGTAAGCCCTTCCCGTCCCCTCTCAGCCCGCTCTTCCCCCCCTGGACCCTCACCAGATCTCCCCCCCCCATCGCGGCCTCCGGGCGAGTGCGTCCCCCGCCGCTACCGGGACCGGAACTGCGTCATCAATCGCGCCGGCGTCGCTCCTGGCGTCACTTCCGGCAGTCGGCAAGATGGCGGCGCTAGGACGAGAGGAGGAGGGAAGGGAAGAACGATTTGGGTCGAAAGACCTTTAAGTCCATCCAGCCCCACTCCCAGGGACACCTTCCACTAGCCCAGGTTGCTCCAGGCCCCGTCCAACCCGGCCTTGGGCACTTCCAGGGGATTAAGGCAAGATCCGTTTAAGTGAGGCTGATAGGAGCAATCCCAGAGAAACGCCTGGGGATTAAAGTGAGTAATTCCAGCTGCACAGAAGCCACGGGACAGGTCTGGCAGGGAGCTGTAATTGCATTAATGTGCAGACGGGAAGGTTTGTGCCTCCGGGTTCGGCAGGGCTTGGGATCTCCCGAGTCAGAGCCTGTGACCTCCCGAGTTAGAAACTGGGAATTCCCATCCCAGGGTGGGTTAGAACCGGGACCGCCCTGTCCCTTCCCAGGTTAGAACCAGTGACCCCCAGTCTGGGTTACAGCTGGGGACCCCTCTCCCCAGTTAGAGTTAGAAATATTGACTCTCCCACTGTGCGTTAGAATCGGGGATGCCCATCCCAGCGCAGATTAGAACTGGGGACCCCCACTCCCAGCCCAGTGACCCCCCAGTCTGGGTTAGAGCTGCAGTCCCCTGTCCCCAATTAGAGTCACAACCAGCCCGGCTTGGAACCAGTAACCTCCCAGTCTGCGTTGAACTGGGGACCCCCATCCCAGCCCAGGTTAGAACTGGGGACACCCCCCCCAATCTGTGTGGAACCGGTGCCCTCCCGGCCCAGCGCGGGCTCGAACCGGTGTCCCCGCTGTCCCCAACCCCCCGCGCTGCCCCTGCGCCACCTTTTCCCGCCTCGCCCCCTCCCGCCCCCCCCGGCCCCGCCCCGGGGGCGGCTCAGGGGCAGCGCCACCGCCCGCGGGACCCGGGGCCGCGGGTTCGAGCCCCGGGGGCACCCACACACCGACCTGTGTCACCCCAGCCTCGGCTGCCCCCGGGGAACGTCCCAGCACTGCTGGAAAACGTGTCATCCACTGGCCAAATCAGGGGTGATTCACTGGTTAAACCGGGGGTAATTTACTGGTTAAATCAGGGGTAATTACTCCGACAGGAAGAACTGGAGCAGCAGCTGTGGGGTTGAGCCTGCTGGTGTGGACGTAGAGAGCAGAGAGGAAAGGTCAAAACCTGCTCTCATCCTTGGCAAAACATCATCAAGTGATTCCCAAGGCCTCAGAGGGGTAAGGGGGTCTCTCTGTGGGCTGTGTGTGAGGAGGTTGTGGGAGGAAAAAAAAGGGTGAGAAAGGACCAAAAAGGGGGCACCTGGAGTTGAACCAGGGACCTCTTGATCTGCAGTCAAATGCTCTACCACTGAGCTATACCCCCCCGCTGCTGCACCTGCACAGGGATATTTTAAAATCTTTATGGAGACAGACAAGTTTGGATATCTATGGTTTGCATTGCTTTACTCTACAGCCCCCTGTGCACCTTAAAGGACCTGCCACAGCCTGGACAGCCAGTTAAACAGCAGAAATTATGCCAAATATCATCAATTCTGCTAAATGGGAGTACTGCAGAGAATTAACAACAGACAAAAGTACAAACAAACTCAGGAGTTCCTCAGTGCACAACCCCTGCCCCTTCCCAACTGGGCCTCACTTCCTTCAATCCCAAAGCTCCCAACCAACATTCACTGCAGCACAAACTCCCACATCCAACAGGAGCTCCCCACCTTCTCCCTGGGAAACATTTTGGCCAAAGGAAGAGAAAAAAATGAAGGGAAAAGAGAAGGGGGCACCTGGAGTTGAACCAGGGACCTCTTGATCTGCAGTCAAATGCTCTACCACTGAGCTATACCCCCCTGGCGCTGCACCTGAACAAAGGGATTTAAAAACATTTACAAAGAGAAACACATTTCTCTGTCCACTGCTTGGGCTCTTTTACTCAGCAGCCCCCTGCACCCTGCCTGTCAAAGGCTGTACAGGGAGTTAAGCAGGAGAAATGATGGCAAATATGGTCAGTTCTGGGAAATATGGTCAGTTTTGGTAAATATGATTACTCCAGAGAGTTAAGAACAGAGAAAGGCACACAAACAGTGAGTAGTTACTCACACAGGGCACAGCTCCTGGAGCTTCCCAGGACTCAGGGCCTTGGAACCTTCAAAGATGGAGCTCAGAAGCACATGGAGAGAACAGCACAAGCTGCCAGATTCAGGAAGGGGCTCTCCAGCTTCTTTCTGTGAAAGATTTTGGCAAAATAAAGGCTGAAGGAGAGGAAAAGAGGGGGCACCTGGAGTTGAACCAGGGACCTCTTGATCTGCAGTCAAATGCTCTACCACTGAGCTATACCCCCCTGGCACTGCACCTGCACAGGGATATTTTAAAATCTTTATGGAGACAGACAAGTTTTGATATCTATGGTTTGCATTTCTTTATTTGACAGCCCCCTGTGCACCTTAAAGGACCTGCCACAGCCTGGACAGCCAGTTAAACAGCAGAAATTATGGCAAATATCATCAGTTATGGGAAATGTGAGTACTGGAGAGAATTAACAACAGACAAACAAACTCAAGAGTTCCTCAGTGCACAACCCCTGCCCCTTCCCAACTGGGCCTCACTTCCTTCAATCCCAAGGCTCCCAAAACATTCAGTGCACAGCACAAACTCCCACATCCAACAGGAGCTCCCCACCTTCTCCCTGGGAAACATTTTGGCCAAAGGAAGAGAAAAAATGAAGGGAAAAGAGAAGGGGGCACCTGGAGTTGAACCAGGGACCTCTTGATCTGCAGTCAAATGCTCTACCACTGAGCTATACCCCCCTTGGTGCAGGATGTGCACAGGTAGATATAAAAAAACCATTTATTTGGAAAGAAACAAGTTTTTTCTGTCTGTGGGTTGGATTCTTTTTCTTGCAGGCTCCCTTTGTGTGCCTGCCAAAGGGAGTTAAATACCATAAATTGGGATAAATGTGATCACTGCTGAAAATTAAGAACAGAGGAAGGCCCAGACAGTGAGAAGTTGCTCACACAGGGCACAGCCTCTGGAGTTTCCCCACAGTCAGAGCCACGATACCTTTGAAGCTGAAGCTCAGAACCAACGTTGAGTGCACAGAACAAACTCCCAGATCCACCAAGAGCTCCCCACCTTCTCCCTGGGAAAGATTTTGGCCAGAGGAATAGAAAAAAATCAAGGGAAAAGAGAGGGGGCACCTGGAGTTGAACCAGGGACCTCTTGATCTGCAGTCAAATGCTCTACCACTGAGCTATACCCCCCTGCTTCCAGCCAGCATTCCCAGCAGGAATCTCCCTGCTAATTGCCATCCCAGCACAACTGCTAATTAATCCCAGGGCAGAAAAGCAGGTTCTCAAAGAAATACTCATCCCCTTCCTTGGGAACACTGTGCAGAGGCTCCTCTGCTCTGCTGGGGGTCACCTGCAGCCAGCAACCAGCATGAGAGCTCTGGAGGGGGAAACGTGGGGATGGAGAGCTCCAAACCAAATCCTGGGGGATGAAAAGAAGGGGAAAAAAAATAAAAGGGGAGGGGGCACCCGGATTTGAACCGGGGACCTCTTGATCTGCAGTCAAATGCTCTGCCCCTGAGCTATACCCCCATGAGGGAGGCAGGGCCAGGGAGGCTCCTTGTGGGCAGTGACATGGCCACGTTCCAGGGCTGCTCTCACACCTCAGCCCTGCACATCCCAGGGGGCTGCTCTCACACCTCAGCCCTGCCACATCCCAGGGCTGCTCTCCCACCTCAGCCCTGCCACAATCCAGGGCTGCTCCCACCCCTCAGCCCTGCCACATCCCAGGGCTGCTCCCACCCCTCATCTCTGCACATCCCAGGGCTGCTCCCACCCCTCAGCCCTGCCACAATCCAGGGCTGCTCTCACACCTCATCCCTGCACATCCCAGGGCTGCTCCCACCCCTCAGCCCTGCCACATCCCAGGGCTGCTCCCACCCCTCAGCCCTGCCACAATCCAGGGCTGCTCCCACCCCTCATCCCTGCACATCCCAGGGCTGCTCCTACCCCTCAGCCCTGCACATCCCAGGGCTGCTCCCACCCCTCATCCCTGCACATCCCAGGGCTGCTCCCACCCCTCAGCCCTGCCACGTTCCAGAGCTGCTCCCACTCCTCATCCCTGCACATCCCAGGGCTGCTCCCACCCCTCATCCTTGTTCCTCCTTCCACCCCAAACCCCAGTCTGGGGCTCTCACCACCCTCCCAGCCAGCCCTTGGGGGTCAAGCTAATGAATTCCCACTTAATTTCCTCTAAAACACAAGGAAAAATAATGTCATTCACCATAACACGTGGTGACATCAAGAATGACAGGGCAACCCCCAATATATTGCCCAAGATCTTCCTAATTCAGAGATTTTTTGTTTATATTATCCTTGGAAACTGCATACTTTTTTTACACCAGTTTCCTTTTACTTGTCCTGGTTTAAACCCAGCCAGCAGTCAAGCCCCATGCAGCTGCTCACTCACTCCCCCACCAGCAGGATCCAGGACAGAATTGGAAGGGTAAAAAGCTGGAAAACTCATGGGTTGAAATAAAGATAGTTTTAGGTAAAGCAGAGAAAGCAAAACAAGGAGTTAATTCACTGCTTCCCACGGGCAGGCAGGTGTTCAGCCATAAAAACACTCCCTCCCCAAAAAAATTAAACCCAAAATGTTTAAATCCAAGAATCCAAGGCCATGGAAAGAAGAGTCTTCAAAAAAATCAGAAAAGTGGCTGTTAAAGCATCAGGGGGGAACAGGTTTGTTCCTTAGGCTTGAGCAGGTCCCTGCATCTCCAGGGGGAGTGGCAAGGAACACTTTTTGGGCCATGGGATTTTGCAGGTTCGTGGTTAGGCCAGAGAGATGGTTAAAAACAAAAAGAAAAAAAAAATCAAAAAATCAGTTAAAAAATTCCCAAACCAGTCAGTGCAAGGCCCTGGTGGTTTGTCCATCATTCCCCTGGGTTTGTGCTTCCAAATCTGAGAGGCTTCGCTCCGTTTCCCCACCCTCCCTGCACTGAAACCCCGGGAATGGCACCAGGAATTGCACAAAAACATCAGGAATCTCCAAGCAGAGGGAAAAAAATGCCCTGTGCTGAGGGAAAATGCCCTTAGTGCCAGGGCAGATGGAGGCAGGAATTGCAGCCAGGCCTGGGAGCAGCCCCTGTTTCAGGGTGGGTGTTCCAGGGCCCAAAACCAGGACAGAGTCACTGGTGAGCCCAGGGATGAGACATTTTCCTTGCTGGGGTGGGCCAGGAACACCCAAACCATTTCTCCCTCTGCTCCAGAATCACCAGGAAAACCACAGCACAGTGGACATACCTCCCCCCTCTGCTCCTGAAGCCTCTGGAGCTGATCCTGGAAGCTCAGCCCAGACCTTCCACGTGGAATTGGCATCGAGGGTTCAGCAGCTCCTGCTTCAGCCACTCCCTGGGGTGACAGCAGTGTCCTGAGGGACATTCCTCAGATCCCACTGTCCACCAGGACCTGCAGCTCATGGCTCAGCTCTTTCGGGCAGTATTTCTCCCCCACAGTATCTCTGAGTAGTTAAAATTATCCCTAAGCAGTCAAAATTGCCAATTCTGGAAGAAAATTCCAGAAACTCTACAGTTTTGAGAGCTCCTGCACAAAGGCAGGGCTCCCACAGACCCCTCCCAGTTCCTGTCTGTGCACACCCAATGGATCAATTCACTGCTGCTAAAATTTAAGCCATTCCAGGTGTTTTTCCAGCAGTGCAAGAACCTGCCTGAAAAACAGACTTAAGATACGAAAAGCCCCCAAAATCCCGTTTTCCTGCTGAAACACACAAGGAGCTCCATAAAAATCCTTCCCAGCACCACCTCCCTTCCTCCAGCACCTTTGGCAAGAAACAGAGCACGGAGTTGGGTACAAGGCCTTTTATTTGCTGCCTCTGCAGAGGCTCAGGGGGAGGCTCAGGCGATGCTCCCGGCGTTGGAGGCGATCCTGGGCCACAGATCCGCACATTCCTTGGCCACGGGGCCTGTGATTGCTGAGCCTGGAAAACAGGGATAACGGAGCATCAGTTCTGCCCTGGGAGGGGGGAATGGAATTCCCAGAGAAGCCGTGGCTGCCCCATCCCTGAAGTGGTTGAGGTTGGACAGGGCTTGGAGCAACCCGGGCTGGTGGAAGGTGTCCCTGGGGGTGGAACTGGATGAGCTTGAAGGTCCCTTCCAACCCAAACCATTCTGGAATTCCACAATTAGAGGGCACAGATGGTCCAGGGCAGCACTTCCCACTCTCTGAGCGGAACCTGGGTCCTCTCCCTCAGGAAAGCTCCCACCTCCCCACATTCCCAGTAGGAATCCACACGATTCCAACCCTCACCTTTCATTTCTCCTTTGTTATTTACAATCACCCCTGCGTTGTCTTCGAAGTAGAGGAACACCCCGTCTTTCCTCCTGTAGGATTTCCGCTGCCGGATCACCACGGCCGGGTGCACTGGGAAGGGAGAGGAGCAGCTCGGGGTCACAGACCTTGGGATAAACACTCACTGCAGGGGGATGTCCTTCAGGAGGCTGCTCTGCTGCAGCATCAAACCCAAGGCACAAACTTGGGGGTGTTTTTTTAACTTGACATCTCGTATTTGTGGTGTTCCACTAAGAAGAGGTTCGGTTTGTGGTCAACAGTCCCCTTAAAAATGAGCATGTAACACTCAGAGCTGTGTCTGCACCTGGGTGATCCACTGGTTTCCCACTTTCCCAGCTTTATTTCTAAATAAGCCATTAATTCACAAACAATATTCGGCAAAAACTCCTCTGGAGCAGGAGCAAACCTGTTCCCTGCCCACGGCAGGGGGTGGGACTGGATGGGCTTTGAGGTTCCTTCCCACCCAAACCATTCCAGGACTCCATGATCCAACTTCACAGATCCATGCAACATTGCTCCTCTTTTATAGATGGAGAAATGGACTCAGCAGAGGGTTTTGGGAAGGAATCCCTCCCTGTGAGGGTGGGGAGGGACTGGAATGGAACTCCCAGCTGTGGCTGCCCCATCCCTGGAAGTGTCCAAGGCCAGCTTGGAGCAACCTGGGCTAGTGGAAGGTGTCCCTGCCCATGGCAGGGGGTGGGAATGAACTGGATCATCTCCAAGGCCCCTTCCCACCCACCCCATTCCATGACCCCAAGCCCTGCTGTCCCACCACTGATTGAAATCAGCAGCACGAGCTGCCACTTCACCCAAAAGCGGCGCCTTTGCTCTGCCCTTCCACGACAACTCCCTGAGCCACGGCACAGACCCAACGAGTGCTTTTCAGAAGGGGGGGAGGAGGAGGAGACACTCCGGGGCCTTCATCCCCCACTTTCCACGACAGGAACGGTGGGACTCACCCTTCTTCCTCAGCTCAGGCTTGCCCTTCTTCACCGTGGCCATCACCATGTCTCCCACGCCGGCCGCCGGCAGCCGGTTCAGCCGGCCCTTGATGCCCTTCACGGAGATGATGTACAGGTTCTTGGCCCCTGTGGAGAGCAGCACTCCCATTACTCCAGAAAGGTGTTACCCCAGGATATCCAGCTTCACTGAGGGGACACCCAACAAGCCAGGCCACTGCTGTCTCCTCCCGCTGAGCCACAGGCACAGCCAGGGCTTTTTGCAGGAAAACCGGGCTTTGGGAATTCATTCAACACCTGGTCACCCTCTGCCTTTCCTCTCCCGATTCCAGGGGGACTCCTTCCCGCGGGGCTCCCCCAGTTCCAGGGTGTGTCCTTCCCACCAGACTCTCCTGATTCCAAGGGTCTCCTTCCTGCAGGGCTCTCCCATTCCAGAGGGCTCCTTTTCCCGCTGGGTCCCCAGTGGGACTCCCCCATTTCCACGAGGCTCATTCCCGAGGGGCTCCTTCCCTCAGATCCCCCCGGTTCCAGGGAGCATGTCCCGCTTCTAGACGGGCTCCTTCCCACTGGCCCCTACCGTTCCAATGGGGCTCCCCCGGCTAGAGGGGGGCTCTTTCCTGCTGAAACTGGCTCCCCCAATTCCAGAGGGTCTCTCCCGGTTCCAGGAGGTCTCCCCAGCTCCCAGGGGTCCCTTTCCCGCTGCCGCCCCCTCGGTCCCAACCCCAGCCCGCCGCTCACCCGTGTTGTCGGCGCAGTTGATCACGGCCCCCACCGGGAGACCCAGGGAGATGCGGAACTTGGCCCCGGACGAACCTCCGCGTCCTGCGGGTCGAGAAGAGCGTTAACCCGCGGGCAGGGCCCGATCAGGGCCCCGGGCAGCGGGGGCGGCCACACCGCCCGCGCCATCCGCGCCCAGCGCCTCTCGCCCGCGTCCTCTCTCCGCCGCAGCGGCCATGGGGACCCCGGAGCGGGCCATCGGGACGCGGGAGGGCGCTGGCCGTGCCGGGATGGCGGCGGATGGAGCCGGATGGTGCCGGAGCCGGCCCGGGCCTCACCTCGCTTCGACATCTTGGCGCCGGAAGAGGCGGTACCAGTCACGTGACGCACCAGTCACGTGACGCGCCCGCCCCGCCCCGGGGCTGAGGGAGGGGGGAACAGCGCCCCCTGCAGGCGGCGGGGAACGCCGCGCCCTCACACAACCCCGGCACCGGGAAAACCGGGATAAAACCGGGATAAAACAACCGCGGGGGGCGAGCGCAGCGCCACAGAATCACAGTCAACCAGAGTAGAAAAGATAATCCAGTCCACCCTGTCACCCAGGCCGTGGCACTCAGGACTCGGCATTGACTGAACATGAGCCGGGGGTGCCCGGGTGGCCAAGGAGGCCAATGGATCCCGGCCTGGATCGGGAATAGCGTGGCCCAGCAGGAGCAGGGAGGTGATTCTGCCCCTGTGCTGGGCACTGGTGAGGCCACACCTCGAGTTCTGTGCCCAGCTCTGAGCCCTCAGTTTGGGAAGGACATGGAGGGGCTGGAGCACAAATCCTGTGAGGAGCAGCTGAGGGAGCTGGGGGGGCTCAGCCTGGAGAAAAGGAGGCTCAGGGGGGACCATCTCGCTCTCTACAACTCCCTGACAGGAGCAGGGAGCCAGGGGGGGATCAGGCTCTGCTCCCAGGGCACCAGCACTAGGACAGGAGGATCTTAAGGTCTGCCAGGAGAGGTTTAGGGTGGACACTGGAAAAGAAGTTCTTCACAGAGAGAGTGACTGGGCACTGGAATGGGACACTGAGCATCGGAATGGGCTGCCCAGGGAGGTGGTGGGGTCACCAGTCCCTGGAGGTGTTTAGGAAGAGCCCGGATGTGTCACTGGGTGCCACGGTCTGGGTGACAAGGTGGGGTCACGGGTTGGACTGGGTGATCTCAGAGGTCTTTTCCAACCTGGCTGATTCCATGATTCTGTGACCTCAAGGGATTGGTGACCCCCCCACCTCCCTGGGCAGCCCATTCCGATGCCCAGTGTCCCATTCCAAAGCCTGATCGCTCTCTCTGTAAAGAAATTCTTCCTAAAATCCAACCTAAACCTCCCCTGGCGCAGCTTAAGCCTGCATCCTCGTGTCCTATTGCCCGGGAGCAGAGCCTGATGCCCCCACGGCTCCCTCCTCCTGTCAGGGAGTTGTAGAGAGTGAGAAGGTCTCCCCTGAGCCTCCTTTTCTCCAGGCTGAGCCCCCCCAGCTCCCTCACGGACTCGCGCTCCCGACCCTTCTTTGCACCAGCACCTTAAATTAAAGAACCCAGAACTGCGCGCAGCGCTCGGGGCGCAATAATTCGGGGCGAGAACCGCCTGAAAAAGGGGAAAAATAATTAAAAAAGGAAAAAAAAAAAAGCAAGGGGGCACCCGGATTTGAACCGGGGACCTCTTGATCTGCAGTCAAATGCTCTGCCACTGAGCTATACCCCCGCCTGCACAAAATGGCCGCCGGGCGCCGCTTTCCCCTCACGTTCCACGCCCCGCGCGGCCTCCCCCCGTTCCACGCGCGGGCGGACGCCCGCGCGTGGAACGGGGGGAGGCCGCGCGGGGCGTGCGGGCTGGGGATCCTCCCGCCTCATTTTCCACCCCTCCGGGAAATCCTCAAAAAAAAAAATCGGGGCGGAAAAATTAAAGCTCGCGCCTCTCCAGGGGGCACCCGGATTTGAACCGGGGACCTCTTGATCTGCAGTCAAATGCTCTACCACTGAGCTATACCCCCCCTTGCGCTCCTCCCGGCCGCTAGGGGGTCCCTCTGCCCAGGGAAGGTGGGAAGTCCCCGGGTTCGAATCCCGCCTCGGCCCAAACATCGTTATTTCGAATTTTTCAACCCCTTTTTAGCCTTTTTCTTTTTTTTCCCGTGAATATTTAAGCTCGGCGGCGCCCGGCGCGTAAGAGGAGGGATAGTTCGCGTAAGAGGACGGGCCTGACGCGCGGGCGCCCCTCCCCCGCTCCCAGTCCCTCCCACTTCCCCCTCCTTTTTTTTTTCCCCTCCCTCCACCTCCCCTCCCACCCCTTCCCGACTATTTAAAGTCGCGACATCGCGGGCGGCGGCTCAGAAAGAAGAAGAGGAGGAAGAAGGAGCAGCGGAGGAGGAGGAGGGTGGGAGAGAGGTTTTTTTTTCCCTCCCCCTCCACGCGAGTTTTCAGCCATGAATCCCAATTGTGCGCGCTGCGGGAAGATCGTGTATCCCACGGAGAAGGTGAACTGCTTGGATAAGGTGAGTTTTGGGGGGGGGGGGGAGAGAGGGGGTCGCACGTGGATGGATTCGGGAGGGTTTTTCCTATGGAGTTGCCACTGGGTGGGATGGTTCCCCCCGCCCCAACCCCCATTCCCCGGGGGTGTTTCCATAGGGTCGCATCGCTGTGGAATCCCGTTGTCCCGGGGGTCCCCACGCTCCTTCGAGGTCTGGGGGGGTTCCGGGGGGTGGCAATTCCTTGTGCTGCTCCAGGGGACGTGGTTCTCCGCCATCCCACATTCCCGGGGGGAATTCAACTCTGCCCCCTCTGGACCCCTTTTTCCAGGGAATATTTCCACAGTGCCCCTTCAGCCCCCCCTTTTCCAGGGAATATTTCCACGCTGCCCCTTCAGCCCCCCCTTTTCCAGGGAATATTTCCACGCTGCCCCTTCAGGACCCCCTTTTCCAGGGAATATTTCCACGCTGCCCCTTCAGGCCCCCCTTTTCCGGGGGTATTTCCACCGAGTCTTGGAGGTCACATCATTGTGGGACCCCATTGTCCGGGGGGGTCCCCCACGCTCTTTCCAGCCCTGGGGAGCACCAGGGAATGTGGTTCTTCCCCCCCTCCCCATCCTTTTCCCGGTGATATCCCCACGGAACCCCCCTTCCCGGCGGTGTTTCCACGCTGCCCACCCGAATCCCGGGGGGATCACATCCCATTATCCCGTGGGTCCCCCCCACTCCTCCCAGCCCTGGGGGGCTGCTGGAGGTGGCACTTCTTGTGCTGGGCGACGTGGATGGAGCCCTTTTCCTGGGGTTCTCCAGAGGCATCCAGGACTTTCCCTTGTATATCAAATTGATATATTTACTGTAATATCTCTAATTAAAAGGCAGCACATCCCTGTGCCTGCGGAGGCTGAAGGAAAGCAACAGTTAATGCTTCCCTGGAGCTGGGAACATCATCTGGTTTCCATTATCCAGCTTTTTCCCCTTTTTTTTTTCCCCCCAAATCTTCCATCCCAATTGATACTTCCCTGTTCCAATCCCTGGGCTGCCTCCTTTAACATGGAGTATCCCTTTTTTTGGGTATTTTCCCATCAAAAACCAAAGCTCTGGGCTGGAGGTGAGGAAGGTGGTGGTGGGTCTCCATTCCCTGTGCTGTTCCCAGGGGATTTACTTCCCAACTAACCCATCCTGGAGAGCTGAGCTGTTCTCCTCCTCCCCCTCCTCTCCCAGGCTTCTGGGACGACCAGTTTAGGGACTAAAAAAAGTAACTGGAAGAATTCTGGGCTCTCCAGCGACATTCCTGAGCTTTGCAGACCCTGCTGCTGACATTTTTAAGGGATGATGTTTCCTCCTGGGGCTGGGAACGGCTTGGAGCTGAACTGTCACCCCTGGGTCCTGGGTTTTGGGGGCAGTGAGTGGCTCAGTCTCCTGGAGCCTGGGCTGGCCTCCAGTAGCTGCAGGATGTTGGGATTGGGGATAATTGGAAGGGGGGGTGGGGTTGTGGATTGCTGGAAAGGGAAGGGGGTTATTGGGATTGTGGATATTCGGAAGGGAAGGGGGGATGATCCGTCACTTCCTCCTGCTCAGACACTGTCTGGGGGCTGTGCTCTGTCTGGGCTGGTGGCTGTGTGTCCAGGAACACCCGGAGATGGTGTATTCCAGCTGTTGGGAAGCAGGCAGGAGCCTGCAGTCACCATCTTGTGCTCCTCGGGCTCTTTATCTGCTTCCTCTTCCTAAAAATCGTGGCACTCGTGGGCCAACACACCCCACCCAAAGTGCTGCCCAGGGCTTCACCTCTCCCGGGGCTCCTGGCTGGGAGAGCTGACCCACTTCCCACAAAACCCTGGGACTGGCCGGGTGCTGCAGTGCCTCCCTCCCCGCTTTTCCTGCACCTGGAGCAAAGTCCAAAGGGCAGCCAGGGCGTGTTTGCAGAAGTTGTGCCGACGACCAGAGGCTGCTGGGAGGGGAAACGAGTCTGTGGTGCCTCTGCTGTGCTGCTGGGCTTGCTCTGCAACCCGGAAAGCCCATTTCCCTCCTGGGATCTGCAGAAAACTCACTGCTCTGCGGGGCTGCCAGGGAAGCAAAACCCCCCTGCCCACAGCCCTGGTGCTGCCCCTCAGCTCTCAGCCCGTCCTGGGAGGGTTTGGGGCCGTGCTGGGAGGGTTTGGGGCCGTGCTGCTGTCCCTGCCCCCACGGGAAGGTGCTGGGGAAGGTGCTGGGTGATGTCTCTGCTTCCGCAGGGGAAGTGACACCCCAGAGCTGTCCCGGGGCTGTGGCTGCTGAGCCCACGGAGGGCAGAGGAGTCACCCTGAGCTCTGCAGGGCCTTAAAACCTCAGCCAGGTTGATCTGCAGCCCAGGGGGTCCCTCCTTGTGTTGTCCCCAAGCCCTGGAGCCTCCGGTGGTGCCTGTTCTGGGTGTGCAGTGATGCCTTGGCTTGCTCTGACCCAGGGGAGCTGTGGCTGCCCCATCCCTGGTTGTGTCCAAGGCCAGGTTGGAGGGGGCTTGGAGCACCCTGGGCTAGTGGGAGGTGTCCCTGGGGGTGGAACTGGATTGTCTCCAAGGTCCCTTCCCACCCAAACCCATCCCCTGTTTCTGTAAATAGATCCCAACACCGTGGCCCTGAGCTCTGTCCCCAGACCTGCTCTGCTGGGAGGGGGGAAGTTGCCACTCCCAGAGCAGCCTTCCAGGGTGTCCAGGGTGTGCTTCCCATCCAGCCCAGCCTGGTGGACCCGGGATCACCTCCAGACATGTACCTGGAATTGCCTCCAGGCCTTCAGAGCACTTCAGGCTGGGAATTGGAAAGGAACTGGAAAGCACAGGCGTTAATGCTCCTCTGAAAACCCACTTCAAGCCTGTCCTCTTTCTCTGCAGCCATGCTGGAGTGTTCCTGGAAGCCTAAATAACTCCTGTTCCCCTGTGTCCAGCCGTGTTCCAGCCCTCCTTTCAGTGCTGCCTTAGAGTCTGTGGGTCTGCAGCAAATCCATCAGTGTGAGGCAGAGTTTGAGGGCAGCAAAGGTTTAAGGTTTAAGGGTAGGGCAGATGGGCAGCTTGGGAAGAGCCCCAGGGCAGGAATGCCACTGCTGAGCAATTCCTAGTGGGAACTGAGGCAGGAATATCCTGGAATTGCTTGGCTGGGGGTAGACCCTGCCTGGGAGAATCATTCTGCCACGGTCAGGGGGCAGCTGGCCGTGCCAGATCCTCCTTGGCTCGTGGGAGCTGGGGGATTCCTGAAGGAAAAGGCTCTGGGATCACGTTGGCTGTCAGTTCATCCCTGTGGACTGACAGTGTTTTGTGCACAGCTATTGCTGGGAAGGGTTAATTACCCCCAGCAGAAAGGCTTTGACCCCTAACAACCCCAAAGAACTCTGTCTGTCCCTAAAGAGTTCCAAAGCTGGGATGGGGAGGGAAAGTCCCCCTGGCCAGGCTGTTTGGGAAGGGGGGGGTGTGGAGCAAAGCCCCTCTGGCTGTGGGTGCTGGAGGAACTCGTGTAACCAGAGGGAAGGAACAAATATGTTGCTCAGAGCAACTGAAAGGAGGAAAATTGTCCTCCTGGGCTGAGTCACGTCTCCAGAGCCTGGCAGTGTTTGTGCTCGGGGTGTGGTGACACCAGGGCTTGGCTCCCTGCAGGAACAGGGCTTTGGGGTGGGGAAATGACTTCTCAAACGTCTGAGGGTGGAAATCACAGCCAGAACCCCCAGCTGGGTGCCCTGGGTTTGCTTTTTGAGTGCTCAGCGTGGGCCTGGCTCCCAGGTCTCCCTGTCATCTAATTGGTGGTTTGAGCTCCTAATTTGGGGGTTTTTTGGCTGAGGTTTGTTGGTTTTTTTCCCCTGATTTTGCAGGGTTTGGGTGCTGGAGCAGGGAGGGCAGCTCTAGGGCAGGACTGATTTTTTTCCCTGTGTGAGTAAAGGTGTTGCTTTGGGCTGTGCATTCCCCATTTCCCTGCTCCAGCTCAGCCCTTGCCTGTGCAGGAGCTTCCCTTCCTGGGCTGGGCCCTGAGAATTTTTGACTCCAGACCCCTCAAATCCCGATGGAAACGCAGAGTCTGGGCACTGGGTGACTGGCAGGACACTGACCTTGGTCTGTGTGGGGCTGAGCAGCCTCAGAATGACAAAATCAGGACCATTTTGGTTGGAAGGACCTCTAAGGTTGACCTTTAATTCCTTGGGAGCAGCTCTGAGCTGTTCTGATCGGGTTCCTTCCAACCTGGAAACCCACTGGGGCCAACTCAGCACCAAGTGGAAATCATTTATTTTGGAGCAGCCCTAAAAGGGTTTGACCACCTTCAAACAGCCCTTTGGGGTTTCCTGGGGGTCTCAGCCCGTGCTGTTGGGCCGTGGTCTGAATTCTGCCTTCAGCCTTGGATCTGTGTGAGCTCCCTGTGCCTGCTTCCCATGAGAACCTTTTCCTCCCTGCCCGTGTCTCCCTGGCTGCTGCAGCCTCACCTGACCTGCTCTTCTGGCTGGCACCTGGCAAAGCTCAGCAGAAAAACCCTAAAGCAGCAGCTCTGAAGCCTCCAAACCGGGGCTGTTGCCTCTGGTGGAGCTGGAGCTTCCTCCATCCCGTGTTTGGCCGAGCCCATGGATTCCTGGAGCTGTGGAAGCTCGGATAGGATGCTCTGGGAGGCTCAGGGAGGTTCATTTTGCCCTCAGTCAGTCAGGATATCTCCTATCCCCCAGGTTTTTCGGGAGTCAGGGGTGGCACTGCTGATACCCCGGGAGCTGCTGGGTTGGGATTTTGTGATTCCAGCGGGACCTGGGCCTGCCTGGGGGGGTCACTGGTGTTACTGGGGGGGTCACTGGTGTTAATGGTTGTCCTGTCTGTGTTTCAGTTCTGGCACAAAGCATGTTTCCACTGCGAGACCTGCAAGATGACCCTAAACATGAAGAACTACAAGGGCTACGAGAAGAAGCCGTACTGCAACGCGTGAGTCCCTGTCCTGGGGGGGCTCATCTGGGCTTTGCTGGACCCTCCTCCCTCTTAACCATCAGCCCCCACCCCGAAATGAGGGGTGGGGGGCACCCTGACCTGTCCTGAAACTCTTCTGGTGTTTGCTGGGAACGCAGGGAAAGCGCTGGATGAAGGGATCACACACCAGTTAATACTGGTTTTAAATCAGGGTCACACACCAGTTAATACTGGGTTTAAATCAGGGTCACACACCAGTTAATACTGGGTTTAAATCAGGGTCTCACATCAATTAATACTGGTTTAAAATCAAGGTCACACACCAATTAATACTAGTCCTAACCCAGGTTTTTCCAGGCCTAAATCCCAGCTGGTGGCTGCTCTCCAGGCCCAGTGTGGGTGGGCAAGAGGGGAATAAAATTCTAATCCAGGCAGGCATTTCCCTGGAGCTGATCCCAACCTGTGCCCCCTTAAAGAAGGGGAAATCAAAAGGTGTTTTCTTCCCCCTCCAGGTATCTGGGAGGAGGGGACAAGGGCCAGGGGGTCACCACGGCCTGTGCTCTGCTGGGCTGGGGGCCAGGGCAGTCACCTGGATTCACTGCTCCTCACCTGGGAGGGAAATGAATCTGGAAGGAAACAAAGCTTGAAGGCAAAGTCCTTCTCTCCTGAGCAGGGAATGGAGGCAGGGCAGGGTAGAACGAGAGCAGCTGCCTGGTCCCTTTTTTGGTCCCTTTTTTGGTCCCTTTTTTGGTCCCTTTTTTGGTCCCTTTTTTGGTCCCTTTTTTGGTCCCTTTTTTGGTCCCTTTTTTGGTCCCTTTTTTGGTCCCTTTTTTGGTCCCTTTTTTGGTCCCTTTTTTGGTCCCTTTTTTGGTCCCTTTTTTGGTCCCTTTTTTGGTCCCTTTTTTGGTCCCTTTTTTGGTCCCTTTTTTGGTCCCTTTTTTGGTCCCTTTTTTGGTCCCTTTTTTGGTCCCTTTTTTGGTCCCTTTTTTGGTCCCTTTTTTGGTCCCTTTTTTGGTCCCTTTTTTGGTCCCTTTTTTGGTCCCTTTTTTGGTCCCTTTTTTGGTCCCTTTTTTGGTCCCTTTTTTGGTCCCTTTTTTGGTCCCTTTTTTGGTCCCTTTTTTGGTCCCTTTTTTGGTCCCTTTTTTGGTCCCTTTTTTGGTCCCTTTTTTGGTCCCTTTTTTGGTCCCTTTTTTGGTCCTTTCTATCAGTTTCTGAGCAGTGCCCCCCACTTTTGTTTTCTTACCAAGGAGGACCCTTTAATTCCTCACCCCTTTCTGGGCTGGGCCTGATGTGTCTCTTAATATCTATGAAGCAGCTTTGGAATGTCATCTTTTGTAGCTGCTTCTTATCCATTGACAGTTCTTAGAAGGAAAATTAGATAATCTCGTCCTGGAATTAGCACTGGTCTGTTCACAGAGTGCTTAAAAACACTAATCCTGACAACATCCCTGCAGGATGGGTGTTGGAGCCATGGAATTCCAGGCTGGTTTGGGTTGAGAGGGGGCCTTAATGATCACCCAGTTCCACCCCCAGGGACACCTTCCACCAGACCAGGCTGCTCCAACCTGGCCTTGAACACTTCCAGGGATGGGGTATCCATGGAATAATCTGTGCCAGGGCCTCACCACCCTCACAGGGAAGGATTTATCCCTAATTATCCCAGCTAAACTTACTCTCCCTGTGTGAGTTGTGTAGGAAAGAGAAGTGGTGAGACCAGACCAAACCCTCCCAGTCCCGTGGCTTTTATGGGTGGTTGTTGCTGATGGTGACTGTGGCTTGTCCAAAGTCCACCACTCCTCCTGGACTGAGAGGAGACTTGGAGCATTCCAGCTGTGCCTGGGAATGGCTGTTTCCTGGGATCTCTCCCCCCTGAAGCACAGGGTGGTGATGGTGTGGGGAAGCAGCAAATGACTGTTAATTGGTTATTTAGGGGGAACAGCTTTTGGGGTGAAACTGGGAACTTCTGGAGGGGGGGAAATGTGTGTCCTGAGGCAGGAGGAGCTGTTGGTTTTAGGGGATCTTTGGGCTGGGCAGGGATCTCAGCCCACCATGGAGGAGATGGAGACTGGCAGGGATGAGACCCCCGAGCTGTCCAGAGTGTCCTGATCCAAATCTTCCTTCCCTGGACCACGGGAACCCTGCCCCCAGGACATGCCCATCCCGGGGCCTGGGGTCCTGTGCTTGTGCTCTCCCTGCAGGCTGCTGGAAGGGAAGTGGGATAATAATGGGAAATTCCTGACATTCCGAGGAGTCTGCGCAACCTCGACCCATCTCAGTTTCTCAGCCCCCTCTCTCAGGGCTCCCTTTGATGCTGCTGCTGCTTTAACCCCTTCCCAACCTCTGCCTGTCCTGCCCCTGCCCCCCAGGGCAGCTCTGGATGTTTGGAATTGTGCACAGAAACTTGAGTTGGATCCTTTGTTCTTCCCACTGTGCCTGTCTTGGAGCAGAGGGGAGTGAGGAGCAGCTGGAAGCTGCTGGCACAGGAGGCTCTGCCAGCCCCGGGTTGCAGTTCCAGGGGCTGGGGGGGGAGTGAAGGGAAGCTCCAAGTTTGGATGGAGGGCTGGTTCCCTCTGGAGAGGGTCCTGGGGAATGAGAAACTCCAGGCAAGGTGAGAGTGCCTGGCAAAGGCCAGCCCAGGAGGAGCCCACCCTTCCCAAAGGGAGTCGAGGGACAAAATCTTCTGTCCCCGGAGAAGGGGGTGGAAAAGCAACGTTTATCCTGGCAGGGAGAGAGGCTGCTTTTCTGAACATGCCTCAGCACAGGGTCTCCTCTGTTTGAGCCGTGGCCTCCTGCCAAATTCCTGAGTTTCTTTCTTCAAGAGAGCAGGAGGAAGAGGGCTGGGCTTCCTCCAGCTCTGACATTGCCCCAGCAATAAATCCCTGAGAAGCCTTTGGGGACAGGGGCTGGTTCCCTCTGCCCTCCCCGTGCCAGGGTGTGGGAATTGCCTGGTGGCAGCTGTGACTGTCTCCACCCTCCTCCCTGGGCTCCAGCTGGGCACTGGGGGGACTGGTTGCTCGCTGGGAGCAGCATCCAGGGCTGGGCTGGACTCTGTGAGCACTTTGAACTGGAACAGGAAGGGAAAAATCCAGCTGAAGTCTGAGACTGGTTTAAATGAAAGCTGTGGGGAGAACCTGGATACAAGGGACAGGCAAGACCCGTGTTTGAGGGCCCAGCTGCTCCCAAATATACATTATATGTGGGTTTTAATATTTAGCTGGCTGTGCTGGGGGGATGGCAGAGCTGTGCTGAGGCTGAGGGAGCAGGGAGGTCCCAGTGGAGGTGGTACCTGTGGCTCAGTGTGCAGCACAGATCCCGCCTGGAAAATCCTGTCTGGGAGTTCAAAGCTGAATATTCAGTCTGGGGAGGCTTCAGAGCCATCCCTGGGCAGTGATGCTGCTTGGAATGCTGAGGGAACGCTGGGATGGGGGGAAGGAGCAGAATCCTGGGCAAGAGGCTCCTTCTCTGCCTCTCTTGGCTACAGGGGATCATCTGCTGCTCTCCCTTGAAGCCATCAAGACAAGAGCCAAGGCCAGGCTTTATCTCTGCGGGTTTGCCTGAATTCCTGCTGCTGAACAAGCAGTTCCCAGCTGGATGCATCCCTGTCCAAAGCCCTGGCTGGGCACACACATCAGTGTGGTGGATCAGAGGCTCTGCTGCTGCTCCCGGGGCTGGGCTCAGGTTTCTTTCCCTGCTGCTGCTGCTGAGGAGCTGCAGGAAGTTCCTGCCTGACTTGCAGCATTCCCAGGAGACCCAGCCTGGCCTGGCACATCCTCCTTTGGTGGGATGGTGCTGCCCACCCAGACCCCCTGCTCGGCTCCACCATCCCAGACTGTCCCATCCCACCAACACAGAGCCCCGGGACGTCTTGGTGCTGCTCCACCCCTAAAAACCCCTCACTAAAACCTGCATTTTTTTTCTTTTTTTCCTCCTCGAAAAGGGGCTAAAGGTTGTGTGAGGCTGCCAGAAATATCCCCCGGGGGGGGGGGGGTGCCGGCAGGTCCCCGCTCTCCATCTGCCGTGACTTCGGCTTTCCCTCCCGGAGCTGCTTTTTCCTGGTGGAGAAACCACACCCGGCATGGCCCCAAAAACGTCCCGGAGGGGAGGGGGGGCGGGGGATCGGGATGCGGGGCTGGAATTCCTCCCCTCTGAGTCAAGGAGAGCAGATCCCGCCCAGCTCACCTGGTGTTCCCCGGGCACGGCGGGAGCTGGGAAACCTTGAAAATCCCCGGGCATGACCCAAAAAAACCACCTCCCTGGCGGATTCCTCGCCGTTAAAAACCCTGCCTTTCCAAGGGATCCGATGCCTCCGGGCTAATTCCCGGCTTGGAAAAAGTTAGTGAGCAGCTCTCCAAGGAGCCAAGTGATCGGCTCTTGGCATCGTTCCCTGCTCCATCTGGGAGCAGCTTTCCTCGCTAATAAAGTGATCCTCCGAAGTGGAGGGGGGGCAGGAAGGGAAAGAGGAACAACTGTGCTGCTGGGATGGAGTCCAGGTGTTTATCCCAGGCTTTATTTGTGCCCAGTTCCTGGATGGGAGGAGCTGCCTCTGTGCTGACTCTGCTTCTTCTGCACTTGGGGGGCAGGGAAGTTGCTGGAACCCCGGAATTCCTGGATTTTGGGGCTATGGTGCTGTGGTGGGCTGATCCCGCTGCTCTGCTGCGCTTGGGGAAGGGCTCGCTGAGGAGGAGAGAGGATGTGGCGTGTGGGAAAGCGCCTGAGTAATGCTGGGATTTGATGGCTGGAAGGCTGGGAATGTTGGTGAATCCTCTTTGGGGTGGAGCATCTGTTTCTGGAGGGCTTGGGAAGGGCTTAGTCCTGGGGCTGGCAGTGCTGCTGACCTCTCCCAGCTGACACCGTTCCCCCTGGAAATCCCAACATTCCACAGGGCTCTCCACCCCACCCCTGGCTGTCACCTCTCCCTGGCTGGTTTCTCCTGCCAGGTGCTGGAATGAGATGAAACCAGGGATTGCTCCAGTGAGCCCAAAGCAAAGCCTTTGTGGATGAAGCCTCTGGTGAGGTGGGAAGGGGGGAAATCCAGCCAGGATTCGTGCAGGGCCCTCCCCTCCCTCCCGGGCTCACCCTGCACTGTGTTGCTCCTTTCCAACAGCCCCAGGTGTTTTCCACACACCTGGAAGAAGTTTTCCAGCTGCTCCTGGGGTGAGGAAGAGGGGAATATGTGCAAAGCTGAGGTGGGTTTCCCTCTCCCCGTGCCCTGAGAGCTCACAGTGCCCTCAGAGCCAGGAGCTGCCCGCTCTGACCTCGGCTCCAGATGGATGTTGACTTTCCTAAACTTGCTTATCCATACCTGGAGCCAAAAAAACCTTGTGGAAAATCCCAAGCTCTGCCTGCTCTGTTCCCAGTGCTGGGAGGGCAGGACAGGGACTGCTCTGCTTTGGGGGGCTCAGGGATGGGAGGGGGAGCAGCCCTTTGCAGATGTGAGTCCTGAATTCCCACCCTGGCAATTCCTTCCTCCCACATTCCCTTGAAACATTTCCATTATGGCTTGAAGCAGGTTTGTGGAAATAGGCTGGTTTTTTTACTCAGGCAGCTGCTGGAAGAGGCTTTGGAGACGGGGATGGAATGGGATGGATCCTGCTGCACCCACAGAGAGCAAAACCCTGTTCCCACCGTGTCCTGTGCCAAAACAGCCACGTGGGAGCCTGTGGGGATGGGATTGGCTTCTCCTGCCTCCTCCAGCCCTGGCACCAGGACACTGGGTGGGCAGCAGGAGGGGTCTTTGAGAAATTCCATCCCACAAAGTTGTGCTGTGCTCTGAGTCAGGTTTTGGGGCGGGCTGGGAGCAGATGCTGGGAGCAGGCAGCAGCTGCACACGTGGAGGGCTGGACCAGCCATTTTGGCAGCTTTTCCCCCTGAAAATGCTGGGAGGAACTGGAGTCTTTTCCCTGAAAACACTGGGAGGAACTGGAGCCCTTCCCTGCAGCCCGTGCTGGGCTGTCTGCAGGCCTGCTGTGGGGCTGCTTTCCTTGCTGACAGAAGGACAGTTTATTTTTTAAGCTCAGTCCCCGAGAACCAGCGACTCTTTGAAAGGCAGGATGTGAACTCTGGAGCCTCCTGGCAGAGCACAACCAATTGCTTCCTTTGTTTAGCTCCCCTGTCCCAAATCCCTGGCCCAGCTGCATGAGTGGGTGACTGTCACCCCTCGGGAGGGAGTGTTTGCATCCAGGGCTGAGGGATAAACCCACTAAGAACCCTTGGTTTAGAGCAGCCTGTGCTGGATATAAGCAACACTTGGAGCTCGAGAGGCCCTTCTAAACACTCAGTCATCCCACACGTGGTCCATGGAGTAAACTGGCCTTGCTGGAGGATCAGAGGGGGTTTGAATTGTGCTGAAGCAGCAGAGTCTGGTCCTGTAGCTCCCAGACCCCATTAGTTGTCTCTGTAGAGCAGCTGGATGATGCCACACTGCACCTAAAGGGGTTTCTGCCGGTGTTCCAGGAGAATTTAACCTCCTTTCCAGCTTGGGAGAAGCTCCAAAGGCAGAAGAAGCTCAAGTGCTGCCACTTGGCTCCTGGAGATGGGAATTCTTAGGGGGAAACGCTGCTTTTGGGGCAGGACTGGGATGTGATGGGGTGCAAGTGCTCGGAGGTTCACGGTGATCGGGAAGTGGGACCGCTGGCAAAGCCTTCCCACTGTTGCTGTGGGGCTGGGAAGGTGGGAGATGGGAATGCTGGGAATGCTTCCCAGGTGTGGCGGCTTATGGATCACAGGGAAGGGGCCGTTCCCAGTCGGTGTGTGGGGAGGAGGGGCTGTGTTTGGGAGAGTTTCCCCCCTGAGGAGGAGGGGCTGTGTTTGGGAGAGTCTCCCCCCTGATCCTCACCCTGGGAGGGGGGCAGGAATCGCTCGTGGCTCCCCGATGGATCTCTCTGCTCCGTGGCTGCAGGAGCAGACGGGGCCCTTCTCCTCCCGGGAGGCCCGAGCCGTTCACAGCCGGATAAACTTTCATCTGCCTCGGAACTGCCGAGCTCACACGGCCCCTAATGCGGGAGCCAGACGGGATCTCTGGCCCGGGGAGACTCCGCTGACCTGATTTAGCAGCGCCACGAAAAAAACCGCCTGGGCGGCTGCGGCGCCTCCGGCGCGGCCTCCTGGGGCCTCAGGGCCACACAGCTCCTCTTTTTGGGGCAGGATCTGGGGGGTTGTGGGGGGGTTTGAGGGTGGAAAGGGGCTGTTTGCTGGGAGGGGGTTGCAGACTGGAGGGATCTGGGCTGGGGGTGTTCGGGGGGCGGGTGGTCTGCGCTGAGCTGGGGAGGGGGAAGCTCAGGAGAGCAGGGGGTCCCTGCTGTCACTGTGCTCCTTCAGCGGCTGTTCTGTGGGAAATCGTAGAATCATGGGGTAGCCTGAGCTGGGAGGGACCCCCAAGGACCATCCAGCCCAACCTCTGGCCCTGCACGGACACCCCAACAATCCCACCCTGTCCCTGAGAGTGTTGTCCAAACCCTCCTGGAGCTCTGGCAGCCTTGGGGCCGTGCCCACTGCCCTGGGGAGCCTGGTCAGTGCCACCCACCCTCTGGGGGAAGAACCTTTCCCTGAAATCCACCCTAACCCTCCCTGACACAGCTCCAGCCCTTCCCTGGCTCCTGTCCCTGCTCACAGAGGTGATCAACGCCTGCCCTTCCACCTCCCCTGAGAGAGCTCCAGACCCGTGAGGTCTCCTCTCACTCTCCCCCTCTCCAGGCTGGATCTGGAGGTGCTATTCCCAGGCTGTCTCTCCCGGTGGGTGCAGCCCCCCGAGGTCCTGCAGAGCTGCAGATTCAGGGGGTGTTTTCCTGCCCCCCCTCCCCAAGCAGGGACATGCTGGGGGCACACGGAGCCCTCCCTCCATCACATGTCCCACTGCCCCACATCCCCCCGGGTCACTGGGATTAATGTGACCGTGGGGGGAGGGCTCCATGTGTTCTCTGGCTCTAATCAGGCAGGGGATGACTGGATGTGGTGTCTGTGAGCAGACACCCCGAGGTGCCCGGGCCAATCCCCCCCAGCTGTCTGGCGGCTCTGCCTCCCAAGACACCGAGCTCTTCTCCATCTCTCCTTAAAATAATCCCTGTCTGGAGCAGCTGTGGGATGCTGAGGCTCCACGACACCCACCCTGGGGCTCTGCAGCCCCTCAGCTCCATCCCTTCACACCCACAGCTCAGCTGCCACAGCGTCACCAAACCCGGCGTTCCCCAAAACCCACCGAAACCTGGATCTCATCCCACTTCCCCCTCCTGCCTCCCCGTCCCCTCAGGCAGGGAAAACACCCCGGTGCTCCTGCCAGCTCGGGTCCTGCTGGAGCATCACCCCCCAGGCAGGAACCGGGGGGCCCCTCCCTCAGGCAGCACCCACGGGTGGCTTTTTTTTTTTCCCCCCCTGAATCCCATTTATTCTTGGAAGTTTCCTGGTTTTGCCTGGAGAGCTCTTCCCCAGCAGCAGACTTTACACAAATGTCACAGCCCAGGCTGCGTGGGACTAATTATTTCCTCGCAGTTTGTCAGGAGGGGGGTGGGTTGAAGCAGCTTCCCCCCCCCCTTTATCTTCCTGGGCTGCTCGTGCCTGGAGCCTGTGGAGTTTTCCTAAGGCTCTTTGGGGCTTCATCTTCCCTTAAGGTGCCTTTTGTTACCTGCAGCTTCCCGACCTGTTGCAGTAAATTGGGAATAAGTGAGTGTTTCTGCAGGAAAGGGGGTGAAGGACGTCAGGGCAGGGGTGTTACAGGGCAGCACACCAACCCTAACCCCCTTCCTCCTTGGACTTTGGGCTCAGCGCTGGGACAGGCACCCAAATTCCCGCTGCTCCCGCTTTGGGAAGCCTCTGGCTGGTGGGGATGCTGTTGTGGTGGTTTTAGGGTGGCTTTGGTGTGTGCTGCTTGTGCTGCTTCGAGGTGGTTGAGCAACAAACCGCCCTCCCCCTCCTGCTTCCGCTGCCAGGACCTATTTCTGGTGATGCTGGGAGGGCTCTGAGGACCCCCCCCCGGCTCTGCCCCTGCCTGGGTTTGGGTTGGGAGAAGGGGGGGAACCGGGTCGTGCTCCCCCCAAAGCACAGCCCCCGTTCCCACGCAGCCTCCCCCTCCTCTCCCCTCCCAGGCAGTTCCCTCCCTGCCTCCTCATTAGGGTTTAATTTATTGCTGACTCTCCTGTGGCTGGTTCTCATGCAGAGGAGCTGGTTTGCCCCTCCCTGGTGCGTGGCAGGGATCGATGGGGGTGTGTGTGTCTGTTTGGACTGGCTGGGCAGGGGAACCCCCCCCTTCTCCCTTGGCCTTAAATTCCCTGAGGACTCAAACGCCTTCTCCTCCCGGGAGCCGCGGGGAAAAGCGGTGCCCGATCCTGGGGGAAGATGCTGAATTTGTGCGGTTCCTCCCCCGCCTGGCGCAGACAGACAGATCCCTCCTGCCTCTTCCCCACGGGGGGCTCAAGGATTGGAGTCAAAGCTGCCTCCGATCCTTGGGAGATTTCCTCAGAATCCACCGGGAGCCTAATTCCAGCTCCATCCGCGGTGTCCATCTGCCCTCCCTCTCCGGGCTGGGCCGGAGCAGGACGCGGCACAGCCTTGCTGTCAGCCCGAATCAGGCTCTTCTTTGCCGGGTTATTTTTATTTTCCCCCTCCTCCCGTGGCTTCCCGGTTTCCCTGAGCTCCACGGGGCTGGATTCCTGCCTTCCCCAGCCCTCGCAGGGACCGGGGTTTCCCTCCTCCCCGCAGCCAGAGGTTGCTGCCGGAGGGGGGTTCGTCTCCTCCCAAGCGTTATTAGCATGCCCGGGGCATGGGATGCGGTTGCCATGGCAATGGGATGATTTCTGCTGGCAGCAGCGGTGATCCTGATCCGACGGGAGCTCCGGGCCGGGACTGGGGGCCGTGTCTCGCTCCTTGGATTTCCCGGGAGCTGTTCAAATGGGGAATGTCTGGAAAGGCTGCTGCCTTTTGTAAAGAGCCCGGGGAGAGGTGATGGGGTGTCCTCACAGTGCTGGGGCAGAGCTCTGTCCCGCTTCCCGTGGCTGGGCTGGGAATGGTCTGTTATCCCGTGCCTTCCCAACCTGCTCTGCACATGGAGAATTAGGGATCTGGGAGGGTGTTTGGAGAATTAACTAGTGATCTGGGAGGGTGTTTGGTGTCTCACAGAGGCCCAGAATGGTTGGGGTTGGAAGGGACCTCAAAGGGACCCAGTTCCACCCCCTGCCATGGTCCAGGGACTCCTTCCATGTTCTGGAACACTCAGGGATCGAGCTGCTGGTGCTCAGAACGTGGCTTTGTTTGCTCTGACCTTGGTCTGAGTCAGGCTGGGACTTCCCAGCCACTCAGGGAAGGGCTCCAGGCTGGGAGCAGTGCCAGGGGCAGGAGGGGAGCCTGGTCTGTCCCCTTGTGCCCCCCCAGCCGAGGTGCTGCTCTCAGTGGATTAGCACTGCTGTTAATTAAGCCCTGGCTCTGCCAGCAGCTCCCTCAGGGCACCTGGACACGGAATCCTGGTGGGGTTTGCTCCTGGCTCTGCCCAGCAGGTACCACCATCCCATAGCCTGATCCTACAGAATCATTAAGGCTGGAAAAGCCCTCCGAGCTCACCCAGTCCAACCATGGACCAGCACTGCCCTGTCCCCACTAAACCCTGTCCCCAGGTGCCACATCCACAGGTTTTCGAACACCTCCAGGGGTGGTGACTCCACCACTTCCCTGTTCCAGTGCCTGACCACCCCTTCCAGGAGGAACTTTTCCCTGATATCCAACCTAAACCTCCCCTGGTGCAGTGTCAGACCGTTTCCCCTCATCCCCTGTGCTGTGGTGTCCTCCCGGTGTCCTGTGGCTCCTGGTGAGCTCAGGACCCTCCCAGAAAATCACACTGTTGGAGTTTTAATGCAGGAATTTCTCTGCAGCAGCCACAGGCAGTGGCTCAGGGAAGTACCTGCCTTGACACTGGATCCCAGTGGGAATCCTTGACACACCAGTGCTGGAGGCACTGGGAAGGAGCCCGAGCACACAGTATTATACCCCCTCTAATCAGATTAAACAGAGATTAGGCTGAACCCTTCAAGCAGTTGGTGATCTGTTGTTTGGGTAAAACTGATTCTTGTCCTTCTCAGCCTTGCTGCTTGGTGTTTGAGGGGTGGGGAGGGTTCATTTGGGCTTCTTTGCTGTGGTTGTGGCTGCATCCTGCGTGTCCCCACGTGCTGGGGACAGAGGAGGGCTGGGGGGTCAAGATCCGTCAGCAGAACGTTTCCCACTCTTCTGGCACCCTGGTGTTGACTCCCAAGTCCCCAAAGCAGTGGGAATGTCCAGCAAGGACAAGCTGTGGAGCAGGGAGGTGTGTTTTTGGGGGGCTGGTTGGGGTCTCACAGCCCAGCCCCGTCAGCTGCTCTGTCCCCAGATGGGCAGAACACTCCCCATCCCTTTGGCACCCTGGGATGGAGACAGTGGGACATTGGGAGTGCCCAGCAGGACAAGGTGTGGGATGAGGAGGTGGGGGTGTATTTTTGGGCTCCCCTGCAAGGCTGGGAGCGGGAGGGACCTGCAGTGAGGAGCTGAGCTGCCTTTTCCCCTTTGTGCAAACCACAGCTGCACTGGGTGGTTTCTGTGTGTGAGGTGGGTTCTCCTTCTGTCTCCAGCGAGGCTGAGGCAGCTATTTTTAATCTCGAGTTTCCTGCACTGCTGCCTGGCCGAGGTATGTGCTGCTCTGGCAGGGCTGTGGTCGGGGATCTGCCGCTGTCCTGCCCCGCCAGCGCTGCCTCAGCTCCCTCATCCCCCAGCTCCCTCCTCCTGCCCCAGGAGCACACAGCTCCCAGAGCAGAGCCCCGGGGCTTCCAAGAGCCACAGAGCCCCGTTTCATGTGGGCTGGGGAGGGCTGGGAGCTGCAGGTGTCCCGGGCTTTGCTGCACAGCCCTCAGGGGACAGCGTGGTTTGGGCTGCGGGGGCAGGAACGAGGGGGGATGGATGTAAAGGGACAGAGGGCAGGGTTGGATTGGGAGGTTGGGAAGGAATTCTTCCCTGTGAGGGCGGGGAGGGACTGGCATGCAATTCCCAGAGAAGCTGTGGCTGCCCCATCCCTGGAAGTGTTCAAGGCCAGGTTGGATGGGGCTTGGAGCAACCTGGGCTATGGAGGGTGTCCCCATGGCAGGGGGTGGAACCTTCCTCATCTTTCAGGTCCCTTCCAGCCCAAACCATTCTGGGGTTCCCTGATGGAGATGTGGGAGCTGCACAGTTGGAGTTACAGCCCTGGGACAGGGATCAGGGTTGTGTCAGAGCCTTCAGATCCCCAAAAGCAAGTGAGGGCTCGCTGTCCTCTGCAAGGAGCTGCAGTTCTGCCCTGGTCACCTCTGAGAGCTGCTGCAGGGAGGGGACAAGGGGGTGGCCTGGCTTGGCAAGGGAATTCATCCAAGTCCCTGCATGGATTTGAAAGTGGAACAGCTCCCTGTGCTGCCCCAAAGCCATGTGTGCTCAGTGTGACCCGGGGCTGGGCTGGTGCCATCCCTGAGCCTCCTGCTCTCAGCAGGAACTTCCTGAAAGTCTCTGGAGGGGTTTGGAGGAGCCCCGATGGTGAATTCTACTTTAACAAAAGTAGGAAGAGAAATCTCTGCCCCTTCCCAAAGCAGTTCCCCCCTCTGTGCTCTCCGAGGGGTGTGTTGGGTTTCTCTACCAGCCCAGGGGCACAGCGACCATCTGCTCCAGGTCAGGTTCCCTCCCTGGGCTTTTCCTGGGCAGTGTTGTGCTCAAAGGGAGGGTTCTGCCTCCACAGCCAGGCTGGGAGTGTTGCTCTTGCAGGCTGTCCCCTCTGTCCCACGGGCAGAGCTCCGGACACAGCCCTGGGCAGGAGCATCCCCCGGGATGACCCCAGGGAAGGACCAGGGCCCGGGTGGTGAAGCTCCACAGCGTTGGGACTGACTCAACCACTCCTTGGCAGCTGAGAGACCCCAGAAATAACAGCCCCTGGGGGGTCTGGTTGGGCCCAGCTGAGTGTTATCCCACTGTTATCCAGGGATTTGCCTCGTGCTCTTTTCCACGTCTCCTGGGGGTGGGAATGGCCACGAGAGGTTCATCCATCTGCTGGGAAAGGGCTGGGAGCAGCCTCCAGCTCGAGCACTGGATATTTGCTCTCTCCCAGGGCTCTCCCTGGGTTTCTCCCTGGGCTCCTCTCCCTGTTCCTGCCTGTTTTCCCAGGCAGGTTTTGCTGACGTGGTTCGGGATCAGGACACTCTGCAGCGCCAGGAAACCACAGCGTGAGGGTGGTGTGGCTGAAACTTCAGTCAGGGCAGCAACTAAACCCTCCCACCTCCCCCTGTGACCCTTCCCAGCTGAAACTGTGATGGGCCAAGTCACTGTGGACCAGAGTCAGCAGCTTTCCAGGGCTGATGGCACCCTGAGGGCTGGCTGAGGGATGCTGATGGTGTGTTAAGGCCTCTCCAGAAGCCAGGCAGGAACAGACATGGAATGGATTTGTCCCTGGGGGAAAAAAAAAGGGCTCCTCTTGCCCTTTTTTTCTTTGATAAACCTGAAGTTGATATGTCGAGGCTGGGAGAGAACCCAGTGGGAAGGCTGGGGAGGTGTCGGGCACGGGGGGAGATCCCACTGTCCGAAATCCCAGCTGAGAATTCCCCACCATCCCAAATGGCAGCTGCCAAAGCCACGAGGGGATGTGTCCCCAGCTCTGGCTCCTCCACAGTGGGACCAAAGCACTGGAAGTGTTATGGATGTGGCACCTGGGGACACGTTTTAGTGGTGACACAGCAGTGCTGGGGAATGGTTGGACCCCACAGTCTTGGAGGGCTTTTCCAACCTTAATGATTCCATAATTCCATGCTGTGGGACCTTGGGCCGTGTCGGAGCACCTGAGGTGACGGGGCTGGTGGTCCTGGGGTGGGAGGGAGAGGGCAGGGAGCAGGGGATCAGTGGGATTAATGATCTCCTTCCCTCCCCAGACACTACCCGAAGCAATCCTTCACCATGGTGGCAGACACCCCCGAGAACCTGCGCCTAAAGCAGCAGAGTGAGCTCCAGAGCCAGGTGAGCATTTCACAGCCAGGTGGGCCCTCCAGAGCTCCAGACTTTCATACTGTATGGAAAAAAAAAAAAAAACCACAGTCTTTTTCCATTCTGTTTTTGTTTGGTAGTTCCGTGTTTTGGAAGTTCTGTCTGTGTCTGGCTTTGGGAGGCTCCTGAATTAATGTCCCCAGTCACTCACCCAGTGGCAACGCTGTGTTTGTCACTTCTCTTTGTACCTCTGGAGTGCTGATCTCCTGCTCCCTCCTGCTGGAGCTGCATCCTTTTCCCTTCCAGGATAATTCCCCAGCACAGGAGGACAACGAGGTTGACTCTGTTCTCCAGGGGCCTTAAGCCAGACCTTGGGATTTTGACCTGAGCTTGAGAGAGGGATTGGACATTTAACATGAAGAATATTGAATATTGAATATTTAACATGCAGAACTGTTCACCTCAACCTGGGGAAGAACTTCTTCCCACAGAGGTGGCAGAGGAATGTCATGGATGGTCCTCTCTGGAGACATCCCAAACCCACCCAGACACACTCCTGTGTCACCTGCCCTGCCTGGGCAGGGGGGTTGGACTGGGTGGTCTCCAGAGGTCCCTTCCAACCCTGACAGCTCCGGGATAACTCTGGTTTGGGGGGCAGGTCCCTCCTCTCAGGTCTCACCCACCCCACCCCTGTTTGCTGCTCCCTTCATTCCCGGCTGCTGGGACCTCCCAGAGGTGGGAATGTCCCTCTCCCAGCCCTTGCCTTTCCCCAGGTGCCATCCAGGTGAGGTGGCAGATCCTCCACCTGGACAAGCATTGACTCTCCCGGGGGGGTATTTCAGGTAAACCCGAAATCTCGTAGGGCTTGAAAGCTCTGGCAGGCAGGAATAAACAGATGGAGGGATAAGGACTGGCACAGATAAGGATTTCTCTCTCTGGTGGGAAGAGCAGAGCCTGCTGGAGAGGGTGTTGTCCAGACGTGTCCCGTTTGATCCCCTGGAGGTGTCCCTGGATCAGCAGAGTCCCCAGCCCTGAGCAGGGTGTGGGCTGGGAACTCCCAGTGACGTGCTGGGGACTGTCCTTGGGTGGGCCACGGAGTGATCCCAGCTCTCCTTTTGCTCCAGAACACTGAGGGCGGGAATGTGGGCATCAGTTTTGTGGGAAAGCTGCTGGAAGGGCAGGGGTAGGGCTGGAAGGGGCCTTTGGGTGGGTGACCCTGCCTGGGGGTCAGGGCAGCAGAGCTGGGGAAGGGGCTGGAGCAGCAGGAGCAGCTGAGGGAGCTGGGGGGGCTCAGCCTGGGGAAAAGGAGGCTCAGGGGGGACCTTCTGGCTCTGCAACCCCCTGACAGGAGGGGGGAGCTGGGGGGGGTCGGGCTCTGCTCCCAGGGAACAAGGGACAGGAGGAGAGGGAACGGCCTCCAGCTGTGCCAGGGGAGGGGCAGGTTGGATATTGGGGAAATTCCTTCACTGAAGGAATGGTCAAGCACTGGAAGAGGCTGCCCAGGATGGAATCACCACCCCTGCAGGTGTCCAAAAAAGCCTGTGGCTGTGGCACTTTGGGACAGGGCTCAGTGGTGACACAGCAGCGCTGGGTTAATGGTTGGACTTGATCTCAGAGGGATTTTCCCACCTTAGTGATCCCAGGATTCTCTGGTGGGACTTTGCTCTGCTGAGGGGCCGTGTTGGAGCATCTGAAGTGATGCCCTGAGCCCTTGTCACGAGCTGGGCTGTGACAGAAGTGCAGCCCTGTGTTCCTGGTGAAGCTGTGCCGGGAGAAAACACATCCAGAGGCGATTTGGGCTTGAGTCAGTGACTCAGGAGAACACAGGATGTGGCAACTGCTCTGGGAGTCTCTTTAACTCCTTTTTTTCCCTTTGAAAAGGGGCACTAAGGCAGCCTGGGGTGCTGTCAGCAAGGCCTGGTGGCTCGGTGCTGTCCTGGGTGGAGGGAGCACAGCCCAGTGTTTTCCGCGGTGGTTTTGGGGTGAACGGTCATTTTTTTGGGATCAGCACACTGAAGGATGCCATGACCTTCCTCATTCTCTTCCCATCAGCCTGAGAGTGTCAGGGGCTGAGAAGCAGATTCCCTGGGAATGCATCCAGGAGGAGGAGGGGGGAGCTCAGACCTCACCTGCAGCAGCCAGGGCTGGCGGTGCCCCTGGGGTTGTGAAACCTCGGCTCCTGTGAGGGCTCTTCCTCTCAGGGAGTTGCCCAACAGCTCTCCCTGCCTTGCCTGAGTGCAGCCTGGCTCAGGCTGAGAGCTGGAGCCCAGCCTGGGGCTGGGTTTGTGTCCGTGGAGCAGTGACAGGGACGAGGGGACACAATTTCCATGGTAACCGGCGAGATGCTGCTGCGCCGAGGAGGCTCCAGCGCCGGGGGCTCCGGGCTCTTCCTTAGCTGTTGGTTGTTAAAGGGCACCCAGGGGAGGGTCTGTGCTGTGCCTGGGCTCTCCTGGGCCTGGGTGGGACTTGCAGCTCCTCGGGGGGTGGCTGGGACCAGCCTGGCAGGGGGAGGGGGTGTCTTTTTTCCACCCTGCACCTCCAGTTGGTCAGCACAGCCCAAACCCCCACGGCACCCCCGTCCCCGGGACAGGAGCAGCCATGCCCGGCCCCCGGGGGTCTCCTGGGCTTTGGGGGATGGAGCTGGGATAGCACAGGGCTGTAAGAGCCCTCTGCAGCCTTGGCTGCACGTCAGGAGAGGGGCTGAGGTGCAGGCAGGGTCTGCCAGGCACCAGCACCCACCTCCTCAGAGTTGCATTCACCCCGAGGTGAGCTGCAAAGTGGGATTTCCACGAGTGGAGGGGGGTGCTGGAGCTTTGGGTGTTGGCAGAGCCCCTGCAGAAGGACTGGGGAGGGATGTAGGAGGGGAGGGATGCAGGAAAGGGGGGGATGCAGGAGGCAGGTCGGTGGCAAAGCTGAACCAGGTGGAAGCCGCCAGGCTGGATCACCCAGAGCCCGGGGGAGGAGGGATCCTAAACACACTCCAGATAAGATCTTAATTCCTCTCTGCCTTTGTTCTGCCTACAAAGGGAGTCTCCCATTTTCCAAGCTCCAAACATTTGTGTTTCTTGGAGCGTTCCAGCTGGAACCCCTGCAGCTGCTCTGGGTTATTGACAGTCCCCTCACTAATTGCAGGAGCTGAGCAGAGCCCTGGGCATGGACTCGGTCACTCCAGCCCTGCCAGGGCAGGCAGGAGGCTTCAGAGTCCTGCAAATGAACTGGATGAACTGGGGCTGTTGGCTGAGACAGGGAAAGGCTCGTGGAAGAGGCTGGCTGGCTCTGCTGGCAGCCTGGCAGGAGCCTCCTGCGCCAGTTTGCCAGTTCCAGTGCCATCCAAAAAGCACATCCCAGCTCTGCCCGGGACAGGCGGGGTCTGCACGTGCATCCAGGGGTAAAATTCCCTGTGGGGTAAGATCAGGGCTGTGTGAACTGTCACATCTTGCCTTCAGGCTTGTGTTTGTCAGCCAAAGCTGTTGGTCCTGTGTCCCTCTGGAGAATCCCTGGCTGGGCTTCCCTGCGGTGGGAAAAGGGGGTTTGCTGGGTCTGTGTCCTCTGCCAGGGCCTTCCAGCTGGGGGAGGGCAGTGAGAGGGATGCTCCCCAGAAGCTTTTCCCATTCCTCTGGAGCCAGGCTCCTGTGGGGCTGGAGAGTCGGGCTCCTCATGGACGATCCCAAGGGGGCTGATCCTGCATTCCCTCCACCAGAAAGACCCCCCTGCTCTGCCCTGGGGTGGTTGGGAAAGGGGCTGGATCACGGGAGCATCGCTGGGAAAGGGGCTGTGGATGCACAGGGATGGGGGGACGGGGACAGGGGGACAGGGACAGGGTGCTGGGCAGCTGCAGGGGCAGGATATCAGGGATGGGGTGACAGGGATGAGGTGCCCAGGGTGGGGTGCTGGGCACTGCAGGGATGGGATATCAGGGATGAGGTGACAGGGATGGGGTGTTGGGCACGTGCAGGGAGGGGGTGACAGGGATGGGGTGACAGAGAGAGGGTGCTGGGCAGCTGCAGGGAGAGGATATAAGGGACGGGGTGACAGGGATGAGGTGCCCAGGGTGGGGTGCTGGGCAACTGCAGGGACAGGATATAAGGGATGGGGTGACATGGGTGGGATCCTGGGCAGCTGCAGGGATGGGGTTACAGGGATGGGGTGCTGGGCAGCTGCAGGGATGGGGTGACAGGAACAGGGTGCTGGGCAGCTGCAGGGAAAGGATATCAGGGATGGGGTGACAGGGATGGGATTCTGGGCACCTGCAGGGATGGGGTGACAAGGATGGGGTGCTGGACATGTGCAGGGGCAGGATGGCAGGACCAGGGTGCCCAGGGTGGGGTGCAGGGCAGGCTGCCAGACCCCCCCCAGCAGTGTCCCAGCACTGTCCCAGCAGTGCCCCAGCAGTGTCACGTCTCTCCGCTATTTGTGTCCCGCCGGGGAGGCGTCTCCCGTTCCGGTCACTGGCAGCTGCCGGCTGATTTGCCCTGTGTGTTTAAACGTGTCCCCGAAGTGACAGCCCCGGTGCCCGCGGGGCCGCTCCCGCAGCCCACGCGCGGCGGGCAAATTGCAGGTTCCCGGCCCCCGGGGCTCCTTTTCCGAGCCCCTCCGTGGGTGGGTTTGGGGCACAGCCCTTCCTGCCCCGGGGTGGAGGGGCCCGTGGGTGGGAAGCAGGTGCCTGGATCCCGTTCCTGCCGTGCTGGCACCTCCGGGAGCTCCGTTGTCACCTCGGTGTCGGTGGCAGCGCGGACGTGGCGCGGGGAGGGGGGTTGGATGTGCCTGGGGAGGGGTTGGATGTGCCCGAGCTGAAGGGCTGTGATGTGTGAAGGGCTGTCCTCCGGCTCCCTCTGGGTAACACATGGATGCACACGTCCTCAGGAGCGCGGAGAGGGAGCAGTTCCTCCTGGAATATTCGTTGTGGATGCCGTTTTATTCCTGTTGTGTGATTATTGTCACAGGGATGCAGCCAGGCATCCCCATCCTGCAGGGTTTTAGGGCTGAATTCCTGTATCCTGAAAACAGGGGGGGTGGGATTTAGGAGGGTGAAAACACAGAACTGATCAGAGGAACTGCCTGGCAGTGGGATTGGCTCCTTGCTTGGTGATTCCTTATCTTTCCAGCCTGGATTTCTTACGGCTCATCAGCTCTGTGTGCGTGTGCAGGGGGTGGCTGTGGGATGAACCCTCTCCTTTTTGGGAAACAGAGACAAAACACAGCCCCTGTCCCTGGGCAAACTGGGGCTGGTGGTTCCAGAGCAGCTGCAGGGCTGAGTCACCCCCTCCTGACCCTGTCCCGGTGTGTCACAGGTTTGGTGTCACAGGTTTTGTGTCACAGGTTTTGTGTCACAGGTTTTGTGTCACAGCTCAGTTAACCTTTAGTTCCTGGTTGTTCAAACCTCCCTTTCCCTCCCCCCCGGGGAAATTCGAGTTGTCCTTTACCCCAGACAGGTCAGAGGTTTTGTTCTTTCCCTCCTGCTGCTTCAAGCAGAGGGAGGTTTGTGCCCTGTGTTTGTGCTTTGGCATCCTGGGGGTGGTGGCAGTGCCCCGGGGTGGGCTCTGCAGGGCCATCGAGCTGTGGGTCATTAAGCTTTTGCTTTCTAATGACAAATCAGTGAGAAATGGGGCCTGACTCAGCTCATCCCATCTATCCAGGGGTTCTGTGGCCCTTGGTGGGGAAGGTGGAGGGGCTGGGAGATGCTCCCACAGCTTGATTCCTCCTGCTTTGCAGGGCAGGAAGAGGGAATGTTGTGTGTTGGAAAGTTCTGGGGTGTCTGTACCACTAATCCAGTCTGCCCATGGAGTCTGGCATCCCCCCTGCTCCAGGCAAAATCCAAACAGTGGGTGCTGTGCCCCCCAAGCCCCCCCAAGGTCCTGGCAGGGCTGGATGGGGTGTGGGACACACGGAGCTGGTCTGAGCCTGCAGCTTCTCTGCGACACAAACCCCACAGTGTCTCATTTTTTCCCTGGCAATCTCGTGTTTCCTGTGTCACTCTGGAGCAGGGAGGGGGCAGGACCTGCTCCATGGTCTGCCCTGGGTGCTCCAGCAGGGTTTGGATTCTGCTGGAGATGGGAGAGCCCGGGAGAGCCCGGCCGGCCATGGGGGTGTGTCTTGGCTCCTCCAAACGTTCTAAAATCCTTGGCAGCCTTTCCTGAGAGGTGTTTCCGGGCCCAGCTGGACTGGGAGGCAGGGCTGGGAGGTCTGGAGGGGCAGGAGCACGGGAGGTCCTTGTCCGTGGGGGTGCCTGTGCCGGGTTCACGGGCTCGTTCCCGCCACGCTTCCAGCTCTGCTTCCCGGATTTATCCCGGCGTGTGGGAGCAGGGTGGGGTCTGCAGAGTCCTGCCTCGTGGAGCCAGCCCAGCTCCAGGAGAGCTCCAGGAGGGCTGGGCATGGCTGTGTGTCCGTCCTGGTGGCGTGAGAGCCCCCGGTGACCTTTTCACTGCAGTGACAACGTGAGACCTGCAGAGCTCAGGGGGAGCTCCAGGGAGGTGAATCCCTGGGAAACAGGGCTCTGCATCCAGCCCCTTACGGCTCTTTTCTCCCCAGAAGGGGGGCCAGGTCCCCATGGGGGGTGGAGGGGGGCTCAGGGTGTCTCTCTGCACTTCTGCTCCCCCCTGCTATGGAAATGGGGTGGGGTTGTGGCTGCCGGGCCCCGTTTCCTTCCCCCTCGGAGCTGTCACGTCCCTGGTTGGGTTTCAGCCTCTGCAGAAGCTGCTTCTGCTTCTGGGTGACCTGGTGGGAGCAGAGTCCTGCCAGGAGCAGCAGGGCCAGCAGCCCCCAGAGCTGAGGGCTGGGCAGCACATCTGGGCTGGGCAGCACATCTGGGCTAGAGCTGGGAGCTCCAGCCTTAAAACTGTATTAAAAAGGAAAAAAAAGGCGAAGTAAAGCCACAACTTTTGGGCTCCTGGCTGTGCTGGGAGGCAGTGCTGGTGTCAGGGGCTGGCAGAGAGACAGAAGGACAGCCTGTGCTTCACCAGCCTCCACCCTCCACGCTCTGGTTCCAGGCCTTTTCCTTCCCAGAGGTGGCTGAACATCCCCTGGCTGGAAGTGCCTTTTTGGGGCTGTGGGTCACTGGATCCCATGGTCCAGCTGCTCCTGGCAGCCCACAGGGAACTAGGAGCAAACCCGAGTGACCCCAACCCCTGCTGAAAGGGAAAGAAGCCCTGGGGGCTCGGGGGGAGTTGGTTTTGTCTTCCAGCTCTTGGAAAATCCCTGTTTTGCCATTCCTGGGTACCCTGGGGGGATCTCCTGGGTGAGGCAAAGCCCCTGTTAGGTGCTGCTGCCTCCCCTGAAGCCCGTGGGTCACGGTGAGGGGCTGTGGGTGGATCCAGCTGCTGGATCCAGCTGTGCTCTCCGCCCTTCCCCTCTGTTTGAACCCAGTTTTTCATTCTTTGTCCCCAGATTCGCTACAAGGAGGAGTTTGAGAAGAACAAGGGCAAAGGCTTCAGCGTGGTGGCCGACACCCCGGAGCTGCAGAGGATCAAAAAGACTCAGGATCAGATCAGCAACGTGAGTGGCTCCCGATCCCTGCTGTGCCCTTGCCGTGACCTTCCCGGGGCTGGGGGGGCTGGGGGGGCTCTGCTGTGCAACCAGGAGGGGACCACTGGCTGTGACAGCTGCTGAGGGACAGCCTGGCAGCCTGAAAGCCTGGCAGCTTTGTTTTCCTGGGCATCCTGTGACCCTCCTGTGCCTCCCCCTGCTCCTCCGAGCTGCTGGATCCTGCAGCTGCATCCAGAGGGGTGTCCAAGATGCTCCATGTTGACTGTGAAAAGTGGGAAGGGAGCAGCAGAATGTGGGGTTTTGCAGGGGAGCAGATCCCAGGGGCACATCCATCCCCCCCTGGTTGTCACTGGGACCCCTCAGCACTTGGGATCCTGGAACACCCTGAGCTGGGAGGGACCCACAGGGATCATCCCTTCCAACTCCTGGCCCTGCACAGGGGGGCTCTGTCCCTCTCCTGCTCCCTCTGGCTTGTGTGGGGGGGGATGGCTGGGGATGCAGGAGCGTTGCCATGGTGATGGGGGAGGATGCACAGGCACAGTAAACAGGGGGATGCACAGGGGGATGCACAGGGGGATGCACAGGAGGATGCACAGGAGGATGCACAGGGGGATTTACAGGAGGATGCACAGGGGGATGCACAGGAGGACACACGTCCAGCTGCAGCACCAGGAGCGGGGTGTGGCTGTCCCTGCCCCAAATCCCCCTGGGCTCCCTCTGTCCTCCCCCCAGCAGAGCACAGGGAGACCATTAACCTTTGGCTGCTGGTGAAAGTCATGCCTGTTCCTCACCAAAGCTGTTGGGAAGGGAAAGGGCTGGATTCTCCCTGCCTGCTCAACCCTTTCCATGAGAAACCTCTCTGGGGGCTCCACGAGCTCGTGGTGTCTGTGAGCTCCTCTCCTGCCCCTGGCTCTGCACCCTGGGCTGCTCTGGCTTTTCTATCCATGAGAATCCCTGCCCTGGGGACAGAATCCCTCTGTGGGAGCTGCTGGGGTGGCCAGGGAAGGGGGCTGGGCTCGCTGGAATGCAGGGAGAGGGAGGGGGGTGCCTGTGCCCCGGGGGGGTCATTTCATGCCCCCTCACACACCCCCAAGAAGCCCCAGCAGGGCAGGAGGGGGATGTTTATTCCCTCTCCTTCTGCTCCCTTCTCCCAGTTCCTTGGCAAACGCTGCTCTCTCCTCAGGGAGCTGTGGGCTGTTGCTGACCCACCAAACCCCAGGACAGAGAGGCTGGGCAAGGCTTGGGAAGGGGACCTGGCTGGAAGGTTTTCCCTGGGGCAGCTTCTCCGTGGGCTCCGAGCTGGCAGGAGCCGAGCTCAGCTTCCCTGCCGTGCAAGGGGCTGTGTTTGGGCAGAAGGTGGGGAGGTCTGGGGGCACTAAACCACCCAGCAGAGAGCTGGGCCCGGCCCTGGTCCCTCTGCTCAGCCCCCTCACCCTCTGCCAGCCACGGGCACAGTTGGCAGCAGCTTCCCCGGCGTCCCTGCCAGCCCGGGGTGGCCGTGACCCACTTACTGAAGACACAGAGACAAACCCTGTCCCTGCAGGAGCCTGTCTGAGCCTCAGCACTGCCCTGCCAGGGCAGCAACAGGGGCAGGAAAGGGGGTCCCAGCACGGCCGCGCCCCAAACTGCCCTCAGTGAAGGTGGGGAAACCCCCCTGGGAACGGAGCTGTACCCGTCCTGGAGGCTGTCCCTGTTCCTGAGGCTGTTCCTGAGGCTGTTCCTGAGGCTGTCCCCAGGTTCCCCGGGGTCCCCACACCACCCAGAGGAGTGGGGTGCTCCCCTCCAGGCCTTTTTCCCCTCCCAGAAGGGTGGCTCTGCTCCAGGCTCCTGCTGTGGTGCCCTTCAGGAAATCACAGTTTAACCAGGAGATGAACAGGCTCCAGGTGCTTCCCGGTGGGAATGCATTCATTAACACCAGGGGGGGGGAATTTTTACACTGGTGCCCCCGTGGCTGGGTTAACCCTTTCCTCCTGTGTCCCTGGCTGTGGGATGGGGGGGTTGCAGCTGGGGATTCCCAAAGGGGCTTTTGCTCCATGTTCCTGTGGATTGGGAGCATGGTCTTGCACCTCATCCTGAAAAATTTCCATATATCCCACTGGTAGGACCCAGGAACCTCCTCCTTTCCATTCCACAAACCTGAGCAAGTGTCCCTGTGCTCTGGGGGGGAAGAAGCCCCCCTGGGACTGCCAGGGAGGGTGGGAGTGGCTGATGCTGAATCCTTGGTCTCAAAAAGGAATGAGCTGGGATGAGATGAAGGCTCAAAGAATAATGGAATCATTCAGGCTGGAAAAACCCTCAAAGCTCGTGGAGTCCAGCCATTAACCAGCACTGCCATGTCACCACTAAACCCTGTCCCCAAGTGCCACATCCACATGTTTTTAGCACTTCCAGTGCTGGTGACTCCTGTTCCAGTGCCTGCCCACCCTTCCCATGAAGAAATTTCCCCTGATATCTGATCTCAACCTCCCGTGGCCCAATTTGAGGCCGTTTCCTCTCACCCCGTTGCCTGTTCACTGCGAGGAGCTGCTGCCAGGGCCGGGCTGGGTGAGGCCTGAGCTCTCCCTCCTCTGCCACCCCTGCAGATCAAATACCACGAGGAGTTCGAGCGGAGCAGGATGGGCCCCAGCCCCAGCGAGGGCTCGGAGCCGGAGCGCAGGAATTCCCAGGAGAGCTCCGGGTACCGGAGACCCGCCGAGCAGCAGCACCAGCCGTCCCACCACGTCCAGCCCACCAACCCAGGTGAGGCCCGGGGCAGGGGGGGCAGCCAGGGCTCTGTGAGGGGCTTTGCTGTGCCCCCCATGTCCCACCTCACGTCCTTCCCCCCGCAGTGTACCAGCAGCAGCCGCCGTCCCAGTCCTACGGATACAAGGAGCCGGCGGCTCCGGCCTCGACACAGCGCAGTGCCCCGTCTGCAGGGGGGGTGAGTACAGCCCAGAGCAGCCCCCCAGCACCAGCCCCCTGCTTCCCACCCCCGGGGGGGTTCGTTCTGAGTCACAGAATCACAGTCAGCCAGGTTGGAAAAGACCTCTGAGATCATCCAGTCCAGCCCGTGAGCCAACAGCACCCTGTCACCCAGACCGTGGCACTGATGCCACATCCAGGCTCTGCTCAAACACCTCCAGGGACTGGTGACCCCACCACCTCCCTGGGCAGCCCATTCCAATGCCCAGTGTCCCATTCCAGTGCCCAGTCACTCTCTCTGTGAAGAACTTCTTCCCAATGTCCACCCTAAACCTCCCCTGGTGCAGCTTAAGATCCTCCTGTCCTAGTTCTGGTGCCCTGGGAGCAGAGCCTGATCCCCCCCTGGGTCCCCCCTCCTGTTAGGGAGTTATAGAGAGTGAGAAGGTCCCCCCTGAGCCTCCTTTTCTCCAGGCTGAGCCCCCCAGCTCCCTCAGCTGCTCCTCACAGGATTTGTGCTCCAGCCCCTCCATGTCCTTCCCGAACTGAGGGCTCAGAGCTGGGCACAGCACTCGAGGTGTGGCCTCACCAGTGCCCAGCACAGGGGCAGAATCACCTCCCTGCTCCTGCTGGGCCACGCTATTCCCGATCCAGGCCAGGATCCATTGGCCTCCTTGGCCACCCGGGCACCCCTGGCTTGTGTCCAGCTGCTGTCACCAGCACCCCCAGCTCCCTTTCTCTCCACTCTGCAGGGGGGTTGTTGTGGCCAAAGTGCAGCCCCCGGCACTTGGCCTTGTAGAATCCCCCAGAGCTCTGCCTGCTGCCCACCCCTGCGCCGGGGGGAGCCCTTGGGAAGGGGCCGAGCACTCGGGTCTGCGCCAGCATTCTCGGATAACCCCCGGGATCGGGATCAGGAATGGGATCGGGCACACCCCTTGTCCCGGGGCAGGGCAGGGCACCAGATCAGGGTCTGCCACCACCCCAGAGCAGGGTCTGCCACCGCCCCAGAGCAGGGTCTGCCACCGCCCCCCGTGTCCCCACAGAAGCGTTTCCGCGCCGTCTACGACTACAACGCGGCGGACGAGGACGAGGTTTCCTTCCAGGACGGCGACACCATCATCAACGTGCAGCAGATCGACGACGGGTGGATGTACGGCACCGTGGAGCGCACGGGGGACACGGGCATGCTGCCCGCCAACTACGTGGAGGCCATCTGAGCCCTGAGGGGGGGGGAGGAAAGGGGGTCCAGCCCAGCCCCCAGCCCGGGGCTGTCCCCCCCCGGGGTGTGTGTGTGAGCCCCTCTGTCCCTGCTCCGTGTGCTCCGGTGCCTCCGGACGTCCCGGCTCCCGTGTCCGTGTGTCCGCAGCCGCCTCCGGGTTCTCCCGCCCCTTCAGCTCCTGTGTACAGGAGGGACTCTGTGCAGGGGGGGCAGGAGGGGCCGCAGCTCCCCTGCTCTCTGGGGCTCCCTCCTCTCCAGCCCCCCCGGGCGCTCCGGCCTTTCCTGGCCGGGGGGAGCAGCCGGAGTTGCCTCGATCCCAGAAAAGAGAGGGAGAGACCGTGTTAGGACCAAATTCCCCCCGCCCTGGCAGGGCTGGGCAGAGCTGCCCGTGCGGGTGAGCTGAGGGATGCTCATCCCCAGAGTGCCCTGGGCTGCAGGGATGGGCTGGAAGCCTCCACCTGCCCCGGCTCTGGCCCATCCCACTGCTCCTCCCGGCCCCTCTGCGCAGTTCCCGTTCAGTCTTTGCTCCCTTCAGTCCTCAAAACAGGAAAACATTCGCAGTTAAAATCTCAAACAAAGCCTTTGTCCTCGGGATCCCGAGGGGCTGCTCCAGGCAGCCCTGGGGGTGGCTCTGGGTGCTCCTGCCTTGGGCTCCAGCTGACCCTTTCCACCTCCTTGATTTCCCCTGGGCGAAGGAGCAGCTTTGGGGTTGCTCTGGCTCCAGGGTTGGAGTTGGGCTGAGCCCCCCCTGCAGCTCCAGCTCCCCCTGACCGGGGTCTGGGTGTCCCCTGGAAGCCTCTTCCTTGCAGCACTGGCCGCTCCCCAAATTCACCCCGAACCTTCCTGCTTTTCTCTTGCTGCTGCCACCGGGTTTTTGGGACCCTCCTGAGCCCCCCACCTGCTGGGAGGATGGTGTGGGGAGCCAGCAGGATCAGCCCCTCTCCCTGTGCCTCCTCTGAGCCGGGTGTGAGGGATCCTCCCCCTCTGGCACCACACTGGGACAGACCTGGGTGAGTGTCCCCCTCCAGCACCCTGCTCTGGAGTGACTGGGCACCCTGAGCCACCCTGAGCCTTCCCAGCCATGGTGGCAGCTTTTGGGACCACCCCTGACTTGGAATCATGTCATGGACCAAAATCTCCGGGCACATCCCTGTCCCCTTCTCCTCTGGGCTCTCAAAGTGCCGGAGCAGGTCAGGGTGGGGATAACTGGAAGCCTGTGTGAGGAGGGAGGAGTGGGACACTCCTCTCCTGGGGCACAGGAGCAGGACGAGGGGACAGTGGTGTCCCCTTGCCGGGCTGCACCAGGACATTCCAGGGGGACAGTGCTGCCTTTGCTATTCCCAAAGGAAAAGAGGGAATACAGGGACCAAAGTGGCCGAGCTGAGACATTCCCTGGCCCTGTTTGGGGCCGTGTCCCTGCCTCCTGCTTGTGCAGTCCCCTTCCTCAGAGCACGGGGGCTGCAGGGCTGGGATTGGGATGGTTGGGATAACTGGGATCAGGGGCTGCTGGAGCAAGGAGGGGGTCCCTGGCAGGGTGGAGACCCCCTGGGAGGGCCTGAGCCAGGGAAAGGGACTCCTGGCTCCTTCCCCAGCCGGCTGTGATGGGATGGGGGAGAGTGCCAGGGATTTTTGGGCCCCCGGGAGGGGCTGTCCGGGATTTTGGTGCTAAAACAAGTGAGCACAAGAGCAGGGAGGGGGTGGGGGACCCACATCCCCCTGCCAATCCTCTTCTTAATCACCTTCTTGTCTGGGAATGGGGGGGGGGGAGTATCAATGTGAATAAACCGTTTTTTAATGGACCAAATAACACAGGCAATTCCGTTTTGGGATACAGACCTTTTTTTAATGCTACCTTGAGACCATTGTCCCTAATCCTCCCCCCTGCCCTTCCCTGGCCCCTCCTCTCCCCCCCCCCTCCGTGGGAAAACAAACCTCTTACTGCTTCATTTCTGCCTTTTTCTCTCAACTTATGCACTTTTTTGCCTTTTTTTCATAGCCGAAAAGCACCTAAACCTGTATTTAAAAAGGAAAAAAATAAATGAGTAAATAAAATAGTAAAAAAAAAAAAAAAAAGGAAAGAAAGAAAAGAAAGGAAAAAAATGAGAAAAGCTGAGTTGCTTCTCATCACGTGTAAAATAGCCCCTTGTCCATCCCCAGCTTCCCTGGTTGCGTCTCAGTGCTGAGCTTAGAACGTGTTTTCTTCGGGATCCGTCGCTTGATTGGGGTTTGTCCTCGTGTCCTCCTTCCCCGTGGGCTTGAGCACCCACCAGTAAAACATGTGATTTGGCCTTTTTTTTTTTTTTTTTTTTGTCCCAAACCATCGAGTGGAACAATCCAACCCCGTCCTCTTCCCGGTTTACTCGGATGAAAAAAAAAAGAATAAAAGTATAATTTTTACCTGCTGATTGTGCTGCCTTTTGGCTGCGGTCGCTTTTCCTGCTTCCCTGGGGCACAAGGTGGGGATTTGTGGGACTTAGGGGAGGCTGCCAGAGCTGGATCATCGTCTGGCCTGGCTGCCCTGGGGGTGGGAAGCACTGGCATCCCTGGGGATCCACCTGGGATGCAGCTCCTTGGCTCGTCCCTGCTGCCACCTGGTTCCACGGAGCCCTGGGAATTCAGCCTCTCCAGGTGGGATTTTCAGCAGTGAGGAAAAAAAAAATCGGGAAGGTGTGTGGAGGAGGAGGAGGAGGGTGTTATTTGGGAACAGCAGCAGCCAAAAAAACCCAAGGGAAATAAAGCAGCTCCTTGTGTGTGGCCCCGAAGGCAGAGGATGGGGTGGCACTCCAGGAGCACCAGGCTGGAAGGTGAGTTTGGAGCAGTCCTGGTGAGCCTTGGCCATGGCCAATTTTCCTCCTCTCTCCATGGGATGGGCCCGTTCCCAGCTGCAAACGGGGGTCACCTCACAGCGAGCACCCCCTGAACTGGGAAGTTCGGGAAGGAAGGAGCAGGGACTGAGCGACAACTCCCAGCCAGGGCTGGCATCGGGCCCCCAGGGCTGAGCTGGGGCTGCCCGCCGGCGTTTATCCCTTTATTTCCCTGCTGGAAAGCGGCTCCATCAGCTCCGGCATCATCTCTCCATCCTGAGCCAGCCGTGCTGGGCTGGGAGGGGAGGGCGCAGCTGGATCCCAGAATCCCCGTCTGAGCCACCGCAGGGAGCCCGGCAGCCCCTTCCCGACGCCTCCTCCCTCCTCCCTCACCATGCTGGACATTTTCATCCTGATGTTCTTCGCCATCATCGGCCTCGTGATCCTCTCCTACATCATTTACATGCTCTAGGGAGGCGCCGGGGGGGGAGATGCGGCTCAGCACCAGCCCCGCAGCCCGAGCGCCGTCCAGGTGAGCTCCTTGTCCCGGTTCCTGGGGAGGAACGTGCTCGGGGAAGGGGGAGAGGGGTCGGGTTGGGGTTAATTCCCTTGTCTTCGGCTGCCCGGGCTGGAAGGAGGGCACGGGGCGGGGGGGATTTTATAAACCAGGCCGCTCGTCCCCGGCCGTTTTGCGGCCGCTGGTTTCTCCCGGCGGGATTCGCCGGCCCCTTCCCACCTGGAAAAGCCGCTGGGAGCAGCAGGAGCTCGCGGGTTTTGTTCCCGGGAGGGAGAGGAACGAAGCAGCGAGGAGGGATCCCGGCTGCGTCATCGCCGGGGAGGCAAAGGGGGGGTTCCCCGGCGCCAAGGGGGGGCTGGGGCTGCTCCCTGCGCTCCCACATCCTCTGCCTCCACCATCCCGCTGTCTCCCGCAGCTCCAGGCCCAGCTCAGACCAGCCTGTCCTTTCTCTTCCGCAGCCTCTGCCCGGTCCGTGTCCCTCGGAGCCTTCTGGAAGGGCGTTAACCCCTGCGAGCCCAGCGCGGAGCACGGAGGGGCCGGGGGGGGAATGGGGAGGGGGCTGCGAGGAGACACCCCCCTGCCGGGACCTGGGTTGTCCCGGGGGGACAGGAAGGGTCCTGCCCCCCCCCCCCTTGGGATGAGCCCGTCTGAAGTTGGTCATCTGGGTTTCATTTTAGGAGAGCACTTCTATTTTTAATGAAAAATAAAGTGGGATGAAACGGAATAAAGAGGAACGGCACGGGAGAGGGGATGTGGCTGCTGGTGTTGAATGCTGGAAGGCACCCCCTGCACCCACGGGGATGGGGGGCACGTGGCTCCCTGGGGCAAATCCAGCCTCTGTGGGGAGATCCACGAGCCCTGGGAATGGTGAGAGATTGGAAAACCGGGATGAGACACCCCCGTGTCCCCCAGCACGAGCAGCAGCCCCTGGGGAGGGGTCTCTGATCCAGTTGGGGGGGTCCCAACCAGGCTCTTCCCTGCCTGGATGGTGCCCAAGTGTCTGTGCCCACCCTCCCCCAGGTCCCTCTGTGGTTTTGGGGGAGCTCCTGGAGGTCCTGGTTAATCTCAGTGTAGACAAAGGAACATTTTTAACACGATGGAAATTTCTGTGGGATGGAAAGAACATTTCAGGGCCTCATTTCCCCCTTTTTTTTTTTTTTTTTTGAGAGGCCTGGGGAGGTATTTGGAGGATTTTTCCTGTCCTTTGATGAAACCCTGCCTCAATCCCTGCCCTCACACAGCCACACACGTGCAATGAATCAAAGTTTCACCCTCCCAGAAGGCAAAGTTTTCTTATGCCTGCTGTCTCCCAGGGAGATATATTTTTTTTTTTTAAGCCACAAACACCTGAAATATCCACAATGGGAAAAGCTACTCGTGTCCCTTTAGCCGACCATGGAACCCCCACACAAGTGGGTGGGAGAGAACAGGACCCAGGGAGAGCAGGGGGCTGGAATCTGGTGTGACTTCAAGGAGACTGTGTTCCCAGGAAAAAAAAAAAAGAGGGATTTCAGAGCCTGGGAATGCTGGATGAGTACTTGACACTGCAATTTCCTGTCAGTGAAACTCCGGAGAGGAACCCAAAGCCGGGTGGTTTTGCTCCCGAAAAATCCCCCGTCCCAGGGCGCTCCCTCCCCTCCCCCCCAGCCCCAAATACAGCCGGAAATCGGGAGCCTGGAATATTCCGGGAGGAATTTCTTCAGGCGTTAAGTCATGTTCTCAATAACCTCCCCCCTCCCGGGGCTGCGCCTGCTGCCAACATCTGCAGCGAGCAGGGGAGGAATGCGCGGAATGGCAGCTCAGCTGAGTGTGAAGGCAGGAACAACCCCTGTCTCTGACTCCGGGGGCTCCTCTCCCCTTACAAACCCTCCAGCAACGTGGAGCGGGCCCTCCTCCCGCCCCACACCCGCCAGCTCCCGCCTGGAAGGTGCAGGGACCCGTTCCAGAGGCTGCGGGGTTGGGAAGGGGCCGAGGTGGGTTTTGCAGAGGGACAAACGGCCTGGGGCAGAGGGAGGTGCTGCTCCGGGGCTGGGGATGCAGCGAGGTCCGGCTTTTATCCACCCCCCCAGCAGCAGGTAAAGTTTGGCAGCAGAAGGAAGAGCAGCGTTCTCTCAGTTCTCTCAGGGATCCCCGGCCCAGCCCCTCTGGTGCTGCCGAGGTTCCCCCCCGGGCCCCACTCGGTGTTTAACCGGGAGAGCTGATCCAGGGGGATGCTGGAAAAGGAGGCTGCAAGGGGGGGTGTCTTATTCCAAACCGGGAAACTTGGGGAAGTAAAACAGAACCCCAGGACAGGCTGAGTGGGAAGGGACCCACCAGGATCATCCAAGTCCTGCTCTCGACCCTGCAGGTCCCAAATATCAGTGGGAGGGGTTTGAGCTTCGATCCTTTGGGAGGGAGAGGGGATGTGGCTGCTGGTGTTGAATACTGGAATGCACCCCCTGCACCCACGGGGATGGGGGGCACGTGGCTCCCTGGGGCAAATCCAGCCTCTGTGGGGAGATCCACGAGCCCTGGGAATGGTGAGAGACTGGAAAACCGGGATGAGACACCTCCGTGTCCCCCAGCACAAGAGGCAGCCCCTGGGGAGGGGTCTCTGATCCAGGTGAGGGGTGGTCCCAACCAGGCTCTTCCCTGCCCGGGTGGTGCCTTTGGGAGGGAGAGCCGTTGTTTGACGGGAATGTTGCAAAAACCAACGCCAGACACTCTCCGGGCTCTTGTGCAGCCCCTACCAATTAATAATGCCATCAATAATTCCCGGCGGGGCAGCCGCATCCAGCTGGCACGCCCGGAGGATCCGCTGCTCGTGCCGGCAGCGCTGGCATTTCATCCCTCCGCTGATCCCTGGGCTGCCCGGGAATCAAAGAGCTCCCTTTTCCCGTGTGGCTGCACTCGCACAATGCCGGCCCTTGTGCCGGGCTGGAATTCACGGCCCCTTCCTTGTCCCCGGCCCAGGGGCTGGCGGGGGGACGCGGCTCACAACGGGCCCGGGCTCTGCTCCATCCCGCTGCCTTCCATCTGCCGGCATTATTTCTGGGGAGCGATTCCCGAGGATGAAGGGAGGCAGAGCCAAGGACCCGCAGGATTGAGCCCCGGCGGCTTCTTGGCTGCGTTTTCCCGTCGCTGTTCTCGCTCCGGGTCTGTTTTCTCCTCGCGTTTCGGGCTCGTGGGGATCAGTCCGGACACGTTCGGTTCCTCTGGAGGAGAGGAGGAGAGGAACGAGAGGCCGGAGTTTTTCTTTTCCCTCAGAAATCACGCGGAGCTGCAGCGCGTTCCCAAAAAATCACCTTCGGAGAGCGAGGGGAAAGGGGCGTTCCCAGGGTTTTCCGGCAGGGAAGGTTTCACCTCTGCCACCTGCCGGCACCTGCGAGGATCCCGCCTGGAATTGTGCACTCAGCAAACGCGGGAGAATTCCTAACAAACAAACAAACAAACAAAACTTCCAAGCGAATCATTCCGGCTCGTTCCCGGCGGAATCAGGTGGGGGCAGCTGAGATAAATCGCTCCCTCTTCAGCTGTTCTGACGCTTCCAGAGCCGAACGTGGCTCCCCTTCCAGCCAAACCCCGGTCCCGAAGGAAGACTGAAACCTTCGGGAAGGGATTATCGGGGCGGAGAAAGCGGCTCTTTAGCGACCTGAAGGAAACAGCCCCGTCGGAAACAGCCCCCGGACAGTAAGTGCTTTTTATTCCCATCACGTGCTTTTGTTTTGAAGGCAACAGAGCAGAAAATCCAACCCCTTTCTCAAGCAGGAAACGTTTATACATTTAATGAACCAGTGACTTAATTTAATGTGCATTTAACGGGTGTCTTCAACTTGGCAAAGTCCTGTGGAGGCCAAAACACTACAACAGTTGTTACCTGGGGCAAGGGGGAGGGATTTGGGAGTTCCTTCTGCTTTATTAAAACCCGGAGGTTGAGGGGGGGAAAAAAATGCCTTGCTTGGTCAAAGCACTTGAACTGCTTTCAGGAATCATGTCTGGCTGTGGCTGAGCATCCAAAGTCAGGAATGTTTCTGCCACAGAACCTCTGAGTCAGTGAGAGAGGCCCTGGCAAGCTGGAGAAATGTAGCTGTGCTCCTCTGACCCCATCCATCTCTTTCTCCTCGGGTTCCCGAGAGAAAACACATTTTAAAGAGCAACATGTTTTGGGTTCTGAACTAAGATAACATTCCTCAGTTGGTGTCTGAGAATGGAAACCATGTAATTTTTATTGTGTGTGCAGACATGCACAGTGGGAAAAGAATGAGGTTCGTGTTCCCAAGGGAGAGGCCTCAGGCTGCTTCCCTGGAGAAGCAGAGCTCAAGGAACCCCACAGTGGAGTCCCCAAAAGCTCCTGGAGCTCCTTCAGCTGGACTGACATGGATGGTCCCAACTTCTGCCACTCCAGCTGGAATGGGAATGGAAGAAATAACTGGGCACTTCTTTGCAAATGTTCAAAACCAAACCCAGGAGCCAGAGCCTGCAGAGCTCAGGTGGTGTTGGGGCTGCTCCTCATGGCCAGGAACAGGATTTCCTTGTGGAAGTTTGCCTGGGCGTTCACCAGGTGGAACAAATTCAGGAAGGTGTTGTCCTCCTCGTCGTGCCCCCCTGGCAGGGGAAAGGAAACCATGGAACATGGTCAGTGGAACCAAACCAGTCAGTTAATCCCTCAGGGGGGATGTCCCTCAGCAGAGCCAGGCAGCAGCTTCACCTCAGCTCTGTGCTGTGATTCATGATCCCGATGCCAGGACAGCTGGGAAGGGACACAGGAGAACTCTCTCCAAAATTCCTTCCCCAGCCTGCCCAAAGGCAACAAGAACAACTGTGTGTTGGGACAAAAACCTGTCAGAGCTGAGCAGGAGGTTTGGGCACAGCCCAAAGGGACCTCGGGCCCAGGATGGGGTTTAAAACACTGTTGGTGGCACCACCCCTGGCACCAGGAATCCCTCAGCAGGAGAAACCTGTTAAAATGAAGGTTTCTGCCCAATTATGGCACTCGATTGATTATTTGTGTTGCCCAGAGAAGCTGTGGCTGCCCCAGCCCTGGAAGTGTTCCAGGCCAGCTTGGAGCAACCTGGGCTAGTGGGAGGTGTCCCTTCCCATGGCAGGGGGTGGGACTAGAGGAGCTTTAAGGCCCTTCCAACCCAAACCGGTTGGGGATTCAATGCTTCTGTGGTTTTATGTCACCAAAACCCTTCAGGCTCTCTAGGATTGCTCTGCCTGGTGAGGGAGGGAAGGGCAGAGAGTTCCTCCATGCCATGGTCAGCCCCAGCTCCTGATCCAAGAGCTGCTCCAGGCCCAGAGGGCGAGTCTTACCAGCCAGCACTGCCTGCAGCATGTCCATGAGCATGTGGGCAAAGGTGTTCTCCAGGCACTGCAGGAAGTTGTTTCTCTCCCAGGGAGTGCTGAAAACCCTGCAGACCTTCTGCATCATTTTCACCACCCAGTCCATGCAGTAAAGGTCCTTCTCACACACCTGAGGGACACGGGAAAGGTCAAATCTGAGCATTAAATGTTGATTCTGCAGCGTTTGTGCCGCAACCTGGAAAATTGGGGGGGGTGTCAGGAGGGCACAGAGGTTGTTCTTGTGGGCAGGAAGGGACCCCTCAGCCTTTTGCTGGTGGTATTTCCCCTCAAGGACAGGCTTGGCAGCTTCCAGGGATGTGCTGGACAAGGATCAGAAGGTGGGAGAGCACCCAGATTTTTGCTGGGCTTTCTCCTGCTGTGTGGGAGCAGAGGGGGAAAGTCTGAGACAGCAGATTTGGGGGGTAGAGAGGCTCTGCTCAGCTGTACTCACCAAAGCCATGAAGACCACGAGCCTGGCCAGCTCCACAGCCCTGCCATTCACAGCCTTGCTGGCCATGAAGGTGAAGCAGATGTTGTTCCCACTGAGGAGGAGGAGCCGAGCGTTGTTCTCCATGAGCCATTCCTGGGGAACAACTTGGTGGTGGGAGAGAGAGAGAGAGAGGGGAGATTTCAGTCATCTTTGACCCAAAAGAGGAGCAGCAAAACCCCACAGGCAGTTCCTACCAGCTCCTCACTCTAACTGGTGATAAACTCTCCCCCAGCTGTCAGTGGAGCTGTTAATTGTGGCTTGGACAAACCCTGGGTTTTCAGCTTGGACAATTTTTCCTGAATGATTCGAGGCAAGGCTGGAGTTTTAAAGGTCTGTAGGGATTCTTAAATGATTTCCCCACAGGGAACAGGCAGCCTGAGTGTGACCCTGGGGTTCCCTCATCCCACCTCCTGCCTGCATTCTCGGGGTGAGGGCTTTTCCAGCCAGGCCAGAGCTACCACTGGGAGGAATTTTGCAGCCTGTTTGCACCCAGGTGTCTGAAACACCCCCGAGCTGGGTTTGGAGGACACATAATCCTGTGGATTAATGACAGAGGCAAAACCCACACCTGACAGCTCGTCCACGAGGCTGATAACATCATCTGCTGTCCATTCCCTGGCTTCTGTGTCATACAGCAGCTTAATTGCTTCAGCTAAACCCTTCAGACTGCTCTCATCTGTTGGTCCTTCTATCATTTTCTGCCACACCACGTGTCCTGAGGGAGACATTAATCACAACTGCCCCTAAGTGACGGGTTTTTTTCCAACAAAGGGAGTTGCTGGACTGAGCAGGGGAATCCAGGCAACACAGCTCAGGCTCTGTGACAGCCACGTTGTTGTCCCTCTGTCACTTTTGAGCAGATGTAAAGGGACCCAGGGTTAACAATTAAGGGAGGGAACACGTTTTCCCTCAGGGAAAGGGATGATGGTTTGAGGTGGGTTTGGGCTGCCTCTGCCCCAAGCAGGGGAGAAGAGGGGGACAAAGGTGTCATTTAATACCTTCACTTGAATTTTAACTCAGAAATATATGTATGTGTGTGTGTATATATATATATATATAAAAAATGAATATATTTTATGTATGACAGTGATGTCTGGTTGAGCAGAACCTTTTTCCTTGGCAACACAATTGTTTCAATGGCTTCCCACTGCCAGAGGGCAGGGTTAGGTGGGATATTGGGAAGAAACTCCTTCCCTGTGAGAGTGGGGAGGCCCTGGCACAGGTTGCCCAGAGAAGCTGTGGCTGCCCCTGGATCCCTGGAAGTGTCCAAGGCCAGGTTGGAGCAACCTGGGCTAATGGAAGGTGTCCCTGCCCATGGCAGGGGGTGGGACTGGATGAGCTTTGAGGCCCCTTCCAACACAAACTATTCTTTGATTCTAATACACTTACATTTTATTCGCATAAAAATTTGGGTTTCTGCTGCATCCTGCAAGGGAATCTCCTTGTCAGGGCCCCAAACTCTGAACACTGAGCCCCCCAGCTCCTCACCATCCAGAGAGGACACGGGCCCAAAGATGATGTAGAGCAGCCTGGCCTGGTTCACGATGGGCCAGGGCTTCAAAATGCGGGTGAGCCAAAAGGCAGAGTCGCTCCTGTGGATCCAGTGGTTGAGCAGGACCCTCCTGCAGTACAGCCTGATCCTCAGCTCCAGCTTCCTGGCACTGCCTGGGGCAGAAGGGGAGGAGATGTGGCAAATCTGTGAAGCCTTGATCAATGCAAATGGTCACTTTTTTTATAGGAAATCAAAGAGGGCAATAAATAGGGGCAGCAGGAGGAAGCTTGGCATGGCTGTGGTGGGTGAAGTGTTCCACAGAAACTCCCTGTTCTGTGCTGGGCAACGGGAGGGTTTCTGGAGAGGCCTGTGCCACCTCAGTGCTGGGGTTCAGAAATACTAAACCTCACTTTTTACTGCAGCATTTTATTCCCAGACTGGTTCCTTTCCCACTGGTGGACAGCAGGAAAGATTCAAATCCCTGCTTTTGCTGTCGATGTACAGACACACAACCTGTGCTTTGGACTGGTGATGGGACGATTCAGGAAACCCCAAAGGCCTCTCAAGACAACTCTCCTCACTGCAGGAGCACTCAGCTTTGGTTTTGGTGAAGAAAAAACTAGCTGTGCTCGTTGATGTGAAGGCCAAGAACCCACTTCAGGATGCCCAGAGAGCCAACAGAATGTACATGGGGGTCAGGAACCGATTGGTGCCACAAGGCTGAGCTGAGCTAAACTCCTCTCAGTTCCAGGAATCAAGACCCATTTCCTGCTTTCCCTGTGCTGGCCCATTTTGGTCCTTCAGGCCTCTTGGCTGCTCTGATTTACCTGCTCTGCTGCTGACAACTGTCTGCACTTTCCTGGCCAAACTGCTCAGCTCCCAGAGGAAGTTAAAGACCCGGTGGCACTCGAGTTCATCCCAGCCTGCTGTCAGGATCTGGAGGGGACAGAAGGAATGGGGTGAAAAGGAGTGGACTGAGCAGAGATTTAGATCCCAGTGCCAGTCCTCAGAGCAGAGAAACACAATCTGTGCTGCAGCTCCCCCTCCTCAGGTTGCTGCACAGGTTGTGCTTCAGCCCAGTGACTCCTGGAATCAAAAGCTGCTCGTGGTATTCCAAGATTTTTGAACCTTATGTGGGAATTTGCTTCAAAGACAAATGACCCCACACAAATAATCATCTGTTCTTCTTCAAATTTTAAATTTTAATATATATATTTTTTTTAAAATTCATTTTAAGCTACCACAGGTGAACAGAACTGTTCTGGCCTGTGGTGTGTTGAGCCATTTCCTTCAAAACTGAAGCACCTCTGCTCCTGGATTGGGAATTTGAAGCTGTGCAATGAAATGCTGCCCTTCTCCCATGTCTCCTTAGACAATAAACTGCTAATCAAAATCCTGACTGCTTGGGACTGAAATCCAGGCCAAGGAATTCTCAAGAGTCAAATCAGCAGCTTTCACCACCAGAGAGGAAATTCAGAGAACTGTGTGAATAAATACCATCCCCCTACACCCCCAGACCAGCTCATGCTCTAAAAAATCTTGCAAAGCACAGATTGATTTAGAAAACTACCTTAATTTTCTTCTATATTTGTGGTACTTGCCTGGTCTCTATAAGGATACTGTACCTGTAAAAACACCCCGTAGCACTTTAACCCCAGGCAGTGCAAAGGGCTGGCACAACCACTGAGCTTAAAACAGGAAACCTGCAAGTGCAAACACCAGGGATTTATTTATCTTAGCTGGCCATAATCGTTGGGACTGCAAATCCTCTGTGCTCCTCCTGTGCCTCAACACTGACCAGGGAGGTTCAGGAGATTCCTTGTGGCGGAAGGAAACAAGTTATGGTTTAGCAACAAGTCATAACTGTGCTCACAGGGGTGTGCAAAAGGCCTCTGGGAGGAGAAACCTTTGTTTTCAGGGGGTAAAATTTTTGTGAAGAGGATTCCCAGTGGTCCACAAGCTGATGGAAAGGTGAGAACCACTGATGTTGGAATGTGAGGTGTGGGCAGAACAGCCTCGTGTGCAGCACACTGGCTTTTGCTGTTGTTGATGTAAAGAGACTGATTTCAAACCAATACACTGGTTTTTACATTAATACTGACCAGAGAGGTCCAGGAGATTCCTTGTGGCGGAAGGAAACGAGTTATGGTTTAGCAATAAGTCAAAACTGTGCTCACATGGGTGTTCAAAAGGCCTCTGGGAGGAGAAACCTTTGTTTTCAGGGAGTAAAAATTCCCTGGCTTTTGCTGTTGTTAGTGTGAAGAGGCTGATTTCAAACCAACACACTGATTTTTGCAGGGGTGACAAACTCCAGCAAAGGGACTGCAAAATCCAGCAAGGAATTGTCTTGCAGGGGTGGTGCTCTGAGTGCAAAGGAGAGTGAGAAACAGCAGTGGAGGGAAGGTGGGAGGACTTACTTCTGAGAGTACCTTGTGTACGTACTTCAGCCTGTCCCTGGTGGGCAGCAGCAACGTGCACCTCTTCAACAGCAGCCCTGGGACAGGGGGGGGAAACAGGTACAGCTGGGGGGAAACTGTCACAGCAACTTGTTTGTGGTGTTGTTTAAAGCCCCTGCTGCTCCCAGCTGAACTATCAAAACCACTGCACTGGGCTGGGAGTTACAGCTGCTCAAAGTGTTGGGAAGCTCTTTGTTGCCCCTCAGCCCCCCGGGCCCTGTGGAATGCTGGATTTCCCCTCACAGCTCGGGAAGCTGAGCTTCCAAAGGTGGTTTTTCAGGAGAGCCACAGGAAAAAGCAAATATTCTGAACTGTGTTGGTGTAGAACGTTGCTGGGAGGGAAATCTGTTTTCCTGCCCAGGGTATGTTTGGGATGGCAGAGCCTGGAGTGAGTCGTTGTGGGGAACAGCTGGTTGTGGAGTGGAGTTTTTTCTGCACTCCTGATGGAAACTGGGTGAACAGCTTCCACCAGGGTAAAAAATATATATATATTGGTTGTTAATTAGTCAAGGGATCCACGGAAAAGCATGTAGGTTTTTTGGGGGGGAAGGATACTTTTCTCCTGAATTTTGCCTCCTGAAAACACATCATTTTATGAATTTCCCATGGTTCTGAGCTGACCCCTAACCTTCTTTAGAAGCAGTTCCTGCAGCACAGCCATCATTTATTCATCGGCCTCAGACATGACCCAAAGCTCAGTCAAGTCGATTTTTTTCCCCTCCAGGCCAGACTTTTGGAGGGGAATTCCCCAAGGAGCAGCTGCTGGGATGACACAGCTGCACGTCAGGGTGTGAGGGAAAAACAGGCTCAAGCAAAAGGCACTTTTTTTTTTTTTCCACTCCAGTTTTTCCTGCTGCAAAGCAAATATTGATTTTTGCACCTGACCTTCACAAAGCTGTTCCTGCTGGGCCCCAGGTATGGCCAAGGATTTTATATTTTTAATATGTCGAGTTTTACTGCCAGAGCTGCTGCAGGGGTGGGTTCACACCTACATTTAAAGGAGTTGCCATTTTGTGTGAGGTCACCACAAAGCCCAAACTAATTTTTGGTTTTGGTTTTTTTTTTTGTTTTTTAAAAAAAGGATTATAAGTTTTCAGGCTTCCTTTCAAAAAGAAAGCACTAAGATTGTTTTAAAAAGGCATTTTAAGATCCCCCCGAAATCTCCATGGTTTGCTTGGAGGAGACTTCAGGTCTAAATGAGTTTAACAGCTTTCCTTTACCAGGTATAATTTAACATCTTTAATGCCTTTATTTAATGTCTTGAGTTCAAACCCTGTTTATAATTCTCCACCTAACCATGGCATCACTTGATTTCTCTGTCCAACACATTTCTGTATCAGACAGGGACCAGTAAATACGGATCAAATGCTGTTTTAATTTCATTTGCTCCTCTGACAGGACAGTGTGGGATGAATCGGGACCGAATGAATTAGTGTTCTAAAAACCAGCAACAGTGTCACAAAGGGCAGCTGGTGCTGGTCCCTCCAGAATTAGGCTGGGCCTGAGTCCTGTGGCTGCATTTCCCAGCCTGAGGAATGTGAGCTGCTCCAAAGGGATGCCCGGAGGGGGGTTCTGAGCAGCCAAATTCCTCTGGCTGGCCGGGCCTGGGAGCCTCTTCCAGCCGTGGTGTCCAAACAAACTAAATCTGGAAACACCTCCAGCTGGGAGCTGCCCCTCTGCCGCCTCGCAGGGAGCCACAAACACACGGCAGGCAGGACAGACAGCGTTTTTTTTCCCCACAACTAAGAGGCTTTGGAGTGATTCCAGCAATCCCTCCCTCCAGCCCGTGGCGTTGCAGTGGGTTATTCGGCTCCGAGCTCAGAGGGAGCTGCACAAAAGGGGGTTTGGGGGCCGCGTTTTCTCGCTGCCTAAAGCAGAGGGGAGGCTTTTCAGCGGGCTCTGCCCTCACCTAGAGATTTGTAGTGCTCCAGGATGGAGGCTCCCTCCCTCCTGCCGGGGAGCTCCAGGTTGTGGAAGTCCTGCAGGAGGAGCCGGCGGGTCCCTGCCGAGGTGGAGATGTAATGAATCAGCTGCTGGCCGAGGCTTTTGGACACCATGCTCAGCGTGCTGATGTCCTTCACTGCAAAAGCAAAGCCCGGCACGCTCCTAAATCCTCAAATTCCAATCACGGGTCAAAAACTGCCCCCCCCCTCTCCCCTTCAAAAACAAACCGAGGAGTGAGATGGATAAATAAAACACAAATTAATTGCTGTGGATCTCCTCTGCCAGCAAGCAGAGGAGACAATTAGAAATGGAGACACCCAAGGAATGTTTTTTTCTACACCTCGTGGGCAAAAGCCGCTTCAAATGCTTCGTAGTTGTAACTTAAATTTTGATTTTATTTTTTTTTTAAAAGAATGACATGACAGCGTTTTGTTTTCAAAATGAAGGCTGAAACCTTATCATTCTTTTTTTTTTTTTTTAATAAGGTTTCAGCCTTAATTTTGAGCACAAAACACCGAGATTGTTTTAAAAGGTGTTTCAAGACACCTCAGAACCTCCATGGGTTGCTTAGAGTGGGAGATGTTGGGTCTAAACTTGAACTTTCAGCTGTTTTTTTCATAGGTAAAAGCTGAAAACTCAGAGAATAAGCCACGTAAAATGACTTTAACCAGCTGAAAGCTAAAGGGTAAGCCACAAAAAAATGACTTTAACCAGCTAAAAGCTAAAACATTTAAAATAATAACGGCTTTATAAATGAAAAAAAAAAAAAGCCATTTAAATTTTCAGATGTTGGGGTAATACCCTTCTGCTCAGGTTCTCACCTGAGAGATATTTCAGCACCATGTGGAAGATCTCTAAGGGCAGGGTCTGGAAGTGTCCCAGTGCTGACAGGGACTGGGAATCCGTGTCCAGGGTGTCCCAGCAGCCCCTGGAGCGGCGGCTCCGCCGGGGTTTGTGGCTGGGAATGGAGGCGTGGCTGCTCCCTGCACTGCAGCTCATGGTCCTGCTGCTCCCATAAATTCAACCTGGAGAGGAAAAAAAAAAGATTAAAGTCTTATTTTTCAGAGGAGAAAACTACCCGAAAATCAGGCTGAGAGGAAATGACTCCGTTGGAGTGAAAATCTTGTGGGTGTGGAGGATAAACTGAATTTAGTGCAAGGGAAGCGACTTCATAAATGAGTTTTTTTAGTGTGTAAATGATAATTTGATGTAGTGAAAGGTATAAATAATTTTAATGTCTGGGAGAATGGAGTATTCAGGGAGGAGGAGAAGATAAAAGCACGGGGGGACATCGTGGAGTGGGACATGGAAAAATGAGGAAAATGGTCCTAAAGAGGGAATTCCAGAGGAATTACACGTGGTGGTACAAGCTACAGTAATTAACAGCATTGTTTTAATTTGTTACACTAATTACTCGACAGGATGCTGAAGTTATAGGGCTGCTATTGAAATATCATGTTACTTGATTCCTTTAAGGGATAATTACTTATATGTGACCACAAAAAAAAAAAAAAAGATTGAAAGCAGCAAAGTGGTGCTTCAAACCTTTTTGTCCTGCAGCACTAAGTTGATACAGGGCCTAATTTAATGTAATGACTAAATGTGTGATAATAAAACTAAATTACACAGCACTGCTACGTGGAAAAAAAAATAAAAATGCAGTGACTCAGCCTTTCCCAAAATCAGGAGGGGAAATGAAAATGAGCTTTAAAGGATCGATAAATCGGATTATTTGATTTCCCTCCTGGGTTTTGGGTCTCTGGAACAGCTACACTTCCCACTGTTGGGCAACACTGGGAGTGAGGGACTCTCTGCCTCTGAAATTTTATTTTATAGCTGAGATTTTTCACACTGTTCCTTGATTCCAGCAGCTGAGGCTTTTGGGGGAATTGCCAAGGAGTGCTGCAGCATAATTACACAGGAGCTGGCAGCAGGGGCTGGAACATCCCTGGAACCAGCCCAAAGCTGCAGGGCGACATCCCAGTCCCCCTGAGTGGGAAATTCTCGGGGCAGAATAGACCTCATTGTTGGAGAGATTAAAAATTTACAAAATTGCAGGCCACGAGCTCCAAACACCCCTCCTGTTTACACAACAGAACTCACGCCCCGGCCAGACCCACAATATTCCAGGCAGGAAAAATTGCTACATCCACAATGGGAGCTCTGTTTGTGCTGGGAATGGGGAAGGAATCGGGGCATTTTTATTAAAAGTGGGGCCAACTGACTCCAGAGGAAGCTGGGATTGTGCATTTAAGGAAGTTTTACTTCCCTGGAAGCTGGTTTTGAATTTGGCTGAGGGATGTTTCCAGCTCCCTGAAGCAGCTGAAACTTTCACAAGGGCTCGGGGAGCAAATGGAGCTGCTGCTAAAATGAGTGTTTCTTTAGGATTTTACGAGAGAAAAATCGATTTAGCACCTTTAAGAACGACCGAGAAACCCTCTTGTGGATAAAGTTATGTGAAAAAACGTTTATCTTCTGAAAGCAAAGAAAAACTGAGGAATTTTGTACACAGAACGGTGGACTCAGGATAATTTAAATTCCTTGAGTGCAACATACAAAGCAGCTCATGTTTATAACAAGGCACCACTAAACTTGGCTAAATCTTGGTGCATATTTCTCATCCACGCTTTTAGAAATAAAGTTGCAATCCTACGATACTTTCTTTTCATCCCCCACTCTCCTTTCTGTGCTGTGGGGATTTATGGGATCTTTTTTTTAAAAAAACTCTTACCTTGGGTCTGTGGCTGTGTTATCTGGAAGGAAAAAAAAAATACTTTGCCACCAGCGAGGTTTTTTTGGAAGTGTTTGTCCAATTCCAGCCTGTGTCTGTTCAATCTGATGGAAGTTAAACTGATTATCACCGTTTTAACGTAGAGCAGAGCTAGATAAAATTAATGTAAATCAAAATGAGTGCAAACGGCCAGTTTTAAAGCCTTTCCTGAAAGCTCCCACTTGCTTCCTCTCTTTGACTGGGTTTTTTTACTTCTTAGGGAGTTCAGCCAGGGCTGGGCAATGGGCTGTGCATCTCCATCTGCTGCTGGGACACCGGTGTTTGGAGAACTGCTTAATCCACGCTGGAAATAGAGAGGTAAATGTTAAATATTTAACAAGCTCAACTCATAACATTAGCTAAGAAGGGTCATCCCATTTGCTGCTATAAACTAATTTGTTTACAGGGCAGAAAGCATCAACTTCCACCCCTGCTCCCCTTAAGCAGTCGCTAAACTCCTGCTAATGGATGCATTTTAGGGCTGATATTTCTCGGAGCCCTGTGTTAGCATTTGGCAAACATTTATTGCAGAAAAGGGTGTTTACTTTGGAGATTGCTTTGGGATGTTTCTGCTTCCCTTCCTCATCACTATGAGCATGAACTCAGTCGCCTCCAATATTTAGCTCAGTTTTGATTTGGTTTTTCCACGGTTTTCTCTTTGCCGTGTAAAAATAATATAGAACAAAATAGAATAGAATAGAATAAAATAAAATAGAATAAAATAAAATAGAATAAAATAAAATAAAATAGAATAAAATAAAATAAAATAGACTAAAATAGACTAAAATAAAATAAAATAAAATAAAATAGAATAAAATAAAATAAAATGAAATAGAATAAAATAAAATAAAATAAAATAAAATAAAATAAAATAAAATAAAATAAAATAAAATAAAATAAAATAGAATAAAATAAAATAATGACTTTAAAAGTGCAAGTTTAAGTGAGGGATGACAGACCTCAGAGCACCGAGCGCACTCATGGAATTACCTCAGTACTTGTTACCCCCCGAGCTACACTGAAAATTTACAGAAAACACACGGTTTTGTTTAGGATAAAGTCTCTGTGTCAGATTAGTGGTGAAAATCTGTTCCCCAAAGCACATAAATTGGTGAATGATGTGAATACAAAGCAGAGCTGAGGGGATTCTGGCCCTGCTGCTGGTGGTGGCTGGGTTGTGGTGTGAGGAGAAACACCAGAATCTGCTTCTTTTTCCCTCATTCCAGGCCGGATTTTCCTCCCCAGGCCTCAATATTTTGTGGAATGGGTAATATTTGGCCTTTTAGCTGTGTTTTTGGGTCAGATTGAGCTGGGGCTGTGACAGACCTTTAGGCCAAAGGATGGGCCAGGCTGTGCCCTCCGCCACGGCCCCTCTGCCCACAGCCGGCCAAAATTCGGGGCCCAGAGGGCTGAAATCGGGGACCTGCACCCCAAAACCTCCGTGGAGACACCGGAGGGGGTCTCTCAGTCGGTGGTACTCACGCACAAACACTTTATCGGCCGTTTTTTACCTCAGGGAAAGCCGCTCTCCACAGAGCCCCTCAGCCGGGCGGGCGCGGGGAGCTCTGAGGGGAACGGCGGGGGATGAGGGGGTTGTGTGTGGGGAGCACCGAACCCCGTGTCCCCGTGGGGGGGAAAAAAGAACCCAGACCCCCATTTCTTAGTTACTATCGTTAGCGAAAATCAAATTTTTTAAAGCGTTATTTCGGTATCTGCTGGGGTTTAAAAGGGGGTCTGGGCGCAGCAGCAGCGGCAGGTGCGCACAGGCAGCACAGCTGTGTTTGGGTACCTCACTCGGGAGCAGAAATGTTGGCAAACATTAAAAAAACCCAGCGTTTAAATTTCAGGGCGTTGGTTGTCAGCGGGGCCGGGGGTAGCTGCAGGCCGGAGGGGTGGAATCACCACAAACAACAGCAGTGTGTCACTCCAGCAGTGTTTCCGCGGTGTTTTACTCCAGCGGCGTTTCGTCAGTGTTATTATTAATAACTCCGCCCCGTTTTTACTCGAATTTAGGCGAATTTTGGGTCAGAACGACTTTCCCGCGCTTTCGCCCGCGGCGCGTTTCAGCGCGAGGGGGGAGGGGGCGGAGCCCACGGGGTTTCCCGCCCTCGTTGTCTCCGCCCACCTTATGAATATTCAAATATAACCACGCCCCCTCCCGTAGCGGAAAGCGCGTCCCTCGTTACCAGGCGGCGCGTGGTCACGCCCACCTAATGAATAATTAATGAGGCGCCGGGAGCGCGGCTTTGGGGGCGGCGGGATTTTGGGATGAGCTTTGGGATGAGCTTTGGGATCCCTTCCAAAGCCTTCCCTGGTCCCGCGGCTCGGCCTGCGGGGTTCTTACAACGCCAAGTCGCGACCTCTCGCGCATTTCGCCCCGTGGAACGGTGTCGTTCCCTGTGGAATGCTGTCAACCCCCTTTGTGAGAGCTGCAAACCCCCAACTCGCTACAGGCCGGTTTTAAAAATAACTGTTTCCCGTTATAAATTCTCCCCCCACCCCGAAGCCGCTGGCTCTGAGTAACTATTTCTCTCGGGACTGTGACCGAACCTCCCGGGAGAGGTTTCCTCGCTGCTCCAAAGGCAGCTCCCATACGATGGCAGCAGAGGCCCGCAGCTGCTTTAAGGGAATTTTTGCCCGGTATTTTTATTTTTTTTTTTTTTTTCCCCCAGAAGACACTCGTTTGTTTTGGTTTTGTTCCTGTTCTGATTTTTTTTTTTTATTATTTCTCTTTTTTTTTTTTTTTCTCAGGAACTCCATCAAAAGAAGAACTTTCCTCAGCAAAACTGAAGCAGAAAAAAACCTCAAAAATCACCCTCATGTGTAAGGATGTGGCATGGTCTGATTAATCAACAAGAGCTGGGTTGCCATGATGATGTAACCGTGACTGCAATATTTTGGCTGAAAAGGTAAATCAGGCAAATGTGCAAAAATCATGTGCTTTGGAGTTGAGCAGAATAAGCCAAGTAGAGCCCGCAGATACGTTGTCCCTGTTTCTATTTCCACCCAGGATAGCAGGACCTGGCTGGATATCTCTCCAAGAAATAGCATCCTGCCTCCCTAAATCCTTCCCAAACGCTGCTGGGTGGAATCAGGGATCATTCTGTTCACCCCACCACCATCATTTTGCTGTTTGCACCTCTGTGTTTTACCAGGAACAGAAAACAGATACTCTCAGACCAGAAATAACCAGAAACAACCAGATCCCACTGGGGAAAAAAATATATATATATAATTTGGGGGTGTGTCTGGAGTATCCTGGGGCACTTTTTTGGAGCCTGAGAGTGGTTTAAGGACTTCCTGAGGCTGAGGTTGCATCCTGTGTTTAACAGGCAGAGCTGGACCTGCAGAAACACTGGAGTGATTGGGATAATTAATGGTAACGAGGGTGACACCGGGCTCGGGGATTTAATTGAGTCGGGGTAAAAGTATCACCCTGTGTTTGCTTTCAGTTGGCCGAAGGAGTCACTGATGGGGTTTATTTTTTCGCCTGTAATCCAGTCAGTGTTTGTAAACTGGTTTGAGGTGACGGGATGAGGGGTAATAAGGGGAAAATTGAGTCGTCCCAAATTCCGTCCCAAATTCCCAGTGTTTCTGCTGGAGTGTTAATGGCTCATTCCCTGCATGGAGCAGCCCGGGAGAGAGTGGAAGGAGTGGGGTGGGACTTGGATGAGTTTTAAGGTCCCTTCCAGCCCAAACCACCCTGTGATTCCATGAAGAAAAGCACCAAATGTGCTGGGAGTCAAAAAGAAAATGAAGGAAAAATTGCCCCACTAGGACCAAAGAACAGCATCTAGCATGCTAATGGAAATAATAATAATAATAATAATAATAATAATAATAATAATAATAATAATAATAATCTGCAGAAGAAAGACATAATTCCTCGAGTTTTGTGTCCCTTCACCTGCTGTCTTAGGCAGTAAAATTTCTTCTTCTTACCTCTTTAAATCAAATTTCCCCCCCATTTGCCAAATGTTTCCCCTCTCTCAAGTGTTTTTAAGGAGCTGAGCTGCAGCCTTTCATTTTTTTTCCTCTTGAAAAAAGCAGTTTAAGGCTTGTTAGAAAATGATAAAAATATATGATTAATGGGATTGTTGACTCATCCAGCACAGGCTCTGCTGTGCCTGTGTGAGGATACACAGGGAATTAAGGCACTGCTTCCTCTCATCCTGCCTAATGAATTCTCTGGATAAAAATCACCACGTCCTCCCTGGCTGGCATTTTTAAGGATTTCTGCCAGAGCAGGGCTGGTGGGTGGCAGAGGGATGAGAAGGGGCAGGGATGTGTGTATTCCCAGAATCCCAGCCCACAGGGGTTTGATCCTCTGAGAAAGCTGATGAGAATTTGACACAAAGTCCCATCATTTTATTGGTGTTCTGCTCGTGGAATTGTGCAGGGACAGGGATGAGGAATCAAAAAAAAGTGGGGAAAAGGGAAAAAAAAGGCAGAATTTCCAGATGGCCTCATTCCTCTCGGGATCATCGCTGGCTCTGTGGGGGCAGGAGTGGGTTTAATGTTATTTTCTTGCCTCTCCCACCTCGTTTTGGACAGTGGTGGTGGCTGAGACAAACCAGCAGCGCTCTGTCCTTCCACCCTGCCCCGCTTCCAAGGGTTTTAAAATGCTTGGAAGTGCATTAAAATGCTTGGAAGTGCATTAAAATGCTTGGAAGTGCATTAAATCCCGGGGCTGAGGGAAGGTGCCCTGGGGGGGGGGTGTGAGGCTTCCCCAGAACGCTGAAGCAGGAGGAGCTGAGGGACTCCTCCAAGGTCGTTTGGAAGATTCCAGAGGCAGAATCCCGAGTCCCAGCTCTTGCTTCCTGCCTTCAGGGGACGCTCCTAAACATTGGGATGGAGGGAATGTGAGAGTGAAAGAGGGAAGGCAGGGATGGGGTGGATGCAGAGGTGGAAGAAGGTGTGTCCTGGGTTTCTTGTTCATCCTTCATCCTTTACCTTCACATCAAACTTGCTCCTCTGCAGTTGCCAAATCCCTCCCGAGGATCTGGCCTGGGTATTTTCCCGGCCTGTTCCTCCCATCTAAATATCCCATATATTTTCCCTTATCCCCAGCTTTTCTCCATCTTCCCATCCTGCAGAAAAACAAGAGACCAGCTCCCCCCCCCCCAAAAAAAAAAAAGCAGCTGATTGCTGAGAATTCCTGAGCATCCCGTGGTCGGAGGAGGAGCCCAGGGAGCCTGGAGCTGGTGCTTTTCCCTTCTCCTGCTTTTTAAGATGCAACGTTCAGCCCCAAACAGATGGGAGCCTGTCAGCACAGCACAGGGATAATCACCACCAGAGCCATGGGAAGCTTGGGAAGCTGCTCTGCTTTGTCATCTGAACAGTTCTGGGGGGCTGAGAACCCTTGGGGGGGGCTGGTATCCCTTTGGAGAGACCCCAAGGAAAACCTTGGCTTGGTGGGGGCTGCAAATCCTCTCCAAAGCCACTTGTCCTGGCCAGGGAGGGAGAATGATCCAGCCTGGAAATCCCCTGGAAATGCCACAGCAAGGGATTCAATTAAATCTTAATTAACCTGACTGACGATTGCTTCGGGCTTCTGGTTGGGAATCACGGGATCAGGGAACTGTTAAAGTTGGAAAAGACCTTTGTGATCATCAGTGGAGCACCACTGTGTCCCAAAGTGCCACATCCACAGGTTTTTTGGGCCCTTCCAGGGATGGGGGCTCCTCCCAACCCTTCCCAGGGAGGCAATCCCGTGTTCCTGATGCCGAATCTCATGGAATAGGCTGGTTTTTGAGGATCAAACCCCAAAGTGGTGCATCTGTTAGAGCTGTCAGACCCCTCCAGGCATCCCAATCCCAGAGCCTCAGGTTTGTTTTGTTTTTTTTCTGATTATCCCCACCTCCACAAGCTGGAAAACAGCGGAAGGAAGGAGTTAAGAAACTGTCACCTCGGGGTCTGTTATTATTCCACAGGTCTGGAAAGTGGAGGAGTTAAAAAACCCCTCAGGAATCATGGAAATAACCCCCCAGGATGGCACCAGGGAGGTGCTTTCTGCAGCACGAAACCCACCATTATCCTTAAAAGAACAGCAAACCTGCTCTTTTCAAGTCCTCAAAAAAGCAAATATAAAAGGCTTTTTTTTTTTTTTCTCCTTTTTTTCCCCCCTCCCCACCTTTTATCCTGGAATTTTACCAGGGATGTGTTTTCTTTTTTTTTTTTTTTTTTTTGCAGGGGAAAAGGAGTTTTCTGTGTGTTCTGCTGGAGGTTTTGTCAGGGTTTAAAAAAGGTGACAAAATCAGTTTTTGTTCCAGTCGAGGAAGGGGGACCAATGGAATTGGGCTCAGGAAAATTGCTGCCTGCCCTGACCTACTTGTTAAAAAGGAGGAAAAAAAAAATAAAAGGTGAGAAAAACAAGTGGAAAACGTTCACAATTGGCTGCTCAGGTTCTTCCTCAGCCCTTTTGTGAGGGGAAAATTGTGGGAGGAGATGGAGGCTGGTGCAGGATCCTCCCGTGGCAGCTGAATGGAAGTGTGCAGGTGGTTCCTGCTCCCTTGGATCCAGCTTTTTTTTGGGGGATTGTGCTGGTAATTATCCCCCCCGCCCTCTCATCTCTCACCTCTGCCTTTGGGGAGGGGGGAAAAAAAAACCCCACATCTTTTTGGGTGGATGGGGGGGTCAACACACAGGGAATTCCACCCCTTCCCCTGCCAGTATCTCCCAAAAATTCCTGATTTCTCCACGAGAAACAAACAAAAAAAAAAAAACCCTCAGCTTCTCCTTTCTAAGGGAGGTAATAAATCCATTTAACACCCGACCAGGGGAGGAACCAGGAGCCCAAATTCCCTGCTCCCACTTTGTACCCAGAGCTTCGCTTCCCAGCACTTGGAAAAACGCAGATCCAGAGCATCTATTTGAGGGTTTTTTTTATTCCTCCACCCACGGGCCCTGCTGGAACAATCTGCTCCCTTCTTTGCTGTCACTGCTATTAATTATGGCTCAAAACGCTGCTTTGGACCCGAGGTTGCATTTGCAGAGCACAAATCCTTGTTTATTTGCATGGCTGAGGTATTTTTTCCCCCCTGTTTGTGGGCTGTTGTTTGGTTTGAGAGCTGTTTGTTGGGAGCTATTTAATTTTTTCCTTATGTGTGTATTATAAAGTATTGACTTATATGTGTGTGTGGGTATAAATGGAACATATATCTATATATATATATGAAAAAATGGAATATATATATTAAAAATGGAATATATATATTAAAATATGGAATTTATATAAAAATGGAATATATATAATGGAATATGTATATAATGGAATATATATTAAAAATGGAATTTATATAAAAATGGAATATATATATATAATGGAATATATATATAAATGAATATATATAATGGGATATATATAATGGAATATATATAAATGGAATATACATATAAAAATGATCCAATTTTTATATATATATATAATATAATGGAATAGATATATAAATGAATATATATATGTAATGGAATACATATATAAATGGAATATATAAATATATATGTGGAATATATATATATATATAAATTGAGTATATGTAGAAATGGAATATATATAAATATGGAAAATGGAATGTATATGAAATGGACATTAAAAAATGGAACATATATAATAAACTGGAAAATAAAATTGAATACGTATAAATGGAATATATATAAAAATGGAATATATATAAAAATGGAATATGTATAAAAATGGAATATATATAAAAATGGAATATATATAAAAATGGAATATATATTAAAAAATGGAATATATACATAAAAATGAAAAAAATATATAGTTTAATTATATATCTGCTAATACTCCACTCAGAAAAATGGAACAAGGCACCAGGGCAGGAGAATTCTTTTATCATGATTAAATTAACTCCTGTTTGTATTGTGTTAACACAGTTTCTCCCAGCCTGGAAAAGGCTCCTGAGGAAGAGGGGGATGAACAGGCTGTGATGGGCTTGGGAAGGTGAAAGGGAAAAAGTGGGAAGAAGTGGATATATTATATATTTTCCTGATGGAAATAAATGGATGCCTAACCCAGCAAAGGAGTGTGGAGGGGTCTCAGATAATGACTTTTAAAGTGCTTTCTGTATTTGAAATAATTGGGGGCTGGTGCAGAGATCAAAAAACACCAAACCTGAACACTGGGAGGAAGTCAAATGCTCCGAGGAAACTCCACTGGGCAAGATGAGAGAGAGGAAAAAAAAAAAGAAATCCTCCCAACAAGCCAAGCAGAATAAAGGAGAAGCAAATGATAGTCTTAATTCAAAGCTCAATTACAGGAGTTGTGAGCCCTGGGAACTCCTCCTGCTAATGATGTGTCTGTGCTAAGGCTGGGGGAAAGTGCCTTAAAATAAAAAAAATTTAAAAAAAAATGGAAAAAAAAAAATGGAAAAAAAAAAAAAAAAAAAGGAGAAATCCCCGTGTTTTTTTTTTTTGTAGCATCAATTAAAAGACTCCGAGATGAAAAGAATTCCCACCCTGCTCCAGGGCTCACGAGCACTAATCCTGCCAACCAAGCAGTCCAAAAGGAAGAAGGTTTTTTATTTCATATCCAGACTCCTTATTCCATGCAGGTAAATCCATAGTAAATACATTGCAGTAAAAGACAGTTAAAGTGCCTTTAAAGTCCCTCAAAAGAGTCCAAACTGTGCTGGAAATTCAAGTATGTGGAAAATAGGCCTTTAGTTATTAGGAGAATATTTTTATTTTTTTTTTTTTTAAATGGTGGGGGGGGTGGAGGGGGGGGTCGAGCCCCCAGATTTTTGTGGGAGTGGAACCAAATCCCAGGTCTGGTGTCCTCCCAGCTGCTGAGAACAGTCCAAGGAGCAGGAAGGGATGGAATTGTCCCCCTGGGACAGGGATCTGCCCCGAGGACACGCTCAGCAGGGGCCAAAAACTAGGAGATTTGGGGTTTACATCCCTTTTTTTACCCCTCTGAGCCCGGCTGGGGGTCCCTGACCCCTCTGTGGTGACAAAACAGAAGGTCACAACACCCACAGACATGAAACGAGCCCGGAATCCACTGGAATCCAGAGGGAAAAACCTTGAGATGAGGGGTGAGAAAAGCCAAATCAAGCTGGTTCCACCAGAATCCAGAGGGAAAAACCTCAGGATGAGGGGTGAGAAAAGTGAAATCAAGCTGGTTCCACCAGAATCCAGAGGGAAAAACCTCGGGATGGGGCTGAGAAAAGCCAAATCAAGGTGGTTTTTCGATGTCATCCCCACGTTCTTCGCTCCAGGAAGAGACTCCAAGGTCAACTCGGAGCCGGAGTTCGGGGACCGGGAAGGAGGGTTGGCCCCGATGGGTCAGACCTGGGGCATCCAAACTCTCCTCTTGGCAGCACTTGGGGATGGAAAAGCCATTTTTCTCTTCCTTCCAGGCACTGGTAACATTCTCCATTTCCAGAGGTTTTTTTTACGGGCTTCTCTTCCGCCGCTACGGGGAATATTCGGGACATCCCGCTGCCCTGGAGGTGGAATTCCAGCACCCACAGGGAAAAAGGCAGGGCAGAGCATTCCTGGTTTCCCTCCTCTGGATGCAGCATCCCCAGGAGATGCCAGTTGGGAGCCAAACCTTCAGCTCAGAGCCCACCGTGGGCAATAAATTTTCCATTTACGAGCTCTTGGAGAGATGATGGATTGGAGCTGTTAAAGCCCCAAAACCTGAGCAATTCCTCTGGAGAAGGAAAACCAAACACCTGGAGCACAGCTATGGTTTGGTTCTTTCCTTAAAGGAGAAAAAAAAAAATCAAAATAATTTAAAAATAAAGAGCCTTTTTTCACCCCAGGCACTCAGGGCTTGGCATCTCCCCGAAGTTCGGGTGTTCCACAGATCCCAGCTCAGCCATTCCTGGGTTATGGCACTTGCATGGTGTTATTTTTCCACCTGAGTCCTTCCTTAATCTCCGTATTTTCTCCTGAATCCTCCCAGGATCCTTTTCTGCAGTAATTTATACCAATGCACACTACTTAGAAAGCCTGTTTTCCTCTAAATTCGCAGCATTTCAGAATTCTTGGATCCCTCCCAGCATTTCTAGGGCTTGCAGGGGAAGAGGAAGAACCAAAATCTTGCTGTTACCAAGCATTCCTGTTCAGAAAAACAGCAAAACCAAGGCCTAAAACTACTCAAATTAACAGTTCAAATGTAACTATTTGAAAACAACAAAAAAAAAAGTTAAATCCAGAGAAAATTCTCTTTTGAAAGGAGATCAGATTTGGGGCAAAAACTGGGTGACAGAATCCCTCTGAATTCTTTCCACTTCGGGGAAAGAAGGAGAAAAAATAAAAATAAAAAATTAATAGTAATTAAAAAAATAAAATAAAAAATAAAAAAAATAAAAAAATTAATTAAAAAAAAACAAAAACAAACAAACAAAAAAAAAAAAACAAAAAAAAACAAACAAAAAAACAACAACAAAAAAAACCACCAAAAAAAAAACCCAAACCAAAAAAAAAACCAACAAATTTTTAGTTAAAAGCTCTATCTGGGAATTAAATTTATCTTGAAAATATCTAAAGAGAGACTGTCTGGGCCATAATAACCTGGCTGAACCAGCCCCTGGGTCAGATCTGCACCAGACATGATTATCAGAATAAAGAGGAGCAGGAGAAAATTAAAAAAAAAAAAAGGGGGGGGGAGGGAAAAGCCCCCCAAAAAGAGGAGTGGGAAAGATGCATCAACCAACACCTTTTTAGAGGAAGGGAAATAAAATTTTAACTGGGTCTGAAGTGTGGATTCTCCCTTTCTTTACACCCCATCTGTGGAGTTGGGCAGAGGGGTTTTTTTTTTGCAGGTTTAACCTCAAATTCCCAGGGTGCAGAGGGAGGAGAAAAACCCCAGGAGGTCCTGGTGGGGAAGCCCTTCCTTGGGGTCAGGTCCTGGAAGCCCCAGATCCACACCTGGGGCTCGTCACAGGTGAGAGAAAATAAAACAAAAATCAGGAAAAATAATTCCATTGACTCAAAAAATACGTCAACCAGGTAATTTCTGCATTTCCTGTGCTGTCCAGGCATTCCTGATTTATCTGAAATGCCCATGGATGAGCTTGGATTTGCCCCAGGATTTAGCCTGTGTTTTCCAGTGCTCTCTCCCCATCCTCTCTTCCATCAGACCCACTGTGTTCCCACTGGATCTGTGCCCATGGGGACGTATTTTGAAGGAATCTCAGATTTTTTTCCCCCCTACTCTCCGTCTCCTTTAGGGGAAGGGTCATAATTAGCAATTTAGCAAACTAATTAGATGCCAAAAAGCGCATCAAAGCCGTGGGCTCACGAAAATCCTGGAGGTGAATCCCCTGCAGGGTTTTTAGTCCTTAAAATAGTTCAGGTTCCCCTTTCTCCAGAGGAGGGGCTGGAAGGTGTTGCTTTGAAGGCAGAGCTGGATCCAAGGGGGTGGAGGAGACCAGGACTTGAGGCTTCTGAGCCGTGAAGGCAAAATTAAATGTCAATTAAAGAAGGCAAAGGGGAGACAGGGACAGAGCTGGGGGGTGAGGGGATGGGAGAGGAGCCCTGCAGAGCCAACCTGACCCCTCCTGGGCCACCACGACATCTGATCCCGCTTCCCAACCACTCCATGAGAGGGGAGAGGCACCAACAGGACATTCCTGAGCATTCCAGAGCCACTGTGCCCCAAAAAGCTTCTCTTTGCTCCCCAAGAACCTGCTGCTCGAGGCACCCCCAGAACAAGATTTCCCCCCCATTTCTGATGCTCTGGTGGAGGAGGAAAGAGAAAACAAACAAACAAACAAACAAAAAGCCCCAAAAACCCCTCACCAAGGTCAAAAGTTGGCTGCACTTTGCCCCCCACCACACCCAGGAGGTGCCCAGGAGGATCCAGGCACATCCAGCCTCCTCCTTGGAAAAAAAACAAAAAAAAATCTCCATTTTTTTGGTCTTCTTCTTTTCCCTCTCTCTCCTTGCCCTTTCTCCTCCAGGAAGGGGACAGACTTTGCAGCGGGATAACGGGAGGTTCCGACACGTGGGACGCGGCAGGTTCGGGATGCAGGAGGGGAGGGAGGGAGGGAGGGAAGGGAGGATCGCTCAGCACTGCTCTGCTTCCACGAATCCCTCCTTTTCCTGGCTGGCTGCTTCCACCTCGGCGTAGGTGGCGTGGTGGGTGTGATTCCGGAATTTCATGGCGGGCCAGTGGTGCGGCCTCCGCTGGGGACGGAGAAAGGAGGGAATGTCAGGAGCCGGGACAGAGCCTCACACCCCGATCCCCCGGGGAAAACGGGCCCTGGGACATGAGGACTGCTGTCCTGGGGAGAGTTTGAGGGGTTTTGTGGGAAGAAAAAAAGGGCTTTGAAAGGTCTCTTAGTGCTTGGGTTTGTTGTGACGCGCTGAAGTCGCTGAGGCGCTAAAATGGGGAATGGGGAGGGAATGGAAGTGAAGCCTCCCATCAGCCTGAAAATCCAGGATGGTCTGTGCCTGGAGCAGCAGTTGAGGATGCCCATGAGTGTTCCCTGCAGCTGTGCCCCCTCCCTGCCCCAAACAGGGCCAAGCACTGCCCCTTCCCAGCTGGGTGGGGACGGATCCCTCAGACATTCCCAGTGCCCGGGGCTGGGCTGGCAGGGCCCGCACGGATCCATTCCCGGCAGCCTCTCCCTGCAAACAGGACAGATGGGGGAGAAGCGCTCCGGGAACAAGCTGGGGAGGGATAAGGGAAGGCTGAGGGCTGAGTGTTGCTCATCCCTTGGCAGCAGCTCCCGTGCCAGGATCCAGCCCACTCCCGGCTGCCTCGGGCCCGGCTCCGGCAGCAGATGGGGATGGTTGGGCCCCCCGTCACCCCCAGAATTAAATTCCTGCCTCCAGAGCATTCCCACAGCCCTCCCACGGCAGCTGATGGCATCCATCCATCCATCAGGGGCAGGCTGGCAATTTTAGGCAACAAAAATCCAGCGGGACATTTCAGTGTAGCCTCCCCCCCACCCCGGGCCGGGCTGAGCTCGAGGAGCAGGTGGAAGAGCCCGACATTCCACGGGGGAAAACAGGCAGCGTGTGAAAAGGGGAGAGAAATAAAAGCGTGTGGGAAGGAGAGAGGCTGAGTTTAAACACCCAGCAGCCGGAGGTTGGGAGATCAGCCGTGACTGGAGGAGCACGGAAAGGAGCTGGGATGTGAACCTCCCTGCTCCCTGCTTGGGAAGGCTGGGATCTGGGTGGATCTGGAAGGCTGGGATTTGGGTGGATGTGGAAGGCTGGGATTTGGGTGGATCTGGAAGGCTGGGATTTGGGTGGATCTGGAAGGAAGGCTGGGATTTGGGTGGATCTGGAAGGAAGGCTGGAATTTGGGTGGATCTGGAAGGAAGGCTGGGATTTGGGTGGATCTGGAAGGAAGGCTGGAATTTGGGTGGATCTGGAAGGAAGGCTGGGATTTGTGTGGATCTGGAAGGCTGGGATCTGTGTGGGTCTGGAAGGCTGGGATCTGTGTGGATCTGGAAGGCTGGGATTTGGGTGGATCTGGAAGGCTGGGATTTGTGTGGATCTGGAAGGCTGGGATTTGTGTGGGTCTGGAAGGTTGGGATTTGTGTGGGTCTGGAAGGCTGGGATCTGTGTGGATGTGGAAGGAAGGCTGGGATTTGTGTGGATCTGGAAGGCTGGGATTTGTGTGGATGGCAAAGGGAGGGCAAAGCCCGCGGGGATGAGGTGCTGCACTCACCTCGATGAAGAAGAGGGCGGCGTTGGAGGTGGGGTGGCTGCTGATGTAGATCCCAGCCAGGATGATCCCGGCCACGAGCAGCACGGCCAGGACGATCCCCACGATGGTGCCGGTGGGAATCGGGGCCGTCTTGGAAGGAAGGCTGCTCCCCATGCCTGGAAAACAGGATCCAGTTGGGTCTGGAGCAGTGCTGGCGCCTCAGCAACTGCCCAGAGCTGCAGAGGGTGGACGTGGCATCTGTTAACTGGGACATCACCAGGCATTTGGGAGCAAACTGGGAATAACGTGGACTCCAAAGGCTCCCGAGCCCAGTTCAGGCAGTTGGACTTCCCTGAGCTCCTCCCAGAGAAAAGGGACACACAGGGGCCTGACATCAGTGAACAGGGCTTGGATCCTTCCCAGCCTCTGGAATTAGGAAGAGCATTATGGCACAGTTCAGTTCCCTGGTGGACAGACTGGGGCTGACCGAGGATTCAGGGAGCAGAGAGGACACTTTATATTTGGATTTTATGCTGCTCTTTGGCCCAGCTGGGGAAACTCAGAGGGAAAAGGGCTTTGTGTCTATGAAAATATGGCAAATAAAGGGAATTACATGGAAGGAGAAAACTCCCTGTCTGAGTTTGCACAGCAGGACAAACGGCACCAGGGTAAAACAGATCATTGCAGACTCTCACTTTTCACCCTCTGGAATTGCATTAACCAGGGTGAGGACGACAGGAATGTCAGGAATGTTATCTTGATGATGTCCCAGGTTCCCCTGTCCCCCCTGCTGACCACTGGAATCCAGGGAAACCCGTGTTCCCTTGGAGCAGGCAGGGAGGGGGTGAAGGGCTTACCCTCTGCTCCTGCGAACTGATTGAGCTTCGTGTCGTCTGAAAGGAGAAAACAGGGCAGAAAAAAAAGTAAAATCAGGGCCTTTCTCCGATATCCTGCACGTTTCCCACCTGCTTCCATCCCCCTGTGATGGGATCTTTGGATAGTTTCAAATCTCTGCTCGTGGAAGAGGGAGGAGCACAGGAAACAACAGTGAAAGCAGGTGGGACAGGGATCATTTTCCTTCACTGAGGTGGCACCTGGAGCACAAAAACCTGGGAAAAGGGGTCACTCAACATGCTCAGAGTGCAAGGTCTGAGCCATAAGTGGATGCTGGATGTGGGTGCCCATGTTCAGGCCGCAGCATTTGGGGCTAATACATCCCAAATAAATCAGTGGGATGTTACACTGGGGGTGTTTTCCATGGGGGCCCAAAATCCACTTCCACTCTGGAAGAACCAGGATATTTTGAACAAGGCTTTGTCTCTCGATGGTCTCCACATCCCCACCCTCACCAGGGTGAAATCCTGACCCAGAATTCCCACTGCTTGGCTTCCACATGTGCTGGAGGCAGCGCTGACACAGGGCTGGTGAGTCAGACACAGCCACCAGGAGCAGATCCAGGGAAAAGGGCTGGCTGGGGAGGATGTGGGTCCAGGGAACAGGGCTGGCTGGGAGGGACACAGATCCAGGGAGCTGGGCTGGTTGGGGAGGATGTGGATCCAGGGAAAAGGGCTGGCTGGGGAGGATGTGGATCCAAGGAAAAAGGCTGGCAGGGGAGGGACACAAATCCAAGGAAAAGGGCTGGCAGGGGAAGATGTGGATCCAAGGAAAAGGGCTGGCTGGGGAGGATGTGGATCCAAGGAAAAGGGCTGGCAGGGGAGGACACAGACCCAGGGAGGACGCCGAGGGCTGGGTCCCCCCGGTGTTGCTGGTTCCTTTGCTCTCTCCTCAGCCCCAGCCCTCCTCCCTGTCTGTTTCCTTCCAAGATCCCAAATTAACTTCACGCTCGACTGTGTCACAGAAAAAAAGCCTCTTTTTCTTTTTTTTTTTTCCAAGAACTGGCGGTGAGCTGGAAAACGCTCTCCCTGGTGGTGTTCCACCCCCCCTCCCCTCCCCTCCCTTTAATTGCTCCTTCCAAAGTCAGCCCTTGGCAGCTCCATTCCCCCACCCAGCTCCTTCCCGTGGCTGAAGGACAATCACTAATGTTCCTTTCTATTTATCCTAATTAGCAGGCGGCAGTTAGGGACTATTAAGCAGGGAAATTGGAGTGATACCTGCCGGGAGGAGCCGAGGAGCCAGCCCCGTGTTAATGGGATTAGAGCACGGGGGTCTCCAGGGAAACCCGGGGCTTTATGTGGAGCTTTCCGAGGCTGGAACGAGCAGCATTCCCAAGGAGAGGGCAATCACCTGGATTAATTCCAGGCTGGGAGTCCTGGCAGCCCCTGAGCTAAACCCAAGCCTGAGCCCCACTCTGCAGGATTAACCCCCCTGGAGGAGGCTGTGGGCACTGCCCACCACGGATTGGTTGCTGCTGACCTTCACAAATGGGTAAAAAAAGCTGGAACGACTCCAAAACTCTTCCCACTGGAGGGTTTCATCCCTCCCTGTGCCACATCCCCCCAGGTCTCACCCCTTGGCTGCCCTTCCTTCCCTTTTCCACCACCCCCTGCACTCACCCCTGCCCAAGGCCAGGTTGGTCAGGGCTTGGAGCAACCTGGTCCAGTGGGACCATGGCAGGGGGTGGGACTGGATGAGATTTAAGGTCCCTTCGCACCCAAACCATTCCATGATTCCATGATTTAACTTTACAGATCCCGGGAATGTCGCTCCTCTTTTACAGAGGGAGACACTGAGAGGAAATTCCTCCCTGTGAGGGTGGTGAGGCCCTGGAATGGATTTCCCAGAGGATGCCCCATCCCTGGAAGTGTCCAAGGCCAGGCTGGACAGGGCTTGGAGCAACCTGGGCTGGTGGAAGGTGTCCCTGCCCATGGCAGGGGGTGGCACTGGATGGGCTTTAACGTCCCTTCCAACCCAAACCACTCCACGAGTCTCCTTCAAAACCCACGTTGTTCCTGGATTCCTTTGGACAGGAATTGGCTTTGTGAGGCCCTGGAGTGAAGGACCTTGGCAGGGACGTGCCCCAGGCACGGGATGTCCCCCCTACCTTCGGTGGTGAGGCTGTCGATGAAGAGCGAGGCCGTGGAGGAGGGGACACCCTCGCTCAGGGGGGACAAGGAGCTGTCAGGAGGGGCTGAGTAGTGGCTGCCTTCTGCCAGATCCTCACAGGTCTTTTCATCTGACTGGAAGGAAAAAGGGAGAAGAGCTGTTTTTCCCCAGGAATGCCAGGGGAAGGGCTGTGCTTCCAAGGCTTGGGGCTTGCTGAGCCCCCTGAGGTTCAAACACTGCAGGGGAAACAGGTCCAGGGAAGAGGAGGAAAAGTTTGGGAAGCACTTAGGCAGGACAAAGGACAACCACTTGGCAAGGTCCTGCAGCCTGGACTTTGTGCATCACTGGGTGACCTCCTGCAGGTCCAGTTTCCCTCACTCAACCCTCTGGGTGACGGGGAACAAAGCTGAGTTTTCAGCAAGGAAAAAAAAATAAAAAATCAAACCAACACCACACACACACACAAAAAAAAAAAAGCCCAAAGCAGAACCAGATGTTTCTCTCGAGCTGATCTCTGTGAGACAAAGGAAGGAGTTCATCCAACGAGATAATTGTGCTCACAAGGACGAAAACAGGGCTCGTTCCTTCCTGCTCGGGAGTGAGTAAGAGTCATGCTCTGGGAGGAGGAGGAGGAGGAAAAACACCCCAGAGTGCTCAAACTGCACTGTCTGGTGACTCCTGGAGCTTCTCAGCACCTTCAGGAAATATCCAGCACCCAGGAAAGGCACCAGCAAGGAAAACCCTGGATTGGATGGAGCATCCTTTGACTATCCCAATGCAGGCATCCTCTGCTAAGAGGTCCTGCTGGAATGGGAAAGGGGTAGATAAAGGGGTATTATCCAAAGGGAATATATAAAGGGGTATCCAAAGGGAATAAAAGAACACCTAAAGGGGATAAAGGGATGTAAAGGGATATCTAAAGGCAATAAAGGGATATCTAAAAGGATATCTAAAGGCAATAAAGGGATATCTAAAAGGATATCTAAAGGGAATAAAGGCATGTCCAAAGGGATATCTCAAGGGAATAAAGGGATATTTAAAGGGAATAAAGAGATATCTAAAGGGATGCTCAGTCTGACCCATGGGTCAGGCAGAGCTGAGCATTCCCTCTTTGAGCTGGGACATGGCCATGGATTTCCCTGCAGAGCAGGATCATTCCCAGCCCAGGAGCTGAGCAGGGATTCCCCCCGGGCTCACCTGGCCACAGCCATAGGACAACCACTCCTCCCGGTACCGGTCAAAGCCACTGGAGCACCTGGGGAGGAAAAGTGGGATTGAAGGTGGCAGGAAATGCTGGTGGCACTGCTCGTGGTTTCTAAGCTGCCCAAGAGTCCCAAATCCTGCCCTGGTGGGCCCTGTGTATGGACCCAGGGACGAACAAGGACGGGAAGGGTGATACCCAAGGTGACACCCAAGGACATGGGGGTTTCCAGCACAGCTGTGTTGAAAGAACCCAAACATTCCCCCTTCCAAGAGGAGGAGAAGGGTCAACACCACTTGTCCAAGGGAAAAGGAGAGGCAGAAAAATAGGAAAAATATATGGCCTGAGTTTGAGTTTCCATCCCCCGGACTCTGTGCCAGGGCAAGGCCACGAGCTCCACGAGGCTCGCTGGGTTTTTTCCAGCAACATCTGCACAGGAAAAACACACTAAAGAAATTATAGATGACATCAGGCAAACCAGCAGCGAGAGAAATCCCCGCAGGAACAGGGAATGGAACAGCTCCCTGACCTTTGGAAAGCCTCGGGGGGGAGCAAAATCTGAACCAGGGGTTCAGGTCACACAAACACCAATTTACCCAAGGACCACAGAAAGCTTCAGACCCTGCTGAGATCTTTGCTTCAAGCACAGTTCCTGTCACAACTGTGGGCTCAGGAGAGGCAGAAATACAGATTCCACTGCCCAAGCAGAGAGCTGAGAGGACTCTGGGATGGAATCATGGAGTTGGAGCTGGGATGGAGCTCCAGCCCTGGAACCACCCCCCCAGCTGCCTTGGGACGGATCAAGTTGGCTTTGCAAGACCAAGCTGGCTGAAAGCCAACAAAGATAGGGGTCTGTTTGCTCCAGCTTGCCAATCCCACTGTGTTTTTTTCCACGGGTGATTCCCATTTGTAACCTGAACTCCTCGGGCTGAGCCGCGGTGACGGCGACAGGACGCGCCCGGAGTCACCAGGGCAGGAGGGACAGGAGCAAACACCACCAACCACTGGGATTTGGGAAGATGAAAAAGGGTGGCCTGAACCCTTACACTGCCAGAGGGCAGGGTTAGATGGGATACTGGGAAGGAATTCCTGGCTGTGAGGGCAGGGAGGCCCTGGCACAGGTTGCCCAGAGAAGCTGTGGCTGCCCCATCCCTGGAATTGTCCAAGGACAGGTTGGAGCAACCTGGGATAGAGGAAGGTGTCTCTGGCCATGGCAGGGGGTGGGACTGGATGGGCTTTAAGGTCCCTTCCCACCCAAACCATTCCCTGACATGATAAAATCAGATTTGCAAACACCGTAAATTTGGAACAATCGGAATAACCAAGTGTTTGAACCCCTGGGGTTCAGCCCAAACCAGACCCAGACGAAGCCACTGTACCCCAGGCTCAGTTTTGCCCCCAAAGCAGGTGTGAGAACATCCCATCCTCTGCTCTGAAGCCACCACTGCCACTGACAAATGACATTCCTGTGTCACAGCCCACAGCAGGCAGGGAATCGATGCTGATTTATGGGTGGTCTTGCTGATGGCTCAGGATCTTTTCCTGTCCCCTGCTCACACCCTGCTGGAAGGAGGGGGGCAGGAGCCTGTGCCTTCCTGGGAGAGCAGGATTTCCACGTGAGGATCTGTGTTATTGGGTCCCCTCCCCTGCCACCAGCTCCAAATAAAGAGTTCAGCACAATCTCATTAAGCTCCCGTGCTCTGTGTGGAGCTGCTGGAGCTGGAGGAGAGCAGGGGGCAGGACCAGAGCCTCCAGTCACCCCAAAACCAAGGCAGCAAGTGCCCCCCACCCTGGCTATGCCTTGTCCCTCCCAGCTGGGGGGTGATGAGCATTCCCAGCTCCAGGACCTGCCTGGAGCCTGTCCCAGCCTCCCTTCCCTGCACCTCTGTCTGATCCCAGCCCAAGTCAGGACAAGTTTTCCCCGTGTTTAAAGCTGACTGACAAAAATGTGAGTCCTGCTCCAGGTCTCAGCCTGTTCCTGGACCAAAAACCCCAGGAAACGTCTCCTTTCTGTGGCTTGTAACTGGAGATCAGGTCAGGGCTTAACCGTGACTGGGAGACCAGGAGCAGCACCCAACCAACCCAAAAAACGGCAAAAAGAGGGGAAAATACTAAAAAAACCCCCAGCACCACTGACCCAGCCACCAACCCTGGCCCTGTGCTCCCTGTGCCAGCTCTGGGAACATGGGCAAGGGAAGAGGTGGGAAGGAATCCCAGCCCAGGTACCTCTGCAGGACGTGACACCAGCTGCAGTTGAAGGTCAGCTCCGAGGTCACACACGTTTCACAGCTCTGGTGCTGGAGACAAGCTGGGAAAGAGAGAGGAGAGACGTTCCAGCCCGGTGCCAACATCTGTGAGGGCCCAGGGGAGCAGATCCAGGAGCTGGTGGCTTGGGCAGGACTGGAGGAGCAGCCACTGAGGGTCCAACCCAACCTCTCTGCCAGGGACCTGCAGGATGGGCTCCCAGTCCATCCATAAACCTCCTCCTGCTCTGTTTGGCTGGGAATTCAAACACCTGTGAGGCTCTTTGCCCTTTCTCATTGCACAGAGGGTGTTCCTCAGGAGGAAGGTCCAGCACAAACAGCTGAACCCCCCCTGGTGCTGCGCCCACACGAAGTGGTTCTGCAAGAACACCAACATTTGGTGTCCTCCTGTCTAGGAAAGATGGTCAGGAGGGGCTTGGCTGCAAAGAAAGAGAAGGAAATCAGCAGTTTTAACAAGCCCCTCAATGGCAGAGCCGAGAGTGGTTCCAGTGCTGTGACATTCCCAGGGATGAAGGCCTCCACTCCTCATCCCCTCTCACATCCTGAGCTTTTCCCAAGCCATGTGGAGGCAGGGAGCAAACTCAGACCTCTAAAGCAAGCCAGTCCATCCCTTCTGCCCTGAACAAGGCCAAAAACTGAACCCCCAGAAGCAGCAGCAGAGTGGGGCTCTCTGTAGCTCTGTGGCTCCCGTGCAGACATTGCTCTGAGCTCCCAGAGCTGCCAGGGGGGGGAAAAAAACCCAGGCAAAAAACAAACCAGCAAATCTTCAGGAGAAAAAAAAAAAAAAAAACCACACAAAAAACAAACCAACAGAGTCACTGCAGAATGGTTATTTATGTTCTGCCTGCAATAACCTGCCTGCTGTTAAAATTGTCATAAAATACCCCGGGGAGAGCGTTCGGTGCAGCCCCTCCGTGTCTCCATGGCAGATTTACCTCCCAACCCGCATTCACCAGCTGCTGACGACTCTCCCTCGTGCCCGAGTGTCCTTGGATCCAGCCACTAAAAATGGGGCCCGTTTCCCAGCAGCTCTCAGAAATTTCGGCTCCGTGTGGAGGCGTTGAAAATGTCTCGTGTGCGGACCCGGCGCGAACCCGCCGGGGCCCGGCAGGATGAGCTGCAGCTCGTGGAGCAAAGAGGAGGAATTTCGGCTGGGAATCGCTGGCAGTGCAGGGAGCGAGGGATTAAGGGGTGGAGGGTTGGTGAGCAAGGAGAGCAGGAGGAAAGGTGCTGGTGGAGCAGGTCAGAGCACAGCAGTTCCATCCCAGCTGGCACCGCTGGACCACTGAGCAGAGGGAAGGTGGATTATCCCTGCAGATCCCTCCTTCATCAGCAATTCCTGTGCCAGCTCTGAGCTCTGCTGCCATCCCAGGCTCCCATCTCGGCCGTGGAGCGTGCCAAGGTGGGGTTTCTGCTGGCTCAGGTTGGCTCTGAGGGGGTTGACCCACACAGGGCTGGATGTACGAGAGGTTCAGCGACAGCCGGGCACGGTGGGGACCCCGGGGCAGGGGCAAACTGTGCCCTGCTGGGTCCCTGCACAGCTCCAAGGACCCCGGGGCAGGGGCAAACTGTGCCCTGCTGGCTCCCTGCACAGCTCCAAGGACCCCAGGGCAGGGGCAAACTGTGCCCTGCTGGGTCCCTGCACAGCTCCAAGGACCCCGGGGCAGGGGCAAACTGTGCCCTGCTGGCTCCCTGCACAGCTCCAAGGGTCCCACCTGCCAGGCCAGGGATGGCATCCCCCTCCCAGCCCCCCCAAACCCGGCTGGAAGTCGGGGCTCCCCGGGTGAGATCCCGCAGGGAAGGGGCCAGGGCTGCACTCACTGGGCAGGGGGGTGAACTCCACGGCAGACAGGCTGCTGATCCTGCTCGTGTCCAGCTCCACTCGGTGGTACTCGTAGATGGTCCGGCGCCGGGACTCTGCAAGGCCAAGCCTTGGGGTTAGGCCAGGCCTAAACCCCCCCCCAGTGAAGGGATTTATGTGGGAGAGGTTGGGGGGGCTGCTGGGGAAAGGTAAAGGTGGCCCCAGGCCGGGGGCTGCAGGAGAAGGGACGGGGAGAGGCTGGGGGGGCAGGAGGGGTGGCAGGGCACAGATCCTGCCCCCCTGTTCTGCCAGGAGGAGTTCAGGGCTCGCTGTCCCCTCTCCCTGACCAGAGGCTGCGCTGGTGGACGCGCTCCAGCCCTGCCTTGCTCCAAACAAACACATTGTTCCTCACTGACTCACGGGCTGGAGCCTCCCGGGGCTCCCCCCAAAGCTCCCCCTTCCCCCCTGCCCCGTCCCCTTCCCTCTCTTTCCCCTTCATCCTGAGGTCCATCCTTGGATTCAGGCTTCTCCCAGATGGTGGCACCAGCCAAGATGCTCCTCTGGCATCAATCTCTGTGGACAATCCAACCTCTCCTCCCAGCACGGGCACGTGCCCTGCACTTGGAGCCCAGGAGATGAGCAGGACGAGCACCCTCCCCTCCTGCCCCTCCTTCTCCACCTCGTGAGGCTCTTTCATGCCCAGTTCTTGCACTTCTTCTCCCCTCACAGCCCAGGGCAGGGCTTGGGAAGGCCGTGGGGTGGAGGGAGCAGCCCGTGGAGGAGCAGCTGTGGGGCGGGAGGGGAGGAACCACCCAGGCTGGCCCCGGTTCCTGCACAAACTGCTGTGAACGGGTCATAAACCGGGGCCAGATGGCTCCAGGAACAACAGGGGAAAGCCTCCACACCGGGAGGGAGGAGCAGGGCTGGGCTGCTCGTGACTGGAGAGGCTGGAAGAGCCTTTCTGGGGAGCTCAGCCCAGGCCTGCAGCTCCCGGCACGCGTGGAATGAGCGTGTGGACATGGATGGGGGTGTTCCCGTGTGCTGCTGACAGAGGTGCAGATCCCAGTTGTGAAAACACATGGAAGGACACCCAGAGCAGCAGCAGGGTGGCTGCAGACCCTCCAAACCCCCCATCCCTATGGGAATGGGGCACACTACACCCCCCAAGCCTCTTGTCCATCTGCAGCCCTGCTTGGAATCGGAGGAGAATTGAATTCTCATCCTCATCAGCTGGGAATCAGGGAAGAGCTTGGCTGCTCATGGAGAGCCTGAACACACCAAGGTCCACCCAGAGCACGAGGCTGAGAGATGGTCCTGGCCACGGGGAGATGCACCAGGGGGATGCACTCCAAGAGGGATGCCCAGGGAACACGGGACATGAGGGACAGCCAAGCCCCACACACCTCCTCACACTCCCCTGCTCCCTGGGATTCCAAGCAGCTCATCCTCACGTCCTGAAGTGCCCAAAGGTGAGGAAGTCTCACCCTTCCCTCCCCTCTCCCAGCTGCCAAGGCAGCCCTGTGGGATCCCTGTGGGATCAGCTCCCTCCCTGCCCCAGCAGCGACTCACCAGGCACGTCGGGAGAAGGGTTGAGGACCATGAAGGCGTCGGAGAGCCCGGCCTTCACGGGGTGCTGGGTGGCACTGATCTGCAGCACTGGCACTGGGATCTGCAGCCAGGGGGACAGCACAGGATGGATCCCAGCCCCGCCCCAGCTCCTGGTGCTGCTGCAGAGGCCTCCAGGAATGCCCATCCCCAGGGTGTGAACTACAACCCCAACCCCACCCTCCTAAACCCACAGGGACCCCCGTGGGGACCTGCTCTGCCTTCCCCTGCAGGAGGAGGCACCTGATGCCCCCAGGTGTGCCAGGAGGGGGAGGATCTCTCACCTCCTTGTACCCAAAGACGATCCTCCCGCTGCTGTGCAGGGCTGCCTGGAAGGTGAAGCTGCCCATGTCCTCCTTCCCCTGCAGGTACACCTTGTCCCACTGCACCACGAAAACCGTCCCTGGAGGGGGGGGTTGTGACCAGAGCAGGTCAGGCCTCTCCTCATCCCACCTGCCTGACCCGTCCTCTCCTGCCCTCCAAGGCATCTCATCCCTCAACCTCCAGCACTCTGCTCCGAGCAGACCCCCCTGCCACCCATCCCAAACCCCCCCGGGGGGCCAAACCCCCCTGGGGGCCAAACAGCCCCTGATGTGCCCTGCCCACAGCCCCACCTTGGCCCAGAGAGCCGAGCTGTGCCCGGCTGGATGAGGCCAGAGCGGGGGCAGCCGGGGCAGGGGGTGCCCGGGGCAAGGGGTGCCCAGGGCAGGGGGTGCCCAGGGTAGGGGGTGCCCGGGGCAGGGGGTGCCCAGGGCAGGACTCACCATTGTCCAGGTACTGGACGGTGGAGTTGCGGGAGTAGCTGGGGTTGAAGTTGGCCATGAGGGGGGCGATGTACTGGGTGGCCGTGAGCATGCGGTGGATCACGTCCCCCACGAAGATAAAACCTGAAGCAGGCAGAGGGTGAAGCAGCACAAACCACCCCCAGGACTCTCCCTCCCACCACCCTGCCCTGTTTTTACCCCCAGAGTCCCCTTCTGGATTTCCTCCAAGCTTGTGTGACCCCCCCCCAAACTGCTGGAGGACCGGAGGCTCCGGCAGCACCCAAGTCCCCAAACAGCAGCAGCGGAGCAGGGGGAGATTTGGGGGTGCAGGGAGAAGGTCAGAAGGGCTGTATCCCCTTCCCCAAGCTCCCTGGGGCTGTGGGGTGAGGTCAGAGACAGCTCCAGAGCCATGTCCATCCCCTCCCTGCAGGAATCCCACCCATCCCATCCATCCCACCCCATCCCGACTCACCGCCCGTCGCTATCGTGACCTGCCGCAGGAGGTGGCCGTAGAAGGGGAAGTCAAAGGAGAGGATGATCCTCTGCAGGAGGGAGGGGAGGTGAGGTGAGAACCACGCTCAGCCCTCGGGAAAACGCCCAAGGGAATGTGGGGGGGACTGGTCCGTGCCCTGGACAGTGCTTGGAGGGTGGGAGAGGGGCGGGAGTGGGGTCCTGCGGGTGCTCATCCCCTTCACCCCAAACACTTCCCACGTCCTGGGATGTGGAAGGGATTCTGCTGCCACCGGGACCCCCCTGCTGGGAGAGGGGACACGGGGACAGGGCCGCTCACCGAGGCCTGGCGGTGAGTGTTGGAGAGGATCCCGTGGATCTTCACTTGGTTCCCGTTGGCCGCTGCCATGTCCACCCACAGCCCCTTCCTCTGGGCCTCCCCGGGGCCGAACACCCGCGACACGTAGTAGCTGTGGTTGTCCTCCTGCAGAGGAGACCCAGTGGGATCACCTGGATTGCCCCGCGGGGATGTGAGCCCCTGAGCAGTCTGGGCACAAAGCAGCGACACAAATCCAGCCTGGAAAACCCCGGGCGCGGCCAGCGGGGGATGCTGAGCAGCTGGAGAAGGTGCAGGGAATCCCACGGGATACCGGGCTGGGCAGAGCCAGGGGTGACTCACGAGAGAGAGAGCTCTCGGCACAGCACGGGCAACATTCCCGGGAAGAAAATATCCCGCCCCAGAGCCAGGGGCTGGGAGCTGCAGCTGAAGTGGCCACGGCAAGAGGAGCAAACAACCGGGGCCGTGGAAGCCCAGAGGAAATGATGAACCTTGGAATGAGCAGCTCGGGGAAAGCGGCCGAGCCGCTGCTGCCAGCAGGGAGGGAGGAGGATGAGGATGAGGATGGGGGGCACAGCAGGGGGAGAGGGACGAGGGATGTGCTCCAGGGAGCGTGGAACGGAGCCTCGCTCTGCCCGAGGGAGCAGATCCCCCCTGTCCTCACCCACAGCAACGAGAGGCACCCTGGGGGTCCCCCTAAAGGCACCAGCAGCACCCCCGGGCCCCCCAAGCCCCCTCTCCCAGGCAAACCAGAGCGTGGCCCAGGTGCCAGCTCTGCCACGAGTCACGGGAACAGACGGGAACAGACGGAGGGACGGACACACAGCTGGGAGCCATCGCCTGTCAGGGGAGGCCGGTTCACACCGAGGTGGGGGGGAGGACGGGAAGTATCTTAATTATCCCTAGGAAAGCCTCGCTCCAGCACTCCGTGCCAGCAGCTGGCACGATGCCAGGCTCGCCGCTCGGCCCCATCTGCTGCTCGGCCCCCTCCGACCCCCAAAACCCCCTCTGACCCCCCAAAACCCCCTCTGACCCCCGGCATCGTCCCCCTCTGACCCCGGGACCTGCTCCCAGCCCCACTCCCCGCACATGACCCCGGGTGCCGGAGGCAGGGGAGGAGCCCTCAGCTGGAATAAAGAGCTGTCAGAAAAAAATCCTGCAACTTGTGGTTTTTTCCCCGCTTCCCCAAAGCTCAGGGAGAGTCGTTGCACTCCTCAGCCTCTCCCAACTCTTCCCCATGGGAATTACAGCCCGTTTGCTCCGAGGGGCTGACACATCCCAGCCCCTCTGGATGGGGAAACTGAGGCTGTGCTGGCACCTGCTGCATCCCGGCACACACCTCCCCCTGGAAAACCCCCGGGATGCAGGGCCAGGCCGCTGCTGGGTGACGAAGGAGAAAACCTCCCGTGTCCTCGTGTCCCCCACTGTGCCTTCCCAAAGTGTTCCAAACAATCCAGGGGGGAACAGGCAGGCCTGGAGCACAGAGGATCTGGCTGCCACGCTCCTGACCTCACCGCTGACTCACCGGGATGTTCTAATCCGTCACCTTGACTGGGTTACAGCAGGAATTAGGAGAGGAGAGGTTTGGGGCACAGGGATAAATGGGGTAGAGCCTGGGGAGGGACGAGACCTCTGTTCTTTGGGACCAGCGCTGCCTCTCTGCACCCCTAACCTGGAATATTTTGGGAGGAGGGAGGGAAAACCCCTCCGGACCCTGCACTGGCACCTCCCGAGGTGGGATCCCACCTTCTGCAGGTGGGACGGGGTGAGATGCACCTGTGACCTCACCCACGGCCCCACTCCTGGAGCAGATCCCGAAGCCTCAGGAAACCACTGCCTTTTCCTCCCGGGAACCACAGGCACCGTCACACCCTCCCTGCGGCTCCCCGGCATCTCCAAATGCCCTGGTGGCCACCAGTGGTTTTGGGCTGGTTTGGGGTATTTTTAAACACTTCCACATCGGGATTTTCTCGGTTCCTGGCCCTTCTTCATCCCCGGTGGATGAGCTGGAGCTGGAGCAGAGTGGAAGCTGTTTGTCCCCTGCCTGCTGTGCCTCGGGGGCACCAAAAACACTGGGAAAAGTCACCCTCCACCAAAACCCAGCCACTCACACATCCCTCCCACCCCCAGAGCTCAGGAAACTCCTCTGGCTGCCGAGGGACACTGCCACAAATAACCGGGAGCTAATTGAGGGCGGGTAATTAGGCACAGCAGGGGAAGGAAGGTGTCCCAGGAGGTGACACTGCTGCTGCTCAACTCGTTAGTGGTGACACAGGGACAGAGACCCCCTCCTCCCACACAGCCCCCTCACTCCCTCTCGGCCCCAATGAGGTTACTGGGGGACAGTGGCATTGTACTTGTGGCACCCACAAGCAAAGCATCCCGGGATTTCCAGACCTGGGACCTGGCAGGGCTGTGGAGGCCGCAGGGCTGGGAGCAATCCCAGGGCACTGGGCTGTAATTATCCCCTGGGATGTGGGATCCAGCTCCCTGCCCAGCCCAGGAATAGCTCCCGTGGTTGGGAACAGCTCTCCTGGTCAGGCACTGGGCGGGGGGCAAAGGGGGGACCCCCACTCACCACGATCCGGGTCTCGTTGGCCGGCAGGGTGTCGATGGCCAGGCTGCCCCCGCCCAGGTCGTGGCTGATCCGGGTCCCCTCGGACGTATCCCGAGCTCTCCGTCGCCCTTCGCCCACCGCCGGGCTCCCGGGGGGGCGTCCTGGGGGGGCACAGGGAGGGGTCACGCCAAGAGGGCACCCCCGGGACCGGCCCTGTGCCCCAGCAACGCTCCTGGTTATGTGACACGAGTTTGGGGGGGTCTCAGCCTCGATCAGCAGCGTCACGGCGAGGATGGACACGCAGGGCAGGGGCTCTCCGGAGGAGGGTGGGGACAGGTGACAGTGACCCCAGGCAGGGGAGGAGAGCGGGGATGGAGGGCAGTGAGGAGGCAGAACACCTCCAAATGGCAGCCCCTGCACACGCCAGCGTGACCCTGGGGAGGGGGAAGCTGCACGAGCGTGGCCATGTCCTCGATGTCCCCGAGCTCATCAGCCCCCTCCCCACGGCTGGGATGGGCTCCGGGTGCCAGGGAAGACCCCAAGCATCCACCCCCAAAAGAAACGTGTCCCTTGTCCCCTCCTGACACATCTCTCCAGCCCTGGGGAGGCAGCAGAGGCCGGAAACATGACTGAGGGCGGGGGGGGGGGGGGATAAAAAAGCCATTTGGGACCAAATCTGCGGAGAATCATGAGATTCCCGGCAGCCCGGCGGCGCGGGGGCGGTGGGGACAGCTCGCACTCGCCCACGGGCAGGGACACGTCTGTCCCCAGCCAGGGGACAGCAAATCCCCCGGGGGGGCCGCGGGCAGCTCCCCTCGCCCTTGGGAGGGGGTTCCCACCTTCACCCCTGGGGAGATAATTGCTAATTGCTGCCTTAACGAGCTCCCGGACCCCTCCTGGGGCTGGATTCTGTTCCCAGAGCTCCGGCAGGGGAAACTGAGGCAGGGGGAGTGGGGCTGAGCTGGACGTGCCCCAGGGGGGCTCTGGGGTTGGGGGTCACACTCGCCATCCCTGGGGGTGCCGGGGGGCCCAGACCTCACCCCCGCTGGGAGGTGTGGGGTGCCCCAAGGAGCAGAGACCCCCACACACACACACGCACAAAACGGCTCCCCAAAATCTCAGCGGGTGGCTGCACCCACAGCCGGGACAGCACCAGCCGTGCCACGGGGTGCCACGCGTGGGGGAATCCCGGGTGGGGGCACCCCACAGCCCCCCCTCTGCCCAAGGGGGCTGCCCCGCACAGGTGGGGGGGTCCGGGCACCCCATCTTCGCCGTGGAGGTGCCGGGGCGGGGGGGGGGGGGACACGGGGTGGGGAGCGGGACCCCCGCGGCAGGTCCCACGGCGCGGGTGGGTGCAGCGGGCTGCGGGGCACGGCGTGACACGCACCTGCGCGCTTGGGGGGGCACGAACATCCCCCCAAAGCACAGCAGCAGGGGGGCACAGACCCCCGGGACCCCCGGCGGGGCCGTGCACGGCGCTGCCCACCCGGGACCCCCCCGCGCCCCCAGTGCCGGGGTCCCTCCCGGAGCTCGCCCGCCGCCCCCCCCGAGCCCCCCCTACCTGCGCCCAGCGCCCCGCGGAGCAGGAGGAGCAGGAGGAGACCCCCCCAGCGCATGGTGGGGGGCGGCGGCCCCGGCGGTGCTGGGGGTCGGGGGGCTCAGCGCCCCGCCATGGGCCGGGACCCCCGGGAGCCGCGCACCGAGCGGAGCCGGAGAGGAGCCGGGCGGGGCCGGGGGCGGGGCCGGGGGTGGGAATAGGGTTGGGAAGGGTTGGGATGGGATGGGAAGGGATGGGGATGGAGGCGCCAGCAGGACCCTCTGTGCTCCCGGGGGGCTCGGGAATATCCCCCCATCGCGGGCTGGGCCGGCGCCCCTCACTCTGCAGCGACATCTCCGGGTGCTGACACCCCCCCCACACACACTTTTTATGGGGGCTGAGGGGGGGCACAAACGGGGTTGGGGGTCCCCCCACCCCGTCCCCACTGCGGGCACCCCGGGCTGCGAAGGGGGGGTTGCTCGGCTGAGCCCACCGGCCCCGCGGGGGGACGTGCCCCCCCCCCCCCAAGCCACAGGACCATTGCAGCCCCCCTGTTTGGGGGTCCAGCGCCTCATCGCCCCCACCTCTCGCACCAACCACCCCCCCCCGAGTCTCCTCATCCACAGACCCGCAGGAGACGCGTCTCCGCAGCAGGAATGTTTGTGCCCTTCCCAGTCCTCCCGGATTTTCCCCTTGGAGCAGGAGCAGCAGATATTGGGGGCTTGGGGGGGCACGGGGTGCGGGACTACAGGGTCAGAGGCACAAGGTGGGGGTCCCACTGGCACCGCAGAGCCTCGGGAGCCCCCCAACGCTCCAGCCCCCTCCTCTCCCTTTCAGCCAAACTGGCTTCTGGCCACCCCATGAATTGGGCAGCATTTTGGGGGTCTCCGGCTGCACCCCAACCCCTCAGCCCTGGTGCCGGGGGGGTGGCTCAGCCCTGGGTGCCGGGGCGGGAGGAGGGTGCAGCCCCCCCAACCCCCCCGAAGGGATGTGCCTGTGCCCAGGGCCTGGGGAGCGCTCCTGACCCCCCCAAAAAACCCCTGCACCCGTCCCATGGACAATCGGGTGGTGCGGGGGTCCTGCGGCCCCGCAGCTGTTCGGAACCGAGGAGGCAAAGTGGAGGGGGGGTGGCACAAAGCTTTTGTTGGGGGTCCCTGAGAGCTGGATCCTCCTCGTGTAAGACAAAGCCCGTCCCCAAGGGGGACACCCGGGGCTGGGGGCGCGGGGGGGAGCAGGACGCGCCCTCCCTTCGCTGCCGGGGGGTTGGGGGGGTGAGTAAAAGGGGTAAGAAAAAAAGGGGGGGGCACCCCCGGAGAGGGAGGAAAAAAAAAAAAAGAGGGGGCACCCGGATTTGAACCGGGGACCTCTTGATCTGCAGTCAAATGCTCTACCACTGAGCTATACCCCCGATGGGGAACCGGCCGCGCCGGTGTCCATAGGAGTGTCCCTACGGCTGGACACCCACCCACGGACACCTCCCACCCACCCGCGCAGTCCCAATGCACCCGCACACCCGTGTCCCCCCGTCTCACCCGCCCCACACACCCGCAGTGTCCCCGCACAGCGGGAGGGTGCGGGGGGGGAGCGGGTCCAGCCCCCCCAGATGTGCCCCCCGCTCTCACCCCGAGTGGTCGTGGGGGGGGACACGGCACCGTCAATCCCTCCCCAGGCTTCCCCTGCAGAGAGCGGGACCCCCGGTGTTCACACAGCGGGCCCAGGCTGTGCGTCCCCCCGCAGGGTTTTGGGGGTGCGAGGGACCCCCACCCTCCTCCCCAGACAGCCCAAGGCGGGGGTTTGGGGGAGCAGAGCCGCCGTGCGGGGTCCCCGTGGCGCTGGGGGGGATTATCCGGAGCCAGCGGGGGACGGATGGGGACAGCGGCCGCGATTGTGCCCGGCAGCGGGGTCAATATTTGCTCCCAAAGCCGCTGGGCAAACACGCGGGGCGAGGCGGGGGCGGATCCTGGTGGCCCGTCCCGGGCACTGGCTCGTCCTGGAACACCGGGAGAAAGGTTTGGGGTCGCCCCAGTGCGAGCCCCGTGTCCCTGTGTCACCCCCCAGCCTCGCCATCCCCTTTTGCACGGCCGGGGAAACTGAGGCACGAAGGCAGCGGGAATCACACCAAACCCGAGGGAGGGGGGTCTCCACGTCCCTGGAGACCCCAGTGAGCCCCACTCCCAGCGACCGCCCAGCTCCCGTCCCGTCCCCGCTGCCCTCGGGGACAAACCCCTCCTGTAGTGATGCCACAGCCCCCCCCCGTGCCCCGGGAACCGGGAATCACCCGGAGTGGACGGACCCAAAGTGTATTGGAGGTCCTGGCTGAGCCCCCCCGCGTGTTTGGGGACACGGAGGTGACACCGTCTGGGGGATGCGCTCGGGGGGGGGGTCGTGTCCCAGCGCCGGGCCGGGAGATAAGGGCGGGGTGGGCAAACACCACATTTGCAGGAGCGTTAGGGAAGGTGAGAATCCCGTCACCCCGGGATGGGGGGGGATGGAGGATGGGGATGCACCGCAGGGGACACAGGGGACACACAAACATGGGGCAGATGCCAACCGTGTGCCCACCGCTGCCCGTCCTGGGGGTCCCAGCCTTTGTCCCCCGCTTTATCCTGTTGCCTTCCCCTCGCCCCCACTGCCGAGTGTCCCGACACCCCAGGAAATGGGGGATAAACCAGGGAACTGCGGGGGTACCCAAGGGGCTGGAGGGGGGCACAGGGCACCCCAAACTGTACATACCACCCCCCTGAGCTGTGGGGAGACACAGGGCACCCCAAACTGTACATACCACCCCCCTGAGCTGTGGGGAGACACAGGGTACCCCAAACTGTACATAGCACCCCCCTGAGCTGTGGGGAGACACAGGGTACCCCAAACTGTACATAGCACCCCCCTGAGCTGTGGGGGGACATAGGGCACCCCAAACTGTACATACCACCCCCCTGAGCTGTGGGGGGACATAGGGCACCCCAGCCTACACCCACTGTCACCCCGAGTTGTGGGGGGACTTGAGGGACTGGTGGGGACCCCAGGCTGCACCCACCACCTCCCCAAGCCGTGGGGGGATCTGAGGGGCTGGGAGGAGGACCCCAAGACATGGGGTTACCCCAGGGGCTGGGGGAGACATGGGACACCCTAGGCTGCACCCACCGCCTCCCTGAGCTATGGGGGCACACAGGGCACCCCAAACTGCACATGCGACCCCCCTGAGCTATGGGGGCATCCCAGGCTGCACCCACGGCTGGCGCCGGAGCCAGACTGCTCCGGGGGGGCTGTTTGCTCTGGGGCTGATGCCACCCCCCGAGGGGAAGGCTGGCAATTATGTAAATCCCTTAACCCCTGATTGCCTCCTCCCACCCCATTAGGTGGGCAAACAGTTTTAGCAGCGGGGGCCGAGATAGCCCGGGGCTACATAAACCCCTGGCCCCGGCCGAGCTGCCACCGCCGCCGCCAGCACCAGCACCAGCACCATGGTGACATCCCCGGCCATCCTCTGCCTCGTCGCCTGGCTCCTGCCCCCCGCCGCCGGGCACCTCTGGGCGTGGATGTTCTCCCTGCCCCAGCACCCGCCGGATGCGGCCGCCCTGGGCAGAAACCCCGGCCCAGGGAGCGACATGGAGGAGGTGAGGGGTGCGGGACCCCCGGGGGAGGGGGGTCCTGGTGGACAGGAGGGGGTGCAGGTACAGCAGGGTGGGAGACGGACAGGGTGGGCACAGGGGTGGGAGGTGGGGTGGGAGCAGGGCTGAGAGGTGAGTTTGAAGCAGGACGGGCACAGAATTTGCAGCCAGGGTGGGCACAGGGGTGCGAGGTGCATTTAAACCCAGAGCGGGCACAAGGTGGGCACAGAGGTGGGCGGGAGGCTCAGAGTAGCGTGGGCACAGGGATGGGAAACGGGTTTGAAACGGGGTGGGCACAGGGGTGCGAGGTGCATTTAAACCCAGAGCGGGCACAAGGTGGGCGCAGAGGTGGGCGGGAGGCTCAGAGTAGCGTGGGCACAGGGATGGGAAACGGGTTTGAAACGGGGTGGGCACAGGGGTGCGAGGTGCATTTAAACCCAGAGCGGGCACAGGGGAGGGCGCAGAGGTGGGCACAGGGATGGGAAACGGGGTGGGCACAGGGGTGTGAGGTGCATTCAAACCCAGAGCGGGCACAGGGGCGGGCGCAGAATTCGCAGCCGGGGGTGGGAGATGGGTTGGAAGGCGGGGTGGGAGCAGGGTGGGCACAGAAGTGTCACCTGGCTCGGCGGTGACCCCACGTCGCGCTCCCGGGGGGGGTCCGGGGGGTCCCTTTGGCCCGGGGGGGGCGGGCGGGGCGGGGCCGGCAGGGGGCGCAGTGCGGGAGGGGCGGGGCCGGCGGGGCGCGCGGGGAGGGGCGGGGCCGGAGGGCGCGCGGGGGGCGCGGGCGGCGCCGGGCGCTCCAGTGGCGCAATCGGTCAGCGCGCGGTACTTATAGGGCGGTACGCGAGCGATGCCGAGGTTGTGAGTTCGAGCCTCACCTGGAGCAGCACTTTTAGGGCCGCCCACACGCCCGCGGTTTTTTTTCCCCCAGTTAAAAAAAGAAAAAAAAAAAAAAACCAAAACAAACCCTGCAGTCGCTGCGGGTGGAGGTTCCGTTGGGGATGGGGCTGGTGCTCTCAGCCCCGGTCTCCCACAAAATCACTCCCATACACCCCCACACCCAACCGTGCTTGGCAAGGTGTGAACGGATGGGGGTTTGCCCCGTTTCTGGGCTGTCGTTCCCCTTGGGCAACGGGAACGGGGTTGGAGATGGGATGAGGAGTGGGGTCGGGAAAGGGCTCAGGGATGGGGTGAGGGAAAGGGTCAGGAAAGGGCTCAGGGATGGGGTCTGGTCCTTCCTGACGCGCTGTGTCCTCCCCCCCGCAGGTGACCCCGTGCAGCCCGAACGCCCCCTGTGCCCAGGGCCACTTCTGTGACGAGCACTTCGGGCTGTGCCTGCCCGCCCGCCCCGCGGGGCAATTCTGCCGCCGCGACCCCCACTGCGCCCACGGCCTCCTCTGCATGTTCGGCAAGTGCCAGCAGCCCGTGCCCCCCGGGCAGGAGGGTGAGTGGAGGGTCCGGGGTGGGGGGGCACAAGGGGACCACCCCCCCGGCGTCACCTCTGCGAGCCGCAGGACGGGATGCTGATGGGGTGGTGCTGCACCAGGGGGTGATGGGGGTCCCCAAACTGGGGTCAGGGTGGGGGTCCCCCTCCCCTAACCTGGTTTTCTGTCCTGCCAGGAGCCCGGTGCCAGCGGGACGAGGACTGTGGGGCGGGTGGCTGCTGTGCCCGGCAGCACGGGGAGTTGGTGTGCCAGCGGCGCCTGGCGCTGGCCCAGAGCTGCCACGTGCCCCCCGGGGGTCTCGCCTTCAGCATCAACCAAGTGTGCCCCTGCCAGGCCGGCCTGGTCTGCCGGCCAACCCCACCCGGGAGAGAGTGAGTGCAGGGACCCCCGGGGCGGGGAGGGGGAGTGGGGGGCACCGGGGTGTGCCCTGGGTTTTGGGGGAGGGATTGGGGTGGCATTGATGTCCCTGTCCCACTGATGTCCCTGTCCCACTGATGTCCCTGTCCCACTGATGTCCCTGTTCCCACTGACCCCCGTGTCCTCTCCCCAGGAAGGCATTCGAGTACCAGCTGGAGAAGATGGAGTGGAGGTGCCGGCAGCCCTGAGCTCCAGCTCCGTATTTATTCCCTGTAAATAGCGTGTCCATGGCGTGTCCAGACCCGGCCTAGTGCCGATAAACCCGGCCCCAGCACCGATAAAACCCGGCCCAGCACCGCGCTGAGCCCGACGGCTGCCGGTGCCCTGGCAGAGGGGGGGCCAGAGCCCCCCGACCCCCACATCGGGTCTGTGCCCCTTGCCCGGAGCTGGGCAGGTCCCGGCTCCATCCCACCCTCACCCCCCTCCCCAGGCAGGTCCCAGCTCCATCCCACCCTCACCCCCTCCCTGGGCACCCCCAAGGCCCAACCAGGGGGACACGTGGGGGTCTCTGCAGAGCTGAGCTGAGCCCCGGTGGCTGCAGCCCCCCCCCGTGTCCCCCCCCCCACCCCCAGACCCCACCAGGCTCAGCCGTGGGGACAGATCTCACCGAAATGTTTATTACAAAGAACCAAGCGAGCGGGGCGAGTCCCCCCTCCCCCCCAAACACACACACACACACACACAAACCAACGAGAATAAATAAATAAAATACACTTTGTCAGGTCTTTAAATTAAAACTTTGCGGAGTGACATAAATACGGGACGTCCCTCTGCCCGCGGGTGGGGGGCCCCCACTGCTCGGGTTGTGGCCACCACGAGGGCGAGCATTGGGGCAGGGGGGGCTCAAAGCACTTGGCAGGCAGTGACACCGAGTCCCCCCCCCACCAAAAAAACAAGGGGGGGAAACTGAGGCACACGTGGGTGGGGGTGGCTTGGCAGCGGCAGAGTTGGGTGCCCCCGAGCCCCCCGCCCTGGGCTGGTGGTCTGGGTAAGGCAGTGACCCCGGGGACCCCCAGGATTGCCCCGGGGTGGGGGGCAGGGGGCTGCCCCATAAAGTGAGACAAGCCCAGCCCCACGGTGAGGGCTGGATGGGGGGTGTCCCCACCCCCACCCTGGTGTGGTCACCCCCGTGGATTTGGGGGGGGGGGGCACAAAGGATGCCCCGGGGCAGGCGCAGGACAAGGCAGTGCCCCAGGGTACTGGGGGGGCCAAGGGGGGGACGGACAGAGGCTGACAGACGGACAGACAGACATGGCTGGACAGGCACGGCGGGGGGGTTGGCACAGAGGGGTTTGGGGGGGGTTGGGACAGGGGCCTGGCACTGCCCAGTGCACCCCAGAGGTCCCAGGGCAGCGGGACCCTCCGGGCACCGCAGGGCAGGCCAGGGCTGGGCAGCTGTTAGCACGGGTTAGACCCCAAAACTGGCTCAGATTTACCCTCCACCCCCCCAGTTCAGGCAGAGCCCCTCCAAGGCAAACACATGCAAACTGCCCCCGCCCCTCCCCGGGCAGGCAGCACCCCGGGGGGGGCACAGCCGGGGGCAGCAGGAGCCCCCCAAAGCCCTGCACACACCACACACATGCACCCCCCCGGGGTGGGGGGCCGGGGGGCTGTGGGCAGGCACTGGCTGGGGTGGGGGGCAGCTGGCAGGGACCCCCCGACTGCCACGGCCAGCCCGGGGGGCCAAGAGCACCATGGAGAAGCGGGGGGCACCCGGGGGGGGGCAGCCAGCAGGCAGGGCTGGGGGGGAGCACAGCCCCCCACCCCACGCCCGGGGCAGGGGACGGGGACAGGTCGGGTCCCCTTTGGTCACTTGCTGTCCCTGCCAGGCAGGGGGGGCCCGAGGCACCGCGAGATGCTGGGGGGGCTGTGGCAGGGGGGCACAGGGAGACCCCCCCCTCACCAAAGAGTTGGGCAGGGGGACCCCCCAGAGCAAAGCAGGGGCTCCCCGTGGCACTGCTGGCCGGGCTCGGAGGGGGGGCACAAAGGCGACCGGGGAGGGTCTCCCACCCCCCAAAACCAGCACTGCCCGCACCCCCTCACCCTAACGGATGTAAACGTCCTGCCCCCAGCCCTCGCCCTCCCCCAGGCCCAGGGGCTCCTGGCCCTTGGCTCGGCCCCGCAGCCCCCGGCCCTCCTCGGCCCCGTCCCCGGGGGGCTCCTCCTCGACGGGGTCCATCTCGATGTCCATGCAGCAGGAATCCCCGGGCTCCGAGTCCCGGCTGCCCGCGGGCTCCGAGTCGAAGGTGTCCTGGCGGCACAGGCTGCGGGGGCCGGGGCGGGCGGGGGCCGGGGGGGCTCTGCCCTGCCCGCGGCCCCCCGGGCCCGGCCGGGGGTGACCCTGCTCCCCCTCCGGGAACGGACCCTGGGGGGGAGAAGCAACCACACCATGCGGGGATGGACGGGCACGGGGTTAGTGGGGGGGGGTTACTGGCTGTGGGGAGGGGGGCACACGCTGCCCAGCACGGCCTGCCCGTGTCGCTCACTCGTGACACGAGGGCAGCAGGTCTCAGCCTGGGGGGGTCACCGGGGCAGGGAGAGGGGGACGGGGGAGAGGGGGAGCAGTGCAGGGGTGGGGAGGGTGCGGGGTGGGGGGATGGAGCACCAGCAGCGTCCGGCTCGCTGGGAGAATTAGCGACAGACGACACAGGACACTCGTCCCTCCTCTGCCTCCTGCTCTTGGGGGGGCTGCAGGACCCCCCAGCACTGCCTTAGGCCCACTGGGGGGGCTGCAGGACCCCTGGCTCAGCACTGTAATGGCCGTGGTGGGAAGGGGGGTTGTGCCCCCCCTGCCCAGCTGGACCACACCAGGACACCCCCAAAGCCTTGACCCCATCACGGCCCCCCTGCAGAGGTGTGGGAATGGGGGGTCTGGCACCCATAAGAGGTATGGAGGGGGTCTCGAAGGGGGCAGATCCTGGGGGTTCCCAATCCCCAGGGTGGGCTTCAGGCCTCGGGAGGGTCCCCAGGAGACCCCAAATGTAGGGCTGGCACCAGTCCCAGGCAGGGAGAGATCCCCAGGGCTGATCCCAGGGATGGCCCGGATCCGGGAAAGGGAGCAGGTCCCTGGGGTGACCCCAATCCCAGGGATGGCCCCAAACCCAAGGAGAAAACAGGTCCCCAGGGTGGGGAGATCCCAGGGACAGTCCTATGCCAGGGGGCTCCAGTACCCCTGGGGGGGGCCCAGGTGCCCAAAGGGAGCAATCCCAGGGATAATCCCACTCCCGGGGGAGGGGCCAAATCCCACGGGTTTCCTCAACCCCAGGGTGGAGAGCAGGTCCCCAGGGCAGGTGACCCAGGGCTGGCCCCACACCCGGGGGGGAGGGTGGCCGTGTTTCCCTGGATGTCCCCGATCCCAGGGGTACCCTGGAGGGGGGGTTTGTCCCCGCCGCCGCCTCCTCACAGCGCGTGCTCCTCGACTGGGGGTCTGGGGGGGCTGGGGGTGGCCTCTCGGCCCCAGAGGTTGAGGTTCCTGCGCAGGGACGTGAGCACCTGTACCTGGAGGTTGGAGACGGGCGCGGGGCTGGCGGCCAGCGCCGCCGAGGCCATGGTGCGGTTCAGCAGCGGGTTCGGGGGGTTGCTGCTGGGGGGGTGCGTGGCCTTCCAGTAGGCCTCCAGGTACTCGGCCAGGTGCTCACAGGCCTCCTCCAGCTGGTTCTCGTCCAGCACGATGTCGAACATCTCCTGTGGGAGGGACGGCGGGGCCGGGGTGGGGCGGGGAAGGGCAGCGGACGCGGGGCAGAGCAGAGGGACGGTGCGGGGCTGCTGGGGCGGGGGGGGGCTATAGGACAGGGTGGGGCTTATAGGACAGGGGAGGGCCTATAGGATGGGGTGGGGCTTATAGGATAGGGCGGAGCCTATAGGACAGGGCGGAGCCTATAAGATAGGGCGGGGCCTATAGGACAGGGTGGGGCCTATAGGACAGGGTGGGGCCTATAGGATGGGGTGGGGCTTATAGGACAGGGCAGAGCCTATAAGACAGGGCGGGGCCTATAGGACAAGGAAGGCACTATAGAACAAGGTGGGGCCTATAGGACAGGGTGGGGCCTATAGGATGGGGGCGCCTATAGGACAAGATGGAGCCTATAGGACAAGGTGGAGCCTACAGGACAAGGCAGACCCTATAGGACAGGGAAGGGCCTATAGGACAAGGTGGGGCTTATAGGACAGGGTGGAGCCTATAGGACAAGGTGGAGCCTATAGGATAAGTCAGGTTCTATAGGACAGGGCAGAACCTACAGGACAGGGTGGGGCCTATAGGACATGGTGGGGCCTATAGGACAGGGTAGAGCTAATGGAAAAGGGTGGAGCCAGTGGAAAAGGGCAGGCCTATTGGAAAGGGGTGGGGCTTCTGGACCAAGGGTGGAGCCCTATGGATGAGGCAAAGCCCATGGGAAAGGGCGGAGCCTACGGAACAAGGTGGGAGCAGCGGGAGAGGGCGGGGCACCTGGGCTCAGGGCGGAGCCTATGGGACAGGGTGGGGTCAGTGGGAGAGGGCGGGACCAACTGGTGACAGAGGTTGGGACAGGTGGGCGGGGTCAATGTGGGCGTGGCCGCGGTGGGCGTGGCACACTCACAGGCGGGCACTGCGCCAGCTTGTCCGAGGCCACCATCTGCACGTTGAGATGCTTCGCCTGGGACTTGCCCCGGGACTTCACCAGGCGCTGCAGCACCTGGGGCACGAGGGGACAGCCCGGGGTGGCCTCAGGGACACTGCTGGACCCTGCCCGGCCCCCCCAGCAGGGCAGGGAGGGGGCTGGCGCTGCCCCCCGCCCGCCCCAGCACCCCCAGACCCACCTTGGGGGAGGTGATTTTGATGTAGACGATGATGGGGGCCAGGGAGGTCTTGGCCAGCTGGGCCGGGTGGTTGATGGTGTCGGCGTCCAGGGCCACCAACTGCAGCGTCCGGGCCAGCTCGAAGATCCGCTCGGTCTCGCTCTGCACCTCGGCTGGGGGGGGGGGGCACGGACAGAGGGGTCAGGGGACACGGGGGGACAACGGCTGGGAGAGACGGGATGGGGGGCACGAGGGGTCTGCACTGGGACTTGGCCACTCCAGTGTCACCCCAGCCACAGGAGGGAGGGTGGACTGGGCTCCGGGTGGGTGAGGAAGGGGCAAAACCCCCCCTGAACCTCACACACACACATGGAAGGGGGATCAGCCAGGGCTGTGCCACCGGGGTGTCCCCAACCCCGCTCTGCCCGGGTGGCCGGACCCTGCTGTGTCCCAGTGGCAGGAGGGAGATCCAAGGGGACACGTCCCCAGTGCCCCCCTGCCAGGGGTCCCGCGTTACATACCCAAGACATCTGTATCAGGAGCAGGGGAGGAAGGAAGCGGCACGGAGGGGAGGAACCCCCAAAAGGAAAAGGAGAAACAGGAAAGAAAAAAAAAACACAACAGAGAAGATAAAAGAGGAGGAGGGGGAGGAGGAGGAGGAGGAGGAGGGGAGGGACTGAGTCACGCGGGGGGAGCGCAGGGTTGATCACCCCACACCCCCACACCCCGCGAGCGCCCCGGGGTGGGCTGGGGGCTGATACAGATGGAGGCTTGGGGGGGGTCCCGCTGCCCCGGGGGGGTCGGGGGGTGCCGTACCCAGGCTGGAGCGGGTGCTGGAGCGCTCGATGATGGTGTGTTTGCTGGGGTTGTTGAGCACGGAGCGCTTGGCCAGGGAGATGTCGGCCGTGACCCGCGTGATGGAGATCCTGGAGGCACGGGGAGGGGTGAGACACCCCCCCCATACACACCCCCAACCCATGGGGGGGCAAGGGGAACCCTCCTGCCACCCCCTTCCTGCCACCCCATGCTCAGGGCTGCTGGAGCTGCAGGATTCCCCATTAGGGTCCCCCTGGGACTTTAGGGGTCCCCACCCGTGGGATTAGGGGTCCTCCCACAGGGTTAGGGGTCCTCCACAGGATTAGGGGTCCTCCACAGGGTTAGGGGTCCCCCTACAGTGTTTAGCGATTCCCCTGTGGGTTTATTAGGGGTTCCCCCGTGGTTTTAGGGGTACCATCCATGGAATTAGGGCTCCCCCCAATGGGATTAAGGGACTCTCATGGATTTAGGGGTCCCTCTACAAGGTTAAGCATCCCACCTTGGGTTTACGGCTCCCCACATGGGATTAGGGGTCCCATCCTGGATTTAGGGGTCTCCCCCTGAGATTAGGACTCTCCTCATGTGATTAAGGCTCTCCTCATGGGTTTTGGGGTTACAGGTCCTCCCATGGGTTGTGGGGTCCCTCTATGGGGTTACAGGTCCTCCCATGGGTTTCAGGGTCCCTCTATGGGGTTACAGGTCCTCCCATGGGTTTAGGGGTCCCTCTATGGGGTTAGGGCTCCCCCAGCCCCCCCATCTCACCTGCCATCAAAGCGATGCTTCAGGAAGTCGAACAGGGCTTTCTGCATCATGTCGGTGACCTTGGAAGGGGAGGAAAGGCAGGGAGGGAGGGACACCGTGGGGCCGGGATCCCCCTCCCCAGGGTGCCCTCCCCGTACCCCCTGCGCTCACTCACCTCGTAGCCCTTCAGCGAGGGCCCCACGAGGATGATGGGGCGCATGGAGGGCACCACGTCATAGGGGGGCACGTGCTCGGCCTGGGGACAGAGCGGGGGGACGTGGGGGGCACGCTCAGCTTCACCCCTGCAGGGGCAGCTCCGGGGGCATTCAGGGGGGCTGCAAGCGGGGGGCACCCCACCCTAACCCCACCCCCCCCCCCATCCCCTGCCGGGGGTCCTGACGCTACTCACCGACTTCTGCTTCTGCTTCGCTACGTCCCGAGGGGCCGCGGGGGCCGGGGGGGCGAGAGGAGACAAACAAGGCATGCGTGTTACCCGCGGGCACGGGGGGCACCGGGGGCGGGGGGGGCGCGGGGACACGCGTGTCACCCGGGGGACACGTGTGTGACACCCGGGGGGTGCCCGAAGGACACGGGTGTGAGCCCCCAGGGAGTGTCCCAGGGACACGTGGGTGACCCAGAGGACACGTGTATGACCCCAGGGGGTGACCCAGGGGACACGTGTGTGACCCAGAGGACACATGTGTGACCCCAGGGGGTGACCCAGGGGACACGTGTGTGACCCAGGGGACACGTGTGTGACCCCAGGGGGTGACCCAGAGGACACGTGTGTGACCCAGGGGACACATGTGTGACCTGGGGACATGTGTGTGACTTGGGGGGTGCCCAAAGGACACATGTGTGAGCCCCCAGGGGTGACTGAAAGACATGTGTGCCACCCAGGGGACACGTGTGTGACCCAGAGGGTGCCCAAAGGACACGTGTGTGACCCCCTCAAGGGTTCTCCAAGGACACATGTGTGACCCCCTGGGGGGCTCCATGGGCACATGTGTCACCCGGGAAGTGCCTCAAGGACACATGTGTGACCCAGAGGACACATGTGTGACCCCAGAGGGTGTCCCAGGGAACACACGTGTGTTACACGTGAAGCATCTCCCACTCAGGGTCAAATTTGGGGTTCCAGCGGGGGCTCTGCGGGGTGTGGGGGGTGGCCAGGACCCCTCCAGACATCTCTGCAGACTCCTCCCGCCCCGGGTTGTGGTTGAGCCCAAACCCCCCCAGCTTGTGCCCAGTTTGGGGGGGAGGAACAGTCCATTCCCAGTCGCGGGGGGGGGGATGAGACAGCGGCCGTGCTGGCACACACCATGCACACACTGGGGGGGTCGGGGGGGGCACGGGCTAATCCATCCCATGGACCATGGGGGGGTCACAGCCACGGGCTGATCCATCCCATGGACCATGGGGGGGTCACAGCCACGGGCTGATCCATCCCATGGACCATGGGGGGGTCACAGCCACGGGCTGATCCATCCCATGGACCAGGGGGGGAGGAGGGTGGACAGCCACAGACTGTTCCATCCCATGGATCGTGGGGGAATGTGGCCATGGATGGATTCAACCCACGGACTGTGGGGGGGTCACAGCCACGGGCTGATCCATCCCATGGCCCACAGGGGGGGTCACAGCCCCACACTGACCCCCCCCAGCCCCGGGTGCAGGGGGTCATGCCCATGCTGCAGTGCTGGGGGTGCTGGGGCAGCGGGTGCCCCCCAGCCCCGTGGGGTGCCCCCAGCCCCGTGGGGTGCCCCCAGCCCCCCGGCAGGGTTAGGGCAGGCAGCGGGTGCAGCAGGCGAGGCGGGGGCCGGCGGGGGGGGGGCCCTTTTACCTTCCTAAAGAAGGGGATGCGCTTGTTGTGGGCAGGGGGGGTGGTGACACTGCTCACGCTACTCTTAGGGGAGCGCTGGGTCTCCAAGGCCTCCTCCTCCTCTAACTCATCGGGGTCAAAGGTAAAGCTGGGCATGTCCAGGGCACCTGGGGACGGCCCGAGCCGGGGCCGGGACACGGCAGGGAGAGAAGAAGAGCGATGATGGCGATGGAAGAAGGGGAACGATGGAGATGAGGGGTGCTGGGAGGGGCAGGAGGGTGGTGGGGTGGTGGGAGAAGCAGGGGAGAGGGGGCTCTGGGGGAAGGGGGTGTGCCCTGCCTGCACCCGGGGCGGAGGGGTGGGCTGTGGGGGAAGGGGAGGTGGGGGAAGGACCCCCCTGGGCTGAGGGGGGACACTCTTACCGCTGGCCGGGGGCGTGGGCCGGCGGGTCCCTGTCACCACGTCACCCAGGCTGGAGGTGGAGTTGTCCCCGGATTTGCTGGGGGGGAAAAGCACAGAGAGAGAGTGGGATGGGGCTGAGGGTGGGATGGAGGGGGGGTTGTGGAGGGATTGGGGGGGTCGGGCTGAGCCCCCACCTTGAGCTCAGGCGGTTCTGCCTCATCTTCTGCTCCTGCAGCAGCCTCATGTTCTCCAGCTTGACGGGGCTGGGGATGAAGCCCACCTCGCAGCCCTCCTTCACCAGCCGCCCGATCCACCAGTCGTTGTTGTACTTCTGCGCCGGGGACGGGGCAGGAGGGGGGAAAAAACGCCTTAAAACCACCCCCTAACACCCACCCCGGGGCTGCCACCGGCCCCCCCAGCCCGCTGCCCACCTCCTTGATGTGCAGGAAGTCCTTGGGCTCGAAGCAGATGGCCATGCCCTGCACGGGCACGTCGTCGGTGGCCGAGGGGTTGTAGCCGACGTTGGTGCGGACGGCAAACGCCACCGGCTTCGTCTGCCCGAGGAGGAGAGGGGTCAGGGTGCCCCCCTGCCCACCCCAAACCCCTGAGATCCCACCACACTGCTCCCCCCCCACAGGCCAGGCAGATGATGGTGACAGCACCAGTGCCACCAGAGGGGACACAGGGCTGGCCCAGCTCCGGAGACCAGGCTGGGGACACCGTGGCCACAACCCCCCCCACACCCCAGGGACAACGAGGGGCTCATTAGTTAATTGCTGAGAGGCAACGGGTGCGAGAACCCGGGTGCCCCAGGCTCCCAGCTCTGCCCAGCAGACCCCACTGCCCTCCCAGTGCCACTGCTCCAGGGGATGGGATGCTGCAGGAATATGGGGGGTGTCCCTGTGCCTGGGAGGGCCCATCCTGCTGGGGTAGGGGGTCCAGGGGGGCTGGGAGGGTGGCAGGGGGGGCTCCTCCGCAGCTGTCCCACCTTGGCTTTCTCCAGCTGGGCCATGGCCTGGCGCTCGGCCTCCTTCCGCAGCGCTTCCCGGTCCTCCTCCAGCGACACATCCGAGTCCGAGGGCCGGCTGGTGTAGGACTCTGCCGAGCCCTGGGAGAGCAGGGAGAGGGGGCTCAGCCCACCTTGGCCTCCCCCAGAGCAGGGAGCCCACCCCCGAGCCCGGCCCTGCAGCCCTGTGACCCCCCCCCACCCTCCCGTGCCCACCCCCGTGGGGGTGAAGCCCCCACCCCCTGCCCGGGGCCACCCCACCCGCGGGGTCAGGGAAGGCCGAGGGACAGGGCAGCTGTTCCCACTGCTCTGACAGGGAACGTGACACCGACCTGCTCCCGCCGGATCCCGGGGCCTCTCCGAGAGCTGGGAAGGCAACGGAGACCCCCCTGACCCCCCTGCTGCCCCCCAGCCCAGGACAGGCCAGCGGGGACAGCGTTGCCCCCCCCAAAGAGGGTCCCGTGGCAATGGGGGCAGGGCACCGTGGGGACACTCGGGGTCACCCCAGGACAAGGCTGGAGCTGGGGTGGGATTGGGGACCCCCTGCTCACACCCCGGGCCTGGAGCCTGGGGGGGGGGACAACCACGGGATCCCCCAGCCCCAGTGTGGTGGGTGCCACGGGGGATGACAAAGTCACCCACCACCCACCCCCCCAGCCCCTCTACAATCCCCCCCCAGCCCCACCAAACCCCCCATCCCTGATTTATCCAAACCTTTCCGAACACCAGGGATTTGGGGGTCGCTCAGCCCCTTCACACAGCCCCCAGCCACGGGACAACAGCCCCCCCAGGGACTCTCCCCCCAAAACCCACGGGGCAGAGACCAGCTGCCCCCTCTCCTGCCCTGTGCAGGGGGGGCTTTGGGGGGGAGTCACTGGGATCCAGACATGACCCCCTCACCCCACAGAGCCCCACCAGCTCCCGGGAGCAACCCCAGGGAGCACCGAGGGCAAGGTGGGCACAGGAGGGTCCTGGGGGGGCTGCGGGGCCGGGGGGGGTCGCTCACCGGGGCGGTGGGGTGGTCTTTGCCGGGGATCTCCATGGTGGCAGAGCCGGGGGCGAGCGGGGCGGGCGCAGGGCTGGGGCTCCGGGGGCTCAGGTTTCAGCCCCGGGTATATTTAGCCCAGTGCCAGGCTGGGGGGTGGGGTACGGGGCGGGGGGGGGGCTGGGGAGGGCGGATTGAACGCTGTACCCCTTCCCTGGCACCCCGAGAGGGGGCTGCAACAACACCCCAAACGCTCCCGGTTTGGGGGACCCGCTGCAGGGCACGGAGGGGACGGGGGGGCACAGCCGGGTCTGGCTGAGCCACTGCAACGCCTGTACCCCCCAGGCCTGGCTCGGTGGGACCCCCCACTTTGCTGCCCGGGGGGAAAAGGGCCCCTGGGCCCCCCCAGGAGTGCCGTGCCCCCCCTCACCTGGCGGACGAAGCTGTTGGAGGTGGTGTCGGAGGAGGTGCTGCCGTCCGAGCGCTTGAAGCGGCTCTTGCGCCTGCTGTACTTGCCCTGGGGGGAACAGGGGGGCCACGAGGGCAGGCTGGACCCCCCCAAAACTCCCAAAACACCTCTGCTACTCCCCCCCCAGCTCCAGCTGTCAGGGATGCCCGAACCCCCTCCCTGCAGGCAAACCCGGGGGGGGGTAAAGGAAGGGAAACTGAGGCAGGGGAGGGGACGGGGCTCCCCCACCCCAGGGACCTCCGTGGCGTTGTTGGGGGGCTGCACCTCCCACTCCATGGAGAGGGAGATGGGGGGGCTCGAACTGCAGCCCCACAGTCAAACCAGACCCCAAACAGGGGGGTCGAGCTTTGGGGGGCACCTCAAACCCAACCACTCACCACCAGCCCCCCGGCGCCCAAGCCCCCCCTCCTGCCAGCGTGGGCACCATGTGCACCCCCACACCCACCCACACCCCCCATCCCAACGGGACCCCCCTGCTCCTTCCCACTGGGATGGACTGGAAAAGATGGGGAGACCCCAGTGCCCACCCTGAGGCAGCTCTGGGGGGTGGGGGGTACCTTGGGTGGGGGTCAAGAAGGGGGACACGCTGGTGGGAGAGGGTTTGTCCCCCCCCCAGTGTCCCCAGGGGACAGGTGGGCCCAGCTGCCCCCCAGCCCGGGGGTAGGGGGTCCCCACACTGGGTATTTTTAGGTCCAGGACCCCCCCACATCCCACCCACAGGGGGTGGACGTGGCTGGGGCTCAGGGAGGGAATTCCGGGGGGTCCTCTGTGCTCCCCCCTCCCAAAAACTGTCACCCCAAGTGGTTGATGCTCCCCAAGAGAGGGGGGTCTGTCCCCATGGAATGGGAATGAGCTGCTCCAGCAGCCCCCAGTGCCCCCCACCCCACTGGAACCAGTGAGGGGCACATCCCTCCTCCCCCCAGATCCAAGGGGACGCGCTGAGTGGGTGGGGGTCATCACCCCAACGGAGTTTTCCCAATTCCTACAACTTTCCCCGTGGGCACAACCCCCCTCTCCCACCCCAAAACCCACCTCCCCATCCCGGTGGGCAAACCCGTGGGGATTGGGAAACTGGTGGGGGGGTGGGGGTGAATTTGGGGTCTCTCCCAGGGTTATGGGGGGGACACCCTTTATTTTGGATGGTGTGGGGCGGGGAATCACTTCCATTACGGGGTGCAGGGATCAGGGAGGAAGGGGGGTGAGCCCCATCCATCGCTCCCGAGGCGATGTGGGAATTCCACGGGATGCGGCCCCCCCCATCGCCGTTCACCCTGGGGGTGTGGGTGGTGCTGCCACCCCCCCCCCCCCCGCGACCCCCCGAATTCCCGGGGGTGTCACCTGGAGCGCGGCGTTGTCCAAGACGTCCATCTGGATGTCCTGCGAGGAGCTGTAAGGGGTCCGGGCCATGCCGCCTTCCCGCACCATGGAAGCGCCGGGCTCGGCGGGATTTTGGGATGGATGGGTGGGTGGATGGTGGGGAGGGGGGGGGGGGGGAACCACACAGAGGAAGATGATGACGATGACGATGAAGCTCAGGCCTGGCCCCCGCGGTGACGGAGAGAGGGAGGAGGAGGACGAGGAAGAGAAGGAGGAGGAGGAGGAGGAGGAGGAGGAGGAGGAGGAAGGAGGAGTGGGGATGGTGGCGGGGTGGGGTGGGGGGGACAGGGATGGCGGGCGGCCGCTCCCACCACATTCCCGGGGGGATGGGGGCTGTGGGAATGCGGCCTCTCCGTTCCATTCCCAGGGAAGGGACCCCCAATACAGCTCCTTCCCGAAAGGGGGGCGATGAAGATCCCCCTTCCCGAAAAGGGGGCGATGACGATCCCCCCTCCCCTAACCGGGGGGGGGGCACAGTAGTTCCCACCAGCCTTTAGATTTCCTGACTGGGGGGGGGACCCCAGAGAGAGTCGTGTCCCCCCCCAGGCTGTGTGTGGTCGGGGGGGGGGGGGGGGGGGGAACACGCAGGGGCAGCCCCCACCCCCCCAAATGTCAGTGCCTGGAGAGGGATGTGCCAATCTGGGGATTCCAGGGCTCCCTCGGGATGAGGCTGCCCCTAAAATTCACCTTCTTCCCCCAAACCCTCCCCCGTGGGGAGCCCCCCCAGGGGTGCCCCTACCCACACACAGAGCCATGGGGTACCCTGGAGACCCCACGGCAACGGGGGGTCCCCACAAGGGCTGATGGACCCCCTGATGGACCCCCAGACCCCCCTGCATTCTCCTGCAGCACGTACCAGGCAGGACACAGCGTCCCCCTGTCCCCCCTCCCCGGGACCCTGAGGACAATCCCCCCCTCCCCAGGGACCCCGGGATGGGGGAATGGACTCCCCCCCCCCATCTCCCCTGACGGTACCGGCTGTTGGAAAGTTAAAAATTCCTTTGCCCCCCCCCCCCCGGCCCCCTCCAGAGGGGTTTTTCCTGCTCCTATCCCGGCTCCCGGGACAGCTGACACCACATTTTCCATCCTCAGCCCCCATCCATCACCAGCACCGTGAGGTGCTTCCATAGGGAAGGGGGGGTTTGGAGGGGGAGGAGCTGCCCCAGGTCACACCAGTGATCCCGGGACACCATCCCAGAGCCCCCCCCCGTGCCTGGAAAAGCTCCAGGTGTGGGAAAATCATTGCCCCCCAACCCCAAACCTACTTGTCTCCTGCTTTTCCCACCTCTCCCAGGCCTGGACCACGCGGAGCTGAAATCCCTGAAGGGTCTGGGGGCGTCCCAGGGGGTGTTTTGGGGGGGCTGGGGGGGCCCTTCCAGCCGGGATCGTGCCCGGGGGCGGGTGCACCATTCCCTGGCACCGCGTGGGAGCACAAGGGAATTACGGCACCTCCTTCCCGCTGCCGGAGCTGCTCCTGCTCCCCGGGGTGAGGGGGGGCTCCCCGGGCCCCCCCACTGCTCCCAGGACAAGCTTGGTGGGCATCCAGCCATGGATGTGCCCGGGAAGCCAACGGAATGAGAAGAGGAGGGATGGCAAATCCCCTGGAACAGTACAAGCAGCAGCATCCCTACCTGAAACTCCTCAAACTCGGGGTCAGGGGGGTCTCCTCATCCCAGAATCCTTGGAAAGCACCAGGTGACACTTCCACAGGGACAACATCCCACACATTGATCCGTCCCCATCCCGGAGCTCCCCCTGGGACACCGATCCCAGCGGAGAAACCCCCGGGCTGGCAATCCCAAGCCGAGCCCTCTCCCGCCTCAGGAGCCTCCAGATTGGGCTGTTTGTTTAAGGAAAATGATGAGTCAGTTTTTAAACAGCAAAAGCCTGTGTTTATCCGTGTTTTTCTCGGAAAATGAACCAAAAATCTGTCGGCAGAGGCTCCTCTCCTCACACCATATGTCGGGAGCGCAGCGGCCGCCAGATCCCGAGGGAATTGTCAGCATCCCGTCTCCGGAGGGTTAACGAGGTGATCTTGGGGCTTAACAAGGTGCTTTTTGGGGGGTTTTCACTCTCCAGCCACTCCCAGCTGGAAGGAAGGAGGAAAAACCGCTGCAAAAACGGCAGATTTGGGAATTGTTTCACATCGGGGCGGTGAAAAAAGCAGCATTTTTGCTGGATTGAAGGTGGATTTAAGGCAGGAACTCAGCCCTGAAGACACCCCTGTGTTTTTAGGCCAGTCACAATCCATACATTACCATCTCCCAAGCTTTCCCTTTTCCAGGAACTCTTTAACAATCTGTTCCCAGGGAGGCTCCAGCTCTTTTCTGGATCACACCAAGAGCCACCAGGCCCCTTTCCAGCCTCACCACGGCGTTTTTGGGGCAGGAAACATCATCCAGCCTGTCCCTGCCTCAGTTTTCCAGCTGCAAAGTGGTGCCATGGATACACTCAGACCTCACTCATGTCCAACCACAGAAAACTGGGAAGGTGGAATGTTCTGTCCCAACTGTCACCTGCCCCATCAGGAGGTTATTTCCCAGGAAAACATGAATTCCCTTTTCCCATCAGTGCCAGAATCGCTGGGAAAGAGGTGGAACTTGATCCTCAGCTGGGACAGTGCAGGATCTGAGATCCCAGCTGAGCCTTTGGGATAATCTCTTGAGAAAGAAGGAAAGACGGGGATCCCATTCCCTGCTGGTGTTGAACTCATCTGTAAGGAACGTTTGCCTGGAGGGTGAGTGTGGGATGGGGGGGATCCCCTCAAGGGAAGGGCCAGGACAGGACCAGTCCTCCCAGTATGGGCCAGGCTGATCCCAAGACAGGGACCTTCTATAGCATGGGCTGGGCTGATCCCAGGACACATCCAGGACTCCCAGTATGGACCAGTCCAGGCACAGCACAGGGCCAAGACTTCCGGTATGGGCCCGGCCGGGCCCTGCACCCTCGGCCCTGCGCTTCTCGCGCCACCAGCGGTGCGGGGGCACCCCCTGACCCCACTCCAGTCCCTCCCAGTGCTCCCAGTCCACCCAGTGCTCCCAGTCCCACCCAGTCCACCCAGTGCTCCCAGTCCCTCCCAGTCCCCCCAGTCCCCTCCACGTGCCTCCCACGTCCCCCTACCGCGCATGCGCAGCCCCCGCCCGGCCCTTCCCTCCACGCGCACGCATCGGACTGTACCACCCCTTCTCCTCTGAAGGGGGGGCCAAGATGGACTCACATCCCTCCCGCACATCCCGCGTGGGTCTCCGCGCCACGCGTGTCCCCTCCATATGTAACCACGCATAATCTCACTGTGTCTGTCCCCTCACCTCGCTCTGGGTGGCCCCGAGGCCGCTGCAGATTGCGGGGGGGATGCGGGTGGTATGTGCCGCGGGCCGTGGGCGGGGCCAGCACCGCCTGCCCCCCCCTCTCCCTCAGGCCCGGGCGCCGCAGCCATGAGGTGGGACCGGGGCCGGGGCAGCTCTGGGGGGGCTGCGGGGGCCCGGCGGGCACCGGGGAACACCGGGGAGGGTGGTTTGAGTACCGGGAAGGGGTCCCGGCTGTGCCGCGGGGCTGTCCCGGGCGCTGCGAGGCGGCTGCGGCCTCCTGGGGCCTCGCGGGAAAATGGCGGAGGGGGCGCGATGGCGGCGGGGGCCGCGCTGAGGGGCCGGCAGGGGGTCATGAGGAGGGTCTGGGGGTGCGGGGGGCCCTGAGCGGGGAGGGCACGGCGGGCTCGAGCCCTGCGGGCCTTGGATGCGCCTCCTGGATCCCACGGGGCCTCAGGCAGGGCCCTGAAAGGGATGAGGGGGGGGGGTCCCTGAGGGGGGTGCAGAGCCCCCCTGATCCCTGTCCCTTCCTCTCCCAGTATGCTCCGGCTCCAGAAGAGGTTGGCCTCCAGCGTCCTGCGCTGCGGGAAGAAGAAGGTGTGGCTGGATCCCAATGAGACCAACGAGATCGCCAACGCCAACTCCCGTGAGTGGGGCATGTCCCGGGGACTGGAGGAATGTCCTGGGCACTGGGGGGGAAATGTCCTGGGGGGGCTGGGGGAAAGGGATCCACCAGCAGAGCGGGAAGAGGGCTTTTGGGAGGTTCAGTGACAGCAAGGTTGGTTTAGAATCATAAAACCATTGAGGCTGGAAAAAGCCTCCCAGGATTGTCAAGCCCAGCTTCTGCCTTAGGTGAAATTCTGGCTCGGGTAAAATTCTGCCACTTGAGGAGCTTTTTTTTTTCCCACCTCCAAGTGGGGTTTCCAGGGTTTTCAGAGCTCCCTGGTGCCCTGTGAGATAATCAGTGAGGGAATTGGGAGGTTCTCTGGGAGATCTGGCAGAGAGAACGGAGCAGCTCCGGCAGCGTGAGGGGCTCTGTGGGGAGACCCACCTTCCATGGCACTCCCAGCCTTCCCCCAGGGGGGACAAGGGGGGGGGGATCTGTGCTCACCTGAGGGCTCCAGAGGAGGTGTTGGCCGTGTTTTGCAGGGCAGCAGATCCGGAAGCTGATCAAGGATGGGCTGATCATCAGGAAGCCGGTGACCGTGCACTCCCGCGCCCGCTGCAGGAAGAACACGCTGGCCCGCAGGAAGGGCCGGCACATGGGCATCGGTGAGGGCTGCACCCCTCACACAGCGGGGCACCAGGGACCCCCAGGGGCAGCCCCCGCCCCTGGAGAGGCCCTGTGCCACGCTGGGGATTCCAGAATTTTAGGCTACCCCTAAAATTCAGCTTCTCCCCCAAAGCCTCCCCAGTGTCCCTCCCGAGCCCGCCAGTTTGGCTGTGACTCTTCAGTCCTTGATCCTGGGCGGTTCAATCACTTCCATCTAAATCCAAGGCTGCACTTTTTTTGTCTTATGAAAACCTCCCTGATCAGCTTAATTTAAAAATTAACGTTGTGTAGGAAAACGGGAATGTCAGTTCAACGTGGCTGACTCTGATTTCATTTGGTGATTGCAGATATACATCCCCCACCAACCTGGAGTTTAAATATTTAAATAATGAAAGTAATATAATAAAATATAATGAAAGTGCCACACACAGGGACCCCCAGGGCCGAGGGACCCCTGGGAATGGGGTAAATCACCCACTTCCCATGGTGCCTGGTCCTGCTGCTCCCTCACGCTGGGGAATATCCCAGTGGGTTTGGCCACAGAGATGGAAAACCCTTGGCTTGGACATGGATGGTTTTTAACTTGAGCTGAAGAGGGGGATTAAACACCTTGGGAAGAGTTTGGGGTTTAACTGGCGGGTTTTGGGGCTCGCCCTGCCCAGGTAAGAGGAAGGGCACGGCCAACGCCCGCATGCCCGAGAAGGTCACCTGGATGCGGCGGATGCGGATCCTGCGGCGGCTGCTCCGGAGGTACCGCGAGTCCAAGAAGATCGACCGGCACATGTGAGTGTGGGCAGGGGGCTGGGGGGGCTCTGCAGGCCCAGGGGGGAGGACATGGGGCTGGGGGGACTGGAGCTCACACCAGGGAACCCCCTGGAGCTGGGTGAGGCCCCCACAGGACACCCCAAGCAGCTCCTTTCCAGACCCATCCCAGCACTGGGAATGGACAGACAGGCACAGTCTCCCCCCCTGAGCTCTGCACAACCTCCTGGAGGGGCTTAATAAAGGGAGGGGTCCCACCCACGGGAAATGGAGCTGAGACCCTCCCACCTCATCACACAGGTGATGGGACCACCTGGGCACGGGGCTGGAGAGGCCCCCACGTGTGACATTCCCTTGTCACATCCCAGCGTCACCCTGAGTGGGGGCAGCACCCACAGACACCCCAAATCCCCCCCAGTTTACATCCCACACACCCAGCCCCCCTTCCTGCCGCCCCAGCTCCTCGGGAATGGAGTTCAGCCCTCCCTGGGCTGATGTCCCGCCCCGTCCCACCCCCGCAGGTACCACAGCCTGTACCTGAAGGTCAAGGGCAACGTGTTCAAGAACAAGCGGATCCTCATGGAGCACATCCACAAGCTGAAGGCGGACAAGGCCCGCAAGAAGCTCCTGGCGTGAGTGCTGCCCTGGGCAGGGGGGGTTTGTCAGGAGTGACCCCTCCCCGTGGGTCATTCCAGCTGGATTCTGGCCCTGGTGGGAGTGCTGCCCCTGGGCAGGGGGGGGTTGTCAGGAGTGACCCCCCCCCGTGGGTCATTCCAGCTGGATTCTGGCCCTGGTGGGAGGGATCGGTCCCGAACTGGGCAGGGCTGGCTGGAAGCAGAGAAATGTGGGATCGTGGTGGAGTTCTGTGTTAATGCTCAGAGAGGGGGAAACTGGGAAATTCCTGAGCAGCTGCTGGAGTGGGGGAATGATTGACCAGGGGGAGGGGAGGGATCCCAAAATCCTTGGGGGGAAAGGCTGAATAATCTCACCCTGGGCTTCAGTAAAGGCCGTGACCCCACACAGCCCCTGCTGGCTCCTCCCGGGCCAGAGCGAAGGGAGAACCCCGAAATCCAGTGGGAGGGCCGTGGGTGCTGGAGCAAGGCTGGTCTGGGACAGCGGGAGGAGACTGGGGACAGGGGTCAGGGTGGTTTTGGGGCTGTGTGAGGTGCTCCTGTGCACCCAGACCCCTCGATCCCGCAGGGACCAGGCGGAGGCGCGGCGCTCCAAGACCAAGGAGGCGCGGAAGCGGCGGGAGGAGCGGCTGCAGGCCAAGAAGGAGGAGATCATCAAGACCCTCTCCAAGGAGGAGGAGGCCAAGAAGTGACCCCGCGGGCTGTCCCTTCCGGGGAGTGTGTTCCAGCTTCCAGCACCCAATAAAAAAACATCCGGGACCCCTCCTGCTGAGTGTCCGTGTCTGGAGCGGGGAGGGATGGGATGGGATGGGATGGGATGGGATGGGATGGGATGGGATGGGATGGGATGGGATGGGATGGGATGGGATGGGATGGGATGGGATGGGATGGGGAGGAGCTGCTGCTGCTGCTCCCCAGTTTGGGGCTGGATCTACCCTTTCCAGGCAGGATTATGGGGGGCTCAGGGAGCCAGGAGGTCCTTGGATCCTTCCAAAATCCCCCCAAAGGCTCAGGGCAGAGCTGATGTCCAGGGGAAGGTTTTGGGGGTTCTGCACCCCCAGAGGGGAAAGGACCCAGGGCTGGGGGAGGGGACTTAAGGTGGAGCTCACACCAGGGAACCCCCCAAGAGGTGGGTCTGGGCCCCCCAAGACCCCCCAAATTCCCCAAGCAGCTCCTTACCAGACCCATCCTGGCCCTGGGGATGGATGGATGGACACAGACAGACAGACGGACAGAGACACAGCCTCCCAAAACTCTGCACCACCCCTGGGCCCACCTGGGGGGATTTATAACCTGGGGGGGTTATAAATGGAGCTGAGACCCTCCCAGCTCATCACACGGGTGGTGGGACCACCTGGGCACAGGGCTGGGGGGGAGAGGTCGAGTGTCCCCAAAGTGTGACACCCCCTCATGTCACATCCCAGTGACACCCTGAGGGGGGGGAGAGCACCCATAGACACCCCCCAAAATCTGCACCCCAGGGAGGGGCTGGTTCCCTTAATGCCCAGGGGGGCTCAATGAAATACCTTTTTCTCCCCAAAATGAGCCAAATCTTGGGGCAATTAAAGGAATTAAAATGAGGGACACACACACAGCAGGGGAGGGTGTCCTTGGCTGGGGCAAAGGGACTCGGGGAGCCCCCCCCGTGTGTCCTCCCCTCCCTCTGTGACAACAAACACGGTGCCCCCCCCCCCCCACTATTTACTGTCAACACCTCAAACTGGGCCCAACTGGGGCAAACTGGGCCCAACCCCGCTTACATCACCCCTCCCTGTGCCTATAAAGCCATGGGGGGGGGCACCCGCCTGTCCCTCTCTGCTGCCACCCTGTTCGTTGGGTGTCCCCCTCTTGAGCCCCCCCCCAAAATGCTCTTCTGGCACGGCCAACCCGACCACTACTGGTCCAGCGCCGGGGACATGTACCCCCTGCCCCCTTCTGGGGTGCTCAGGTACCGCCCCCACCCCCCAAATCCGATGGTTTTGGGGGAAACCGAGGCACGGTTGGGTGCCCACCCTTTTTTGGGGGGGATGTTTTCCCGCAGGGACCCCCCCGTCCTGCCCTACCTGAAGCAGGAGGAGCCCAACGGCATCTCCACGTCCCAGCCGGAATTCCCGGCGTTCCAGTACATCCTGTGCGCCCCCACCTCCCCCGCCGTGCGGCACCACGAGGAGACCCTCACCTACCTCAACCAGGGTGAGTCCGGGGGGGCTCTGGGGGAGGGACGCGCCTCTTCCCCGGGGGCTCAGCACCCACTTTTGCCCCCCCTCGCCCCCCCCAGGGCAGTCGTACGAGATCCGCATGGTGGGGACCCCCCGGGGGGACCCCGCGGAGGGACGGAGGATGGTCAAGGTGAGCCGGGGTGGGGACCCCCAGGACGGGGAGGGACGTGGGGAGGCTCGGGGCACAGCTCTGGGCTGCAGTCCCGGTTCAGCTGTGCCAGAGCCCCCGTTCAGACTCAGTTCTGTCCCAGTCCAGCCCCGACTCGGCCCCAGTTCTGTCCCACTTCTACCCCAGTCCAGCCCCATCTCAACCCCTGTTCATCACCAGCTCTGTCCCAGTCCAGCCCCATCCCAGCCCCAGTTCTTCCTCATTTCTGCCCCGGTCCGGCCCCACCTCAGCTCTGGTCCAGTCCCAGCTCAGTCCCATTCCGGCTCCAGTTCAGATCGGGTTCAGCTCCAGTTCAGCCCCATTTCAGCCCAGCTCAGCCCCGGTCCAGCCCCGTCCAGCACAGTCTCCTGTGGGGCCGTGTCCGTGGGCTCAGCCTGTGTCCGTGTGTCCGGCCGTGTCCGTGTGTCCGGCCGCGGGCTCAGCCCGTGGCCGCCGCTGTCCCCAGAGCGTGGTCCGGGTGTCCTTCCACGACCGGCGCCTGCAATACTCGGAGCAGCAGCAGCTCGAGGGCTGGCGGTGGAGCCGCCCCGGCGACCGAATCCTCGACATCGGTGGGTGCCGGGGCCGGGGGACCCCCGGGTTGGGGCTGCGGGGGCCGCGCTCACCCCCCTCCCGCAGACATCCCGCTCTCCGTCGGCGTCCTCGAGCCCCAAATCCACCCCACGCTGCTCAACACGGTGGAATTCCTGTGGGACCCCTCCAGGCGCACCTCCGTGTTCGTGCAGGTGGGAGCCAGGGGGGTTGGGGGGCTCTGAGGGACTGGGGGGGGTCCCAGAGGCCGCCCCCGACCCCTCTGTACCCCCCCATCCTCCGCAGGTTCACTGCATCAGCACCGAGTTCACGCTGCGCAAGAACGGGGGGGAGAAGGGGGTCCCCTTCCGCATCCAGATCGACACCTTCGGGGCGGGGGGCAAGGGGGACCCCCCCGAGCACCTGCACTCCGCCAGCTGCCTGGTCAAGGTGTTCAAGGTATCGGGGGGGGGGCACCAGTGACCCCAGTGTGACCAGTGCCCCCCGTACTGGGAAATCCCACCCTGAGCGCGGGGCAGCGCCCGCGCCAGAGCCGGGGGTGGGTGCGCGGGAAGGGGGGTAGGTGGGGGTCCTGCCTCAGGGATCCGGGGTCCCGGGGGTCCCGGGGCCGCCCTCACCCCCCGGCACAGCCCAAGGGGGCCGATAGGAAGCTGAAGACGGACCGGGAAAAGGTGGAGAAGCAGCCGCCGCCGGAGCGGGAGAAATTCCAGCCGTCCTACGAGAACACCGTGCTGGCCGAGGTGGGACCCGGCCCCGGCACCCCCTCCCCGCCGGCCGGGGGTGCCCCCCCCGGGCCCCTCTGGCCATGACCCCCCTCCACCCTCAGTGCGCCCCGTGGCCGGACGCGCTGGGTGCCCCCCACAGCCCCCCGGGCACCCCGGGACTGCCGACCCCGCACCCCTTCAAGCTGCTGAGCCCCGAGAGGTGAGTGGGGCCCCTCGGGATCCCCCCCCGCACTGTCGGGGTCCCCGCTGAGCCCCGGCCCCTCCCGCAGGGGGTGTGTGTCGCCCGCCTGCGCTGCCGAGGGACCCGCCGAGAGTCCCGGCGAGGTGAGGGAGCCCCCCGAGAGCCCCCCGGGAGGGGCTGGGTGGGCGGAGGACGCGCCCCCCCTGAGCCCCCTCGTGCCCCGCAGGCGCTGAGTCCCTGCGCATCCCCCCTGGAGACGCAGCAGTGGCTCCTCCGGCGCCGCTTCTCCACCTGCGCCCGCGTGTTCGCCAACTTCACGGGTGAGACCCCCGGCCGGGGTGGGAGGGGGGCAGAGCCCACCCCCCCCATCTGCCGCCCACTGACCCCCCCCCGTCCGCAGGCGCCGACCTGCTGAAGCTCTCCCGGAGGGACCTGATCCAGATCTGCGGGGCCCCCGACGGGATCCGCCTGTGCCACGCGCTGGCGGGCAGGTGGGCTCCTTTTGGGGACCCCCGGGAGGCTCCGGGAGGCCCGAGACCCCCCCGCCAGACCCTTCTCTGCCCCCTCAGGTGCCCGCGGCCCCGGCTGACCCTCTACGTGGCGCGGGAGCCCGGCGAGACCGAGGGTGTGGAGGACGGGGGGTCAGGTGTGTGGGGTGGGGGCTCGGGGGTGTGTGAGGGGGCTCAGGTGTGTGGGGTGGGGGCTCAGGGGGGTGTGAGGGGGCTCAGGTGTGTGAGGGAGCTCAGGGGTGTGAGGGGGCTCAGGGATGTGGGGTGAGGGCTCGGGGGGTGTGTGAGGGGGCTCAGGTGTGTGGGATGGGGGCTCAGGGGGGTGTGAGGGGGCTCGGGGGTGTGTGAGGGGGCTCAGGGGGTTGTGAGGGGGCTCAGGTGCAGGGCAGAGCAGGGATGGAGGGTGGGCGCTCACAGCCCCGTCCTCATCCCGTCCCGTCCCATCCCAGGGCTGTACCAGGAGCTGCACCTGGAGCAGTTGACCGTGGCCGAGCTCACCGGGAAGCTCGCGGAGCTCCTG